>NW_019154089.1:50674461-50843481 GCF_002288905.1 Enhydra lutris kenyoni
GTTTTGTGGGTGTTGAATATAATTTGCCTAAAATGGTCAGCAGAATTTTTTTCAAAAACTTTCGTATGATATTAGTTACCAGTTATAAAATGACAGCCATAATGTAAAGCTAATTAAACTCTTGGTCATCATTTAGAACTTGACTTCTCATTTTTGTAGATATAAGTAAGTTAGGGGTGGAAAATTAGAGCTGAGTCTCTGTCCCACGTTGCTGCTATCAGAACCGTGTGACCCTCTGAAGGTCATGTAGTTGATTCCCTAGTTTACTGAGAGTTCCATATATTCTGAAATTCTGTTTGTTGACCTGTCTTTTCATAAGAAGTTTAATTATGATGAGAAATATTTGTCTTAATTAAAAGAGATCCATGTTTTAGCCAATGACTCAGTACTGAAAACAGTACAACAAGGCTTGATTCAGTAGAATGCTTTGAATAATTTTTTTCAGTTGTAATTATTTTGATTAATGTAATTTTAAAATTGTGTATCTGCTACATGCTGTATGCAAGTCACTAGGGATATAAAGAAAGATAAAGGTAGTAGTAGCATCTTATTTTTTGGGAGGGTGATAAAATACATACTTTTTAGAAGTATTTAAAAGTAAAATCCTTTGAAGGAATCAAAAATATATTCTTTAAAGTACATAAAGTATAAATACATTTAACATAATAGTAAGACTCATGCTCTACATAAAATGTTTTCTTTTGCTCGGTATCAAGTTTGAAGCAATATGGAAATGAATAATGGATAATTTTGTGACAGAGAAGGCAGGAATAATTAGTAATATAATCTAATCATGGTTACTAAAATCATAAGGCAGAGAGCAACAACTTTAAATGAAATTGAAGAATGTCTACATTAAATGACAAATGAAATCTTGCCACTTTTAACAGCATGGATAGACCTAGAGGGTATTACACTAAGTGAAATAAGTCAAAGACCGTTACCATGTGATTTCACTCATTTGTGGATTTTAAGAAAATAAATAGAAAGAAGAGAAAAAAGCAGACTTAAATATAGAGAACAAATTGGTGGTTGCCAGAGGGTGCCGGGGGTTGCGTTAAGAGTGTACTTACCTTGATAAGCACTGAGGAATGTGTACAATTGTTGAGTTACTATGTTGTATACCTGAAACTAATCTAACACTATATGTTAATTAAACTTGAATAAAAAATAAAATGACAAAGGTAAAAATGTTTTGTGATTTTTATGCTGATTCTAGAGAAGCCATTTAATGGCTTATGTTAATTCTTCATGTATTTTAAAGGTTATAAACTTCTAAGAGCTTCTACTAGTGTTGCTTTGTAATTTGTACTTACTAAAAATCAAATAACTTATAAAAGGAGGAAAACTGGGATCGATTGACAGACTTCTGGGAATTGAGTGAAGTCCCACTAGATTTGGGATTGGATGTTTTTCCTGTGGCAGCGGTGATTTGGTTGGTTTATCTCCTAAATGTCTGATGCTGCTGCTTTTGTGTTGAGCCTCCCCTTGTATCCTTACTAAGATGAGGACCGCAGTGGGTTCGCTTCCCATGCTCTTGGGAAAGTTTTCACTCTAGGAGGTGTTAGAACTTATTTTTAAGGAATCTGTGACCGAGACCCTTAGGCAGAAAGGCAGTGAATACTTACTGGATACCGGCTTTGCGTCTGGCTTTGTGCATATTGTACATATTACATTACAAGCGCATAGCAGCCCTGTGAGAAGGGTAGTTGCGTGTATCAGTGAACAAGTTGAGATTTGGAGAGTTCCCATAACTTGCACACGGTCCTATCATTAGTGAGCCTCAGAACCGTCATGTATACCCAGTATTTCTGGTTCTAGATCCTGTATTGAGGCTTCAGTTTGCCTTGAAAACTTAAGGGCTTTGCTTGGAAAATATGAAGTGCAGCAATATTATTCCTGCCTCATTTATAATGTTCTTAGATTTAAGAACATTTTAAAGGCCCAATTTTTTTTTTTTTCTTTTCTATTCTAACCTAGAATGTCTTATTCTTGGGCTGTAGCAGTGGACAATTTAAGAAGAAGTATACCCACTCTAAAGGGACTGTGAGTTTTATTGCTGCCTTAAAAAAATGATTTCCCTGAAACAAAAATTCTGAGCTGACTAATCTTGATAAACCTGCATGTGGGAATGACACTAAATTTGCTCATCGTTTTGGGCTCAACACCCTCACCTGACTATACTTTTCTTCCTCTCCACCTCTTTCTCTTCTATCCCCACTTACCTCTAATCTCGTGTGTTTTTACGTGATTCTGGCATAATAGCAGCCATTTCTCTAGAGTTGGCTAGCTTGTCTGAATGTGATCGGCTCCTAATATACCTGAAATTCCTAATTTTCTAGGAAGACATAACAAAGCTATGAAATAGATCAAATGTGAACGTAAGGCCTGTTGTCTTTTATGAAGAATGGTGACTTCAGAGAAAACATGAAAAGCAGTTTTGCAGATTGAGTTTGGTAGGAGAATTGAGGATTAAAATAAGAGATAAATTATGCATTGAGTGTTAATGTTTGCAGACATGTCTAATAATTGGCATTACTGGAAAAGCTGTATTAAGAGTTTAACTTTTTCATTTGCTGGACAAAAATAACCCAGTGTTGATCAATGACACCATTATTTAAGATAAAGTTTTACAAAATAGGCTTTTACCTGTTTCAAGAGGTTTTTTGAATAATTGCAAATTTAGATGTTCAAGTTAAGGAATAGTGTCATTTTTGCTGGTGTCAGAAAAACCCATTCGATTTCATATTTCTGAAATACTCTAGATAGAAATCTTTAAAGAAATTACAGTTCTAGTTTATTCCTAGTTTTGTCCACCAATGCAGTACTGGTTGAGAATTTTCTTTAGAACTTTATCTCTCTTCGCTTACTCTCAATTCAGAAGGCATGTTAGTATATAACTTAAACCCAAGTTGAGCAGAAACTTTTGGCAGCTTGAAGGGTTAGATACAGACTTAGGGTGTTCAAGGACTGGACTAGCTACCAAGAATGAAACTCACCTAAAAATGGCATTTCCTTTTTGAATTCTAAAATAAGGCTCTGTATGTGTTAGATTCTATAAAAACTGTAGAAGCTATGGTAGGTAAAAATTTACCAGGAGCCCTTGTTTGAAATGTTAAAATATCGATAGGAACCATATGGATCAGAGAGGGATGGAAATACGCAGATTTTTCTTTAACTTTTTCACTTAGTCGGTATTAGTATCATGGTTTGTGTGCCTACTAAGTCAGGTGTGTCTAAGTCAAGCTGGCCCACTTACATTTCATTGTTCTGGGAAAATGATGTTTGTCTTATTTACTGTGAGCTGTAAGTTCAGCAAATCCAGATTTACGTTCTCAATTCACAGGGCTTCCTACTATGAGATTTCAGTTGATGATGGTCCATGGGAAAAACAGAAGAGTTCAGGGCTCAATTTGTGTACTGGAACAGGATCAAAGGCCTGGTGAGTAACTTGGTATGTTGCTTATTGACTTTTTGTGAAATATTTTAAGTAATGTAATTTACTCGAGGCTGCACATGGGTGTATCTAAAGCCTCTGATACTCAAAAGGTAGCCTGGTGGTGTTATGTTGTTTGGCTCACTTTCTGCTTGACTCATCAGTTGGGTCCAGAAGTCCTGCCTTGACTTCTTAGATTAGATCTGTAGGCTGGATTTGGTCATTATTTAGCCTGTTAGGTTTGTAAAGAGAAAAAAGAAAATGAGAATGTTTTGGGGGACTGTAGGTTTTTGTTTTTAATGAAAAATATTTTAAATAATAAAGAAATGAAAACAAGTACAGTAACAACAGCAAAATGTCCTGGAGGTTTGTGCAGCAAAGGCCTAACTAGAGATAACTTGGGCTCCTATATCTTCTTTACCCTTTCACCTCTCTCTGGGTAATCCCTGCTGCTTCTTGGCTATCTACATGCAGATGCCTCCCAGACATTCAACCGTAGTTCGTCTCCTGAGCACAAACTCCTATCCTAAAATTACCTGCTAGAGAGGGTAATAGACCTTCAAATTCAACACATTCAAAACTTAACATATTATCTTCAGGTTTTTATTCCTGTGATCCCTGTATTCCTAAATAGGATCACTGTTACCTTGAGTTCATGCTCTAGAGAAAAAGCATTACTCCCCCAATCCTTGCTCTTAGTTTTGAGTCTCCCTGGTCTCCCCCTTACTCATCCCAGCCTCTGAATCCTGCTTGTCACACTTCTGAAGTCCTTGCCCCTCTTTTTCAATTTCTCCTGCTATTTCTTTGGTCCAGGCCTCCTAACTTTATAGTGAATATTCTTTGTGCCTTACCCTTTATTCTCCAGGCTGTCATCCATACTGCCAATAGAGTAATATTTCCAAAATGTAGAAAAATATGGCTGTATCCCTTCTGTGCTGTAAAAGTTTCATTTACTTCTGGCTGTGTTCAGATTACTCAGTCTGTATGTCAGACCCTTTAAATATGACCTAAGGAACCTTCGCAGCCTACTGCTGTCCTGCCCTCATCCGCCAGCACGCTGGGCACTCTGCAGGCTACTTGTGATGCTCGGCACAACCTGCTCACTCAGGCTTTTTGTGTTTGCTCAGTGCAGCTTCTTCCTGCATTGAATGCCTGAAAGTTCTCCACTTCCCATCCCCTGACTGAAAAATCCAGTCTTCAGACGTCACTCTATGTAGGAAATCTCTATTAGGATCTAGTTCATCAGCATAATGAACCGTCTTTTGGTGCATCCCTTGCACTTTTTCCTCCTAGCACTATTATAGCACTTACCACATTCTTCTCTGCCCAGCTGACACCCAGCCAGTTCAAGCAACGGGAGGCATTGGGAATGGTGACTTGAGGTTTTGTGTTATGTATGTGTGTGTGTATTTTTTTTCCCCCTCCCTTAATTTTTTGTGTGTATAGCCTAGTACCTAATACATATTCACTCTTTTTTTTTTTTTAATGACTACATGTTCACAAATACAGCAGAAAACAGTACTTATTAAACTGTGATTTTAAGTTTGGATAGTTTAAAATGGAGTAATGCTTTTTCAGCATTACTTTTTAAAACTTTTTATTGTGGAAAAATTTGAGTAGACCAAATAGTATAATCAATATCCATGTACCCATTAGCCAGTTTCAATAATTATTAACACATGCCAATCGTTTACTCGATTCCCCTGATGTCTCCTTTTGTCTTATATTGTTTGGAGTTAATTTTCAGAAACCATATTCATTTATAAGTACTTCATAACTTCACATCTTTTAAAAAGAAATCCTCATCTTTGTCAAATAAATGAACCTTTGGAAATGAGAAGTGCTATTTAAAGATTGGATAAGATCTTATTTTCCTGAGGGCTAGTGAGAACTATATTTCTTTTTTTAAAGATTCTATTTATTTGTCAGAGAGAGAGAGAGAGAACGCGCATAAGCAGGCAGAGTGGCAGGCAGAGGTGGAGAGAGAAGCAGGCTCCCCGCCGAGCAAGGAGCCAGTTGCGGGATTTGATCCCAGGACCCCGGGATCATGACCTGAGCCAAAGGCAGTGGCTTAATTGACTGAGCCACCCAGGTGTCCCAACAACTATATTTCTAAAATGACTTTTTTTTTTTTTTGGTAATTTTATTTCTTTCCATGTTTCAAGATTCATTGTTTATGTACCAAACCCAGTGCTCCATGCAATACGTGCCCTCCTTAATACCCACCTCCAGGCTCACACAACCCCCCACTCCCCTCCTCTCCAAAACCCTCAGTTTGTTTCTGAGTCCACAGTCTCTCATGGTTCGTCTCCCCCTCTGATTTCCTTCAACCTAACTTCTCTCCATCTCCCCATGTCTTCCATATTATTCCTTATGCTCCACAAGTAAGTGAAACCATATGATAATTGACTCTCTCTGCTTGAATTATTTCACTCAGCATAATCTCCTCCAGTCCCATCCATGTTGATATAAAGTTGGGTATTCATCCTTTCTGATGGAAGCATAATACTCCATTGTATATATGGACCACATCTTCCTTATCCATTCGTCTGTTCAAGGGCATCTTGGCTCTTTCCATAGTTTGGCAACTGTGGTCATTGCTGCTATGAACATTGGGGTACAGATGGCCCTTTTCACTACATCTGTATCTTTGGGGTAAATATCTAGTAGTGCAACTGCAGGGTCAAAGGGTAGCTCTATTTTTAATATCTTAAGGAATTTCCACACTATTCTCCAAAGTAGCTGTACCAACTTGCATACCCACCAACAGTGTAAGAGGGTTCTCCTTTCCAACAGTTGTTGAATACTGTCTTGTTAATTTTGGCTATTCTATTATTAAATAGAAATTTGGCTATTCTTTGTGGTGTAAGGTGGTATCTCATGTGGTTTTGATTTGAATCTCCCTGATGGCTAGTGATGATGAACATTTTTTCATGTGTCTGTTAGCCACTTGTATGTCTTCTTTGGAGAAGTGTCTGTTCACATCTTCTGCCCATTTTTTGACATGATTATCTGTTTTGTGTGTGTTGAGTTTGAGGAGTTCTTTATAGATCTTGGATATCAGCTCTTTGTCTATATTGTCATTTGCAAATCTCTTCTCCCATTCCGTGGGTTGCCTCTTTGTTTTGTTGACTGTTTCCTTTGCTGTGCAGAAGCTTTTGATCTTGATGAAGTCCCAACAGTTCATTTTTATTTTTGTTCCCTTTGCCTTTGGAGAAGTATCTTGAAAGAAGTTGCTGTGGCCCATGTCGAAGAGGTTACTGCCTATGTTCTCCTCTAGGATTTTGATAGATTCCTGTGTCACGTTGAAGTCCTTTATCCATTTCGAGTTTATCTCTGTGTATGGTGTAAGAGAATGGAAACTCAACCATTTTCTTACACCATACACAAAGATACACTCTAAAATGACTTTTTATCAATAATTGTTTGAAAAAATAAATTTAATAATCTAATATGTTATAAAATTGTGTAACCCTCTCATAAAATGAAAACATCACAGTTAACGGCTTTAATTTATCATAACATCTTTTCTGCTCACTGTGATGTGTTACTTGTTGAAAACTGTATTGAGAATCAGAAATGGTTTCTTAGGTCCTTCTCCTTCTCATCTTCCGGTATTCTGATTCCTCCTCCTCACCCCCAAAGTGGGCAAAGTGGTATAATTGAAAAGAGCACTAGCCTGGAAGTTAGAGCCCAGGCTAAACCACTAACTAGCATTGTGATCTTGTAAAAAGTTTCCTTTTCGGCAAAGTGAGGGGAAATGGAACAGATAACATAAGATTACTTTAGCTGTGAAGTGTGTAAACCTGGCGCTTCACAGACCTGTACCCCTGGGGCTAATAATACATTATATGTTTATTAAAAATTTTTAAAAAATATTAAAAAATAAGATTACTTTATCTTCTGATTCTGTAGATTCTGTTGTATGGATTATAATTACAAGCTCTTAGTCATTTAGCTCCTGCTACTCTGCATACACTGTGCTAGGCGCTTTTTATACATTGACCATATTCTTACAGAAATCCTGCAAGAAGGTAGTTGTATCCCTGTTTTATAAAGGTAGAAATTGAAGCTTTGCAAGGATAAATAATTAGGGGGAGGTCACAATTAGTGTCAGAAACTGGATACAAGCACTGATGTGTTTGACTATAAAACCAAGGCCCTTTTGACCGCCAGCTTTAAATGCGGACAGGGAGCAGTCTGTACAATTCCTGCAGTTCAAAGATGTGTCACTAGGTTTTTTGAAGAATTATCAAGGTAAACTTGCTAATTTTAGTGAAATAGTGGTTATGCTAAGGCAGGGAATCGGCTTTGGCTTTTGCTTTGGGGTGTGTGTCTATGTCTGTGTGATTTTTGATAGTTTTGGTTTTCAACTTTTTAGTAGTAAGAAGAGCATAAAGAATAAGAGCCACTAGGCTTGTAAAACAGTCCTGCCCTCCACTCCCACACACCTTACAGCTGAGTCCTGTGTTGATGTTGGACATGAGTATGGCTTAAATTAGGATTTCCAGCTTTTCTATGTTGCTTGTTCAAGTCTCCTGTGGTCTCCAGTGTTGTGGTCTAGAAGTCTCTGTCCCTAACTGTATCCTGTCCCTGCCACCTCGGTCACTTAGCTTCTTCTCTCTTCGGCCCTACATAGCTTGCTTGCTTGCTTCTAACATCTTCTGCCTTATTCCCTCTTATTACGGATCGTTCTTTTGCTGTGATTGCATTTCCCATTCGTCTGTTGTCCTTGTTCTCTTCATGGAGAAGAGAAGCTTGGGGGCCAGAAGAGCTGAGAGAAAGGTATATGTCTATCAAACTGCCATTTCTTTCTTTCTTTTTTTTTTTTTTGGGGGGGGGGGCTCATTTTTGTCTTTATTTTTTTAATTTTTAAAAAATTTTTATTTATTTATTTTTTAAATCTCTTTTCAGTGTTCCAGAATTCATTGTTTATGCACCACACCCAGTGCTCCATGCAATACGTGCCCTCCATAATACCCACCACCAGGCTCACCCACCCCCTCCACCACCTTCCCCTCCAAAACCCGCAGTTTCTCAGAGTCTGCAGTCTCTCATGGTTCGTCTCCCCCTCCAATTTCCCCCAACTCACTTCTCCCCACCATCTCCCCATGTCCTCTGTGTTATTCCTTATGCTCCGCAAATAAGCGAAACTGCCATTTCTAAGTTTTGTCTTGAGCTTACATATATTATTTAAATCTTCAAAAATACTTTGGAAGTAAGTGATTTTATTTTTCTTAATAGAGTATTATTAAAGTCTCAGAAGTTTCCCAAAGCCATGTGGCTAATAAATGGTGAAGACAGATTTAAGTTCTGGACTTAACTCTAAACTATAGACCTTAGGGATCACTGGAAAGAAAGGAATAGAACAACCTATTTCTTTTACTCTTTCAATTCTTGATATGGAGATAGAAGTTTTCCTATGTGACCTCTCAGTCCTTGCTTTGACTATGAAACGTGGAAATGTGTAACTTTGGATAAGATAATTATTGTAACTGATAACCCCCCAATCTCAGTGACTTAACAAAATAGAAGTTTATATCTTATTCTTAGAAAGTCCAGGTGGGTCTTTAGTTGGGAGGTGGATCTGTAAGTGGTGTGACTCAGGGATCCAGGCTCCTTCCATCATGTGGCTCAACCGTCTTTTAAACATGACTGCTTAAGTCCCCTATACTTACATATATCAAGCCAGAAAAGGAGAAAAAACATGGAGGATCACCTATGGGAGGCTTATGGGACACAGGCTTAGACATGTTGTGCATGACTTCCGTTCTCATTCCTGTAGCTAGAACTCTGTCACATGGTTTTATGACAAGAAAGGATGGAGAAGATGGCCTGACTATGCGCACGCGCGCACAAACACACCCACACACAGTATGTGCGCGTGCACGCACACAGCAAGTGGGGATTAGCTATCCCATTTTGCATTTCTAAAAATTCCTCCACAGGACAGAGGAGGTAAGGGTTATGTTGCATAGCAGATTGTCTCTGAATTGTCTCATGGTCATCTCTGTCCTTTTCCTAGTGTGGAATTAGCTACATTCACTGGGAGAAGTACTACAGAGTTCGATCACATGCATTTCTGTTAGTTTTTAGGACTGTTGCCAATCCCCCTCCTCCATACATTCTGTCATGGCCAATTTAAGGATGAATGTTCTTAAGTGAGGAGAGAAAGCTTTACTGGCTTAAGAAGATAGGAGATTCAATTTGTCTTTCAGTTGGATTGTCTTTAATGGAAGTTGTGTGTGATTTGGGAACGCTTAGAATGTTGAAGGTTGTAGACCTAAGAAAAAAGTCATGATGAGCTAGCTAAGACCTCCTTAAGCATATAGTTTGTCTTTGATGTAGAATATAAACCACTCCTAAAGGGAGAGTGACCTAGCTGAGATCCAGTTTGCAACCATAGGAAATTCCTCTTAATTTAACCCCTATTCAGAGGACTTAGTTTGGGTTGTCTTGTGGTATCCTGAATAAGTCTTAGTTCTAGGACTGTTAGATCAAGTCATATGAGACTTTTGTTCTCTTAAGTCTTAACGTCAATATTTTAATTCAGTGGAACCCTAATAAATATAGCTCATTTTATGTGACTTCTTAATTTAAAATAGAGTTCTAAAACAGTATCTTCCAATAATGTGAATATTCAGAAGAATTAGGATATAACTCGTACATCTTTTTCATTTGATATTTTCATTCAGTATTGAGTTCTTGCCATGAGCCAGGTGGTGCCACAGATGCCTGGCCCTGTAGTGTGTGGCAGTAATTCTAATGAGATAGGTATGGCAAACCTCATACTAAACAATGAGTCAGGATACTTAAAGTATTTTGCTTCATGGCACATAGTAAGTATGAGCAAAGGTACAGAGGCAAGAATGGGCTTGGTGTGGTTGCAGTAGGAAATTGGAGTAGATAATGGTGAAAAATAGAATAGGCAATGGCTAGATCTGAGATTTTTTTTTTTTTAGCATAGGTATGTGGACTGTGAGTGACCCCAAATTTTTAATATAAAAATTTGTGTATCTGCATTGTTAAGAGAATGCCCACAATGTTACCACATTTCTCAAAATGTGAAGGGTATAGAGTTAGAAGGGTATGCAAGAGTATCTGTTACTTGCCCTCCTCAAAAAAGGTTAAGAATCACTGAATTACATTGAGAGTGTGTGGGTCATTGAGTTATCTACTGAAGCTATGTGAGAAGAGTTGTGAGGCAGCAGCAGAATTCTAAATCACTGGAAAGAATGAAAAAAAAAAAAAAAAAAAAACCTTCCATAACCATCTTTGTAGACCCAAGGACAGAGCTACTTTTAAAAGTGATTCATGGGGGCACCTGGGTGGCTCATTTGGTTAAGAGGCTGCCTTTGGCTCAGGTCATGATCCCAGGGTCCTGGGATGGAGCCCCACATCGGGTTCCCTGCTCAGCAGGGAGCCTGCTTCTTCCTCTCCCTCTGCCTGCTGCTCCCCCTTCCTCTCCCTCTGCCTGCTGCTCCCCCTGCTTGTGCTCTCTATCGCTCCCTGTCACTGTCAAATAAATAAATAAATCTTTAAGAAAAAAAAAGTGATTCATGTTTGTGTTAATATTTGTTCTTAAGTGGTTAAGCAAGGCATCACACAGTAGTAAAAATTTCTCATCTTTTCTGTTTTGTAATTTAAAGAGATATTTGCACATTAAAAATGTTAAATAGTATAAAAGGGTATCAAATGAAAAGCTAGTCATATCTCTAGTACTAATCTCCAGACACAACCATCCCATATGTGTGTGTGTGTGTGTGTGGTGTGTGTGTGTGTGTGTGTGTGTGTGTGTGTGTGTATAAATTTTGTTGTATATGATACTTCCCTGTTTATTTATATATACTATATAATGCCTTTGGCTTTTTTTTTTTTTTTTAAAGATTTTTTATTTTTTTATTTGACAGAGAAAGATCACAAGTAGACAAAGAGGCAGCCAGAGAGAGAAAGAGAGAGAGGGAAGCAATGCCTTTGGCTTTTAACTTAACATATCCATTATCTGTCAGCACATTCAGTTCTATTTTATCCTTTTTAATATCTACATAGTAACATTTAATCTGTTTCCTATGGATATGAGTTGTTTTGCTATTATAAACAATGCTTCAGTAAATAATCTTGTACATGTCTTTGTGTATTATAGATGCAAGTATGTTTTAGGATAAATTAGTAGATTGAAGCATATGTTCATTTTAAAATTTTAATAACACAGAATTGCCCTCCAACTGCAACTTCCATAAACCCATCAGTATATGAGAATGTTTTTCTGATATCTATGCCAATATATTATCAGTCTTTAATTCCTACTAAGGAAATAGTAGGAGTAAAATTGAACACTTTTTCATATAGGGCTGTAACTGTTTGTCTGTGTACTTTGCCCACTTTTTAAAACTGGGTGAAGTGGCTATTATCTTTTGGCTGTTTTGTTTTTTTTTTTTTCCTTGATAATTCTAAGAGTTTTTTATATATTAAGTAGATAATTTCTTTTTCATTTTTAGTATGTTTATAGAATTAAAGAACTTATGTTTGTTTCTAGGTCATTCAATATTAACAGGGTTGCAACTCAGGCTGTGGAAGATGTTTTAAATATTGGTGAGTACCATAATAGCTCTTATGTTATAATTATATGCTATATAATATATATATATTATTATATGTTAGCTGTTATGACACACAATATTTAATCAAGGTATTTATTTCCCCCTTTCCCTTTTCAACAGCAAAACGACAAGGGAATTTAAGTCTTCCACTGAACAGAGAATTGGTAGAGAAAGGTCAGTGACTAATGATCATAATTACTAACAGTTTCATTTAAGATCTGCATCGATCTTGAGGATGTTATTGTGAAGTTAACTTGTCTAATTAGCATAGTACTTTTTTGACTTAAACAGTCTCTTGATATAATATCCCCTTGCATATATTTAAGCAATAAAAAGTTTAGAGCTGGACTTTTTATATATTGTATTTTTGTGAACTATGAAATATATAACCCATGTGTTTTGACATGTAATGTAGTTTGACATGTAGTGTAATTAACACTACAACCATGTCCTGGGGGATAGGAAAATATGGAAAAATATAGATCAGCAAATGGGAAATGTTTACCTAAACTCAGTATGCCATTAATATTGTGAATGAAATGAAATTCCCTGAGCTGTGAATGCTTTATCTTCATATTCACTAAAATGTTCTCCTTAACTTTTGACTACCTACTCCTGCCAGTTGCTTCAGGGTTCCCTTGAGAGAACTAGCCCTGTTGGGAAAGAATACTACTGATCAGGGAGTTTGATCACCTGGGGTCCAATCCCAGACCAGTCTCTCACTGAAAATATGAGCAAGACTGATTCCATTCCTCTGCTTCCTGGACTGTAAGATGAGGAAGTGGAAGTAGATTGGTAATGAATGCATAGGGATTCTTCAACTTTATTCTTAAAATTATTTTCCTATATATTTAAATTCTTAAATTAGAAAACACGCTCCTTTGATTTGCATATGAAATTAACTCACTAAAGTCCCATCTCATCTATTAGGAACATTTTTGTACAGACTTCCCACTAAAGCTCTCCTTTCTATTTCTAACTGAAGAGTATCCTGAGATTTCAAGGTCAATTATATTTTTAAAAACTCCAAACTTTTTCATAGTGAATCTACTTACATATGTAATAGTGTCAGTTCATTTATGTGAATATTTTGGATTTCCAGGTAAGACTTCCTTTGTTGAGGAAGATGCTTGGCCTGTAATAGTTTGAAAGAACAGGACTAAATCGCTGAAGTCCATTTCAGCTCTCTAAAGTGGACTTTCTCCCTATTGGAGACTAAAAAGATTAACATTAAATATGTGTCAAAGAAAGGAAAATTAGGCATTTATAGTAATGATTCATTATATAATTTAACTTAAAACATAATTAAGTAAAACAACTGAAACATATCAGGCATGTAAATTTAAGGGTATATGTAAAATACAGTGATTTTTTTTTTTTCCTGCCCTATTGAGTGAATGTTACTCCTTTGAAAATTTGACTGTTCTTTAGAAGCAATAGTGAAAGCAAGTGGTGCAGTCACTATTACAGACATTTCTGGAATTAACTTCTTTCGGAGCTAGCACTTTTTTTTTTTTTTTTTTTTTTCCCTCTAAAGTTCTCTCTGTGCCTAACATGGGGCTTGACCTCACACCCCCAAGATCAGGAATTGCATGCTCTAGTGACTGGAGCCAGCTAGGCCCCCTGGAGCTAGGACACTGTGTGTGTCTCTGTGTGTGTGTGTCCAGAGAAGCACATTTTTATTTTTGACATTTTTTTTTCAAAGAGCCAAATAATTTAAGTGAAATTTTGGTAAATAAGCTAGATTGTCTGACAGTCTTACAATTTGTTTTAATGTGGTGTTCAAGTAAACATTCTTACAAGCCTGATTTCTTTGTACAGTTGTTTTTAACCAATTTGTGCTTTGCCTATCAACTTTGATGTGCCCCTTGGTTATGAAAATCAGGTCTCAAAGATTTCTAAAAATATCTTGAGTAATCGCAGTTTCATTAGAGAAAACATATTTTGCCTGTTATTGTTTAAGACTGCATTTTACATCAAGACGATTAACTTACGAACACTTTGACATGGTATTTTGGAATGGAACTTGGCAAAGTGACTGTTGGAGCCCAAGTTCCATTTGAGTGCCTCAAGGTAGTTCCTTCTGTTTAATTACTGGTTTTGTAGCCCACCCCAGTATATCTATTTCTGCTGTATTGTGGTTGATACAGGCTTTGATGGCCTAATCTTGGAACCTAATCCTCATTTATAAGGTGGGTTTTTTTGTTTCGTTTTGTTTTGTTTTAATGGAATGTATTGTGAGTTCCAAGAAACTTTGTGCCGAACAGACCTATACCAAACAGACCTTTGGAACAGAGTTGCTTTTAAGTTGGGAAGAGGATAGCATTCATTTTTCATTTTGCACTTCTCAGAAGTGACCATCTTTCATTGACTGCGCTATTATATTTTTTTCTTCATAGTAACAAATGAATATAATGAATCGCTGCTCTTCAGTCCAGAAGAACCAAAAATACTTTTCAGTATTCGAGAACCAATAGCAAACAGAGTTTTCTCCAGCAGTCGTCAGCGCTGCTTCTCCTCAAAGTAAGCTTCCAAAGGATGACTTGTGACTGTGCTTTCACTTCTTGTAATTATAAAGGACTCTTGGTTTTAAAGTATTCAGTTTGATGAAATCCACTCATTCAAACTTAATCTGGTAGGAAAAGTATAGAACTTGTGGAACTAATGAGGTGTCATGCTATATACCCTGGTGAGAATGGTATTTTCCTTTCTAACATACTGTACCATTTTAGAGAAACTGTAAGTAAATAGAAGGAGCATAAATATTTAATTGGGTGATGTGGATTTGTTTTAATATATTAAGACATACAAGATCAAATCACTTTTTCTGGAAAGCAACTTTTTTTTTTTATATGCAATGTGATAAAAAGCAAGATAAACATTCATAGTAAAACCTCAGTTGTGTAGCAATAAACTTTTAGAGTAGGACTCATTTCTGTCACCTTTTCCCTAAAACTAACCCCTCCCTATTCCACATTTAGCAGATTTGATTTTTTTTGAAGGATGGATATAAAAAAAATACATAATTTATTTTGTAAAGGTTGTCCAATTTTCTGAACAAAAAAACTAAGTGTCATCTGTCTCATGGCAGGCAAAGAATGGTTTAAGTTTGAATTGCTGCTTATACAGTGTACATACTCTTTTTAAAAAAATACTGTTGATTTTTTTCTAGGAAAAACAAGGAAACTCATTTTATTCCTTTGAGAGTTAATTTTGATTACTCAATAAATCTGTACTCAGTTTAGGTGATACTACAAAGACATTTAAATTTTTGCTCATATAAACAGAATAAGCTTCATGACTTTAGCAGTTGGACAGTATTTTTTAAACATGTCATATATGGGGCACCTGGGTGGCTCAGTGGGTTAAAGCCTCTGCCTTCGGCTCGGGTCATGATCTCAGGGTTCTGGGATCGAGCCCCGCTTCGGGCTCTCTGCTCAGCGGGGAGCCTGCTTCCTCCTCTCTCTCTGCCTGCCTCTCTGCCTACTTGTAATCTCCGTCTGTCAAATAAATTAATTAATTAATTAAAAAAAAAAGTTCAAAAAAAATAAATAAAATAAAAAAAAATAAACATGTCATATAAAGCACTTATCAACAAAAGATTGGCAAATTGAACTATGTTAGAATTAAGAACTTCTGTTAATCAAGACAACATTAAGGGGGAAAAAAGGCAAGCCACAGAGTGAGATATTTGCAGTACCTATATCCAGCAATGGACTTATATCCAGAGTATTGTAAAAATTCCTACAACTCAACAAGAAAAGGCAGCTCAGTAGAAAAATTGCCAAAGTTCTGGACAAGCATTTTACAGAAGAAGGTATCCGAATGGTTACATGTATGAAAAACATCCTTGAACTTACTATTCATGTGGGAAATGCAAATTAAATCTTCCTATTCTGATACCATACACACTCAACAGAAGGGCTGAGATGCTAGTTGCTATAAGGTGGGAGTAACTGTAACTTAGGTATTGTTAGGAATAGTTTGGAGAGTTGCTTGGCAGTTATCTACCAAAGCTGAGTATAGCACACGCATTGACCCCGCAATCCCACTCTTAGGTGTCCCTCCACCAGAGCTGTAGATCCACAAATGTCTGCAACAAAAGATGCTCAAGAATATACACAGCAGGGCACCTGGGTGGCCCAGTCAGTTAAGAGGCTGCCTTCAGCTCAGGTCATGATCCCAGGGTCCTGGGATCAAGCCCCACATTGGGCTCCCTGCTCAGAGGGCAGCCTGCTTCTCCCTCTGCTTGTTGCTCCCCCTGCTTGTGTCTCCTCTCTCTCTCTCTGTCAAATAAATAAGTAAAATCTTAAAAATAATAATAAAATAAAATATTATGAATATACACAGCAGCACTGCTTCCAGTAGTAAAAACTCAGGTGTTGGTGAATAGAAGAGAGCCATAAATTTTGGTATTTTCATACAATGGAAGTATTTTCATATAGCAATGAAATGAACACACCAATACTACTGGTAATAACCATGGATAAGTTTCACAAGCATACTATTAAGGAAAAGAAAGCTAGACACAAGCAGACCTATTGTATTCTTCCATTTATATAAAGTTTAAGAATAAACAGCTATGACTGTGATGGTGACTGACATTAGAATAGTGCATGTGTAGCAAGGAGTGGGCTCAGGACAGTGAGGAGGGGGCTTCTGGGGAACTGGGGAACACTTGAGTCCTGATTTGGGTGAGGAATGACTACACAAATGTGTTCATTGAGCTGTACACTACAAATTTGTGCCTCTTCATGTGTTAAACTATGAAAACAGTTACGTTCTTGCTCAATATTAGCACTTGTAATAGCTCAACATTTTTTTGTATGAAAAAAGCCTGTGAGTTCTATCAAGTCTGGACTTGTTCTCTCATAGCTGTCTGGGTGAATGGAGCTATCCTGAATATTAGATTTTGGTAGTGTATCCATACATATTACTCTCTCAAACCAAAGAACAACTTGATTTTGAAAATCAAGGCCAAATGATCTACCAGCATCAAAAATTATTAAGAGTTTTAAAGAAACCATAATTAAAGGTTAAGAAAACTTAATATTTAATGAGATGTTTCTTTCTTCTCAGGGTGTGTGTTCGTTCTCGTTGTTGGGATGCCTGCATGGTTGTAGATGGAGGTACTTCTTTTGAGTTTAATGATGGAGCAATTGCTTCAATGATGATCAATAAAGAAGATGAGCTTCGAACTGTGCTTCTAGAACAATGAAAGATTTCCTCAGATGACAGATTTTGATTAGTGGGAAAATGTTTTCACAGCGAAACAGACTACCATATTTTGGTTATTCTTGAGACTGATTGGCCCTGGGCTTCAAAGGTGACCAAGAAAGTGAGATTTGCATTATTCTTCTTTTGAATTTGGATAGAAAAGTTTGTTCACTGTGTTAGAAAATGGATGGACTAAACAGATTAGAATTGATACCAGTGAAATTTCTATATTGCTTATAGTTGGTATCCAAGAGTACGGATACCTTTTGAGAGAGGGTAGGCTCAAATAAAGGATTAAATGTTTAGGATTTGAAATTTCACTGTACAAGTTTTTTTTTTTTTCCCTTCCCTTTCTAACTGCGGAATTGGTCAGACCAAACACATATCATTTGATTAGTGTATATTTTTATAGTACCTAAAAATCAAGATTTTTAAAAAATTTTGATGGAGAATTTTGATAAATCCTGACATTGACCTAATTGAAGTAGGTAAATGTGTTTTTTATATGTGCTTAGAATTTTCTAATTTCAGAGTAAAATATTACAGCTCTCTACTGATTTAAGAAGTTCAAACAATCGTTTTTGAAATTATCGATGTTTTCATTTAATAATTGACTTTCAGGTTAATTTTGAGAGTGGTGGGTGAAAAAGTACATCTGGACAAATCACGATACTGTTACAAATGTATTATCTAATAGCTATTTTAAGTCCTAGACTTTTTTTTTTTTTTTTTTGAATGCTTTTGAATCTTAATAGAGTTCTTCTGTATTTAAAACTCTAACATGGAATCAAAGACTAAAGAGATGAGCTAATTAGATATATTAGTAGTTTGGTAAAACCTTTAAAAAATATTTTCATCTAGTATTAGGAGAAGTGTCAGAAAATGGGATTCTTCAGTAAATATGCAAGACATAAGTTTTGGAACTGCCTTACTTTTAATATTATGGTAGTTTTTACCTAGCCTCGTATTCCATGTTTCACAAATTAGCTTTGTGAAAGATAAAATTTTACGGCTTCCATTCCCCTCCCCCCCCCATAAGAGTTCCTTTAGTTTGAGAAGAAATTATCTAATTCTTGATCTACTTATAAGCAATCCTAGAATTCTTACAAAAAGCATCTATTGCTGCATCATGAGACAAATTTATTCAGAGTTGTATCTTTTTTTCATTTGCTGTTAAGAAGTTATATTCAACATTGAAATATTTATTGAACACATACCTTGTGTCATGTATTGTGTCAGATGCTGGGTATACACTGATGAATGAAAGAGTCTATCCTAATAGAACTTGAGTCTTGTGAGCTCAAATTCTGTGAAAGCTAGGATGTATAATCAAATTGAGTGCTATTAGCTTTGCCAACATTTAACATGTTCTTGTCAAATTTTTAAATAAATGTTACACAAAGGTAACCTAGGTTTTGACGTATATCCAGAACAAGAATCTCTTTTTCTTTTCTAAAAGTATCTGCATAGACAGAGCAGTGTTTACATGATGCATAAAAACAAAAAATCAGTGTTTCCCTAGAGGTGGATCTAGTTTCTGGCTTGATTTAAAATGATTAACTGAAGAGAACATTTTATGGTATGGGATTTCAGTTCTTTATAAAAACTCTTCTAAGAGGTTTAAATACCTTCTTGACAAAAATTCCAGCTCCATCTTTATATCCAGCAAATCTGATTGTCCAAAATGGTACCATAGGTCTGTTAATATGTAACATACTAATAGGCAACCTGCTCTGTAAAACTGTTCATCAGTCATGTTTTAAAGGTTTAAAAAATAGTTAATTTGCTTCCTTTGCACTGTAACTTCTAACATTTATGCTATGGGGTGGGGATTTATTTGGAAGAGAGAAGAGGCAAAGGATATTACAATAGAAGAAATGTTTTTATGAATGAGTTAACCTTTTAATGGCAACTGTATGTGAATAAACATAATTAAACTAGTATTATCTTTGTTTTTTAAACTACATTTATTTCTTACTCTTACAGCATCATTAGAAAGCCAGATTCTTTCAAAATGTTATGTTTCAGACCTTTTCCAGTGCTGTGCCCTGTTGGTTTCATTGACTACTAATATTTCACACAGAACTAGGGCTTATTATATAAGCAAAGGGTAAAGTACCTACTATTTTTGATGTTTCTCAGGTATTTATATTCATAGCCCTAGTAAATCAAATAATATTAAATGTTTTACTAGCCTTCAAATAAAGAATTTCCATTCATTATACTTTTAAGTATCAAAATAAACTACGTATAGAACCATTAGAACCAGTTAATACAAATTTTGTATCAGAGTTGCTTGATGCACATGGAACATTCTCAACAAGATTCAAAAAGATCAAAATCCTACCATGCATCTTTTCTAACCACAAGTCAGTGAAATTACAAATCAACTACAAGAAAAAAATCTGGAAAGACCATAAATACATGGAGTTTAAATAACATGCCACTAAACAATGAATGAATCAACCAAAAAATCTTTGGGATGCAGCAAACAATTCTAAGGGAAGTTTCTAGCAAGAAAAAAACAAGAAAAAGCTCAAACAACCTAACTTTACCCTTAAAGGAACTAGAAAAAGAACAAACAAAACCCCAAACCAGCACAAGGAAGGAGATAATAAAATCAGAGCAGAAATAAATGCTAAAGAAGTTTTAAAAAAAAAGATACCAGGAGCTAGTTCTTTGAAAAGATCAACAAAATTTATAAATCTCTAGTCAGACTCCTCAAAAAAAAAAAAAAAAAGCAAACTCACAAATGAGAGAGGAGAAATAACCAACACTACAGAAATACAATTAGAATATTATTAAAAATTATATGCCAGCACATTAGACAACCTAGAAGAAATGGATAAATTCCTAGAAACATAGAAAATATGAACAGACCGATTGCCAACAAAGAAATTGAATTAGGAATCAAAAGTTCAGGACCAGATGGCTTCATAGGTGAATTCTACCAAACATTTAAAGAAGAGCTAATACCTATTCTTAAACTATTCAAGAAGTAGGAAGGAAAACTTCTAAATTCATTCTGTGGTACCAAAACTAGATACAGCACAAAAAAAAAAGAACTACAGGCCAATATCTGATAAATATAGATGCAAAAATCCTCAACAAAATAATAGTAAACTGATAATACATTTTTAAAAAGTCACCATGATCAAGTGGGATTTATACCCATGGTGCAAGGGTGGCTCAATGTTCATGAATAGTCAACATGACAGATCACATCAATAAGAGGATAAAAATATGCTCATTTCAGTAGATGCAAAGTATAATGTCCATTCATGATAAAAACTCTCAAGAAAGTAAGTTTAGAGGGAACATACCTCAACATAATAAAGGCCAGATATGAAAAACCCACAGGAAACATCATACTCAATGGGGAAAAACAGAACCTTTACCCTAAAGTCAGTAAAAGACAAGGATGTCCACCCTCACCACCTTTATTCAACATAGTACTGGAAATCTTAGCCACAGCCATCATGCAAGAAAAAGAAATAGAAAGCATCTAGATTGACAAGGCAGTAAAACTTTTACTACTTGCAGATGGCATGATACTATATAGAGAATAAAGTCCTAAAGACTCCACCAAAAACTACTAGAACTAATAAATGAATTCGGCAAAGCCACAGGATATATCAAGGTACAGAAACCTGTTGCATTTCTGTACACAAATAATGAAGCAGCAGAAAGAGAAATTAAGACCATTCCATTTACAGTTGCACCAAAAATAATACCTAGGAATAAGCTTAACTAAGGAGGTAAAAGACATATGCTCTGAAAACTATAAAATGCTGATGAAAGATGACGTAAAAAAAAAAATGGAAACACATTCCATGGTCATGGGTGGGAAGAAAAATATTGGTAAAATGTCTATACTATCCAAAGCAATCTGCAGATTTAATGTAATCTCTATCAAAATGCAAACAGTAGGGGCACCTGGGTGGCTCAGTGGGTTAAGCCTCTGCCTTCGGCTTAGGTCATGATCTCAGGGTCCTCGGATAGAGCCCCCGCATTGGGCTCTCTGCTCAGTGGGGAGCCTGCTTTCCCCTCTCTGTCTGCCTCTCTGCCTACTTGTGATTTCTTTGTCTCTGTCAAATAAATAAAATCTTAAAAAAATAAATGCAAACAGTATTTTTCATAGAACTAGACAAACTCCTAAAATTTGTATGGAACAAAAGACCCTGAATAGCCAAAGCAATCAAAAAGGAGTTACAGGGGAGCCTGGGTGGCTCTGTGGGTTAAGCCTCGGCCTTCAGCTCAGGTCATGATCTCAGGGTCCTGGGATGGAGCCCCGCATCAGGCTCCCTGCTCAGTGGGGAGTCTGCTTCTCCCTCTCTCACTCTGCCCGCCTCTCTGCCTATTTGTGATGTCTCTCTCTCTGTCAAATAAATAAAATCTTAAAAAAAAAAAGGAATTACAAACCTGGAAAAAGTATCACAATTCAAGACTTGAAGTTATATGATAAAACTGTAGTAATCAAAACAGTATAGTACTGGCACAAAAACAGACACATAGATCAGTGGAACAGAACAGAAACCCCAGAAGTAAACATAATTATTTATTGTATTGTATACTATATACAATTAATCTTCAACAGAGGACCTCGCTGGTCTAGTGGTGGTAGGCACTGTTTCTGGCTCTACCTAGCTAATACTGCTTGCCTTGTCCTGCCCTGACGTTCCTCTGCAGACCTCATCTATCTAACCAGCCTGCTCTAGCAGGTGCCTCTCCAAAATAGTTCCCATGCCACTACACCCAGTGGGCAGCCTTGGTCTGATCCAGCACTTCTGTCTCCCCAAAGTGGCTCCTCCCCTGGGAGAGCAGCGCAGCTGACCAGTGTATCTACAGTGACTGCACCAGGCTGCTCCAGCCAGCTGAGCTCAGGGTCAGCTCTGCCCAGCAGTAGGTTCAGAGCAGTTGGGCCCTAGCCACAACAGGAAAGTGCACACACTCCACATGTGACAACCCTGGATTGCCTGGTTCTGGTATAAGCGTAGATTGCACTTCTGAGTCCCACAGGACACCTACATTAGCCGACTTCTTCAAGACTGGGAGACATAGCTGATCTACCGAACATACAGAAACACAGAGAGTCAGGCAAAATGAGGAGACAGGAATATATTTCAAACTAAAGAACAAGATAAAACCTCAGAAAAAGAATTAAATGAAACAGATCAGCAATCTACTGATAAAGAGTTCAAAGTAATGGTCATAAAGATACTTATCAAACTTGGAAGAAATTCAAAACTTCAACAAATATATAGAAAAAACCAAACCAAACCAAAACAATCAGACCTGAAGACTAACATAATACACTAGAGGGAATCAACAGCAGTTTAGATTATGCCGAAGTACTACCAGCATCTGGAAGACATGGTTGTGGAAATCACCCAAGCTGAACAAAAAGAAAAAAATCTAATAAGGATAATTTCAGGGATCCCTCAGATGACATCAAATGGACTAACATTCCTTTTTTTTTTTTTTAAGATTTTATTTATTTATTTGACAGAGAGAGATCACAAGTAGATGGAGAGGCAGGCAGAGAGAGAGAGAGAGAGAGGAGGAAGCAGGCTCCCTACTGAGCAGAGAGCCCGATGTGGGACTCGATCCCAGGACCCTGAGATCATGACCTGAGCCGAAGGCAGCGGCTTAACCCACTGAGCCACCCAGGCGCCCTGGACTAACATTCCTATTATAGGGGTGGGTACCAGAGGAGAAGAGAGAGGGTCAGAAAATTCATATGAAGAAACAATAATAATTGAAAACTTCCTAAGCCTGGGGAAGGAAACAGACATCCAGGTCCAGGATGCACAGAGAGCCCCAAGCAAGATAAACCTGAAGAGGTCTGTATCAAGATACGGTAATTATAACATTAAAAAACTAAAGATAAAAACCCTAGTTATGTACCCCCATAAGATTATCAGCTGACTCTTCAGCAAAAATTTTGCAGAGCAGAAGGAATTGCTAAAATGTTAAGCTATGAAAAGGAAAAGAGAACCTACAACCAAGGGCACTCTATCTGGCAAGATTATTATTCAGAATTGGAGAGAAAGTTTTTCAGACAAAAGTTATAGGAATTCTTCATCATTAAATCAGCCTTACGATATGTATTTAAGGAACTTATTTAAGTGGAAAAGAAAAGGCCATAACTAGAAGAAAATTATGAAAGAGAAAGAATCTCACTGGTAAAAGCAGACCTAGAGTAAAAGTAGTGGATCAACCACTTATAAAGCTAGTTGGAAGGTTAAAGAAAAAAGTGTAAAATCAACTACAACTGCAGTAGTTAGGGATACATAAAATATGATGTCAAAAACAAAGCATGGGCAGAGGGGGTAAAAATGTGTTTTTAGAATGTTTTCAGGGGCGCCTGGGCCACTCAGTGTGTTAAAGCTTCTGACTTTGGCTCGGGTCGTGGTCTCGGGGTCTTGGGATGGAGCCCCGCATCGGGCTCTCTGCTCCGCGGGGAGACTGCTTCCCTCTCTCTCTGCCTACTTGTGATCTCTGTCTGTCAAATAAATAAATAAAATCTTAAAAAAAACAGAATGCTTTCAAATGTAAGCAACCATCAATTTAAAACAGACTGCTATTTATATAGGTTGTTATATATGAGCCTTGTGGTAACCACAAACCAAAAACCTCGAACAGATGCACCATAAATAAAGAGAAAAGAATCAGAAAAGTAACACAAAAAAGTTCTCTAACCACAAGGGAAGACAACAGAAGAAAAGTACAAAACTAACCAGAAAATAATGAACAAAAGGGCAATAATTACACACCTATGAATAATTAAGTGTAAATGGACTAAATGCAGCAATCAAAAGAGAGTGGCTGAATAAAAATTAAAAAAAAGAAAAGACCATCTATATGTTGCCTACAAGAGACTTCAGACCAAAAGACACACAAACTAAGAGTGAAGGCAAGGAAGAAGATATTCCATGTAAATAGAAATGAAAAGAAAGCTGGAGTAGCAATACTTCTGTCAGACAAAATAGACTTTAAAACAAAAACTAACAAGAGACAAGGGCTTACATCATCATCATCATCATCATCATCATAATTATAATAAAGGGATCAACCTAACAAGACGATAGAACACTTATAAATCTGCATCTAACATAGGAGCACCTAAATATATAAAGTAAATACTAATAGACGTAAAAGGAGAAATTAACAGTACCACAGTAATAGTAGGGCCTTTTACACTACACTTTTACCAATGGATACTTCATCCAGATAGAAAATCAATAAGGAAACAGTAGCTTTAAATGGCACATTAGACAGGATGAACTTAGGAGATACATATATAGAACACTCCACCCCCATACAGGTCAATACACATTCTTTTCATGTGCAGATGGAACATTTCCCAGAATGGATCCCATGTTAGGCTACAAAACAAGTTTCAATAAATTTAAGAAGAGTGAAATCCTAGCAAGCGAATTCTCTGACCACAACAGTTTAAACATAGGTATTAATTACAGGGGGAAAAAATGGAAAAAAATTCAAGCATGTGGAGGCTAAACAGTAGCCAAGGGGCCAATGAGGAAAGCAAAGAGGAAATCAAAAAATACCTAAAGGTAAATGAAATTGGAAGCGCAATACTCCAAAATCTGTGGGATGCAGCAAAAGCACTTCTAAGGAAAGTTTGTAGTGATACAGGCCTACCTCAAGAGACAGTAAGAATCTCAATCTACCCTTGTAACTAAAGGAGCTAGAAAAAGAAGAATAAACAAAACCCAAAGTTAGTAGAAGGAAAGCAATAATAAAGTTCAGAGCAGAAATAAATGAAATAAAGAGTAAAAAAAACCCCAAAACACCAAAAGAACAGATTCTTTGACACAATAAACAGAATTGACAAAGCTTTAGACTCAAGAAAAAGAGAGGGCCTAAATAAAATCAGAATTCAAAGTGAACTTAGAACTGCCACTGCAAATTATGAGACTACTATGAATAGTTTTACACCAATAAATTGGACAACCTTGAAAAAAATGATAAATTCCTATAAGCATATAATCTTCCAAGACAGAATCAAGAAGAAAGAGAAAACCTTAACGGATCACTTAATAGTAAAGAAATTGAGTCTGTAATTTAAAAAAATTGCCAGCAAATGAAAGTGCAGGACCAGAGGGAGTCAGATAAACTTTAGCAAAAACATTTTTTTAAAGTTAATACTCATCCTTCTCAACCTATTCTAAGAAATTGAAGTGGAAGGAACACTTAACTTCCAATCTCATTCTACAAGGTCGGCATTAACCTGATAAGAAAACTAGACAAAGACACTACCAACCAAACAAAAATTACAGGTTAATATCCCTGACAAACATAGAAGCAAAAACCCTCAACAAAATATTAGCACATTGAATTCAACAATATATTAAAAAGATCATAAATCCATTACAGTGTTTACTCCAGAAGTGCAAGCGTGACTTAATATCCACTAATCAATCAACATGATATACCACAATAACAAAAGATAAAAATAGGGGCACCTGGGTGGCTCAGTTGGTTAAACATCTGCCTTTGGCTCAGGACATGATCCCAGGGTCTTAGGATCAAGCCCCACATCAGCTCCTTGCTCAGCAGGGAGCCTTCTTCTCCCTCTCTTTCTGCCTGCCACACCCCCTAATGTGCTCTCTCTGTCAAATAAATAAAATCTTAAAAAAAAAGATAAAAATCATATGATCACTTTAATAGATGATAAAATTCAATATCCATTTATGATAAAACCTCTTAACGAAGTTTGTATAGAGGAAAGAAACATCAACATAATAAAGGTCATATATGACAAACCCACAACTATCATCATAAGCAACAGTGAAAAACCAAAAGCTTTTCTTCTAAGATTAGGATTTCAAGACAAGGGTGCCCACTCTCACCACTTTTACTCAATGTAATATTGGAAATCCTAGTCATAGAATCAAATGAGAAAAAAAAATAAAAGCACCCATATTGAAAAGGAAGAAGTAAAACTGTCACTATTTGCCAATTACATGATATTATACATAGAAAACCCTAAAGAGGGCACCTGGGTGGCTCAGCGGGTTAAGCCTCTGCCTTCAGCTCAGGTCATGATCCCAGAGTCCTGGGATCGAGTCCCACATCGGGCTCTCTGCTCAGCAGGGAGCCTGCTTCCCCTCCCCTCTCTGTCTCTCTGCCTGCTTGTGATCTCTCTGTCAAATAAATAAATAAAATCTTTTAAAAAAAAAAAAAAAAGAAAACCCTAAAGACCACCAAAAAACTATCTGAATAAGTGAACTTGGGAAAGTTGCATAATACACAATATACAGAAATCTGTTGTGTTTCTATAAACATAAAATAAGCTATGTAAAAGAAATTAAGAAAACAATCCCACTTATAATTCTGTCAAAAAGAATAAAATACCTAGAAATAGATATAGCCAAGGCGATGAAAGAAAAACTATGAAAACTATAAGATACTAATGAAAGAAATTAAAGATGACACAAACTGAGAGACATTTTATGCTCAGGGATTAGAAGATGATACTGTTAAGAAGTACATACTTCCCAAAGCAACCTACAGATTCATTGTAATCCCTACCAAAATGCCAGTGGCGTTTTTCATGGAACTAGAATAAATAATCCTAAAATTTATATGGAACCACAAGACTTGAGCACAATCTTAGAGAAAGAACAACAAAGCTGCAGGTATCGCTCCCTGATTTCAAGCTTTACAAAGCTATAGTAATCAAAGCAATATGGTACTGGCACAGATACAGACACACAGACCAATGAAATAGGGTAAGAGCCCAGAAATAAACCCATACTTAGAACGTCAATTACAGTTAACCCTTGAACAAAGCGGGGGGTTAGGGGCCCCTGCCAGCAGTTAATCCTCCAAAGGATTCTCACTCCTCCAGAACTTAACTACTAGTAGCCTACTGTTGGCTGAAAGCCTTAGTGAGAACAATAGTTGATTAACACATTTTGTGTATGTACTACATATTGTATTCTCACAATAAAGTGAGCTATAGAAAATATTAAGAAAATCCTGAGGGAAATACATTTACAGTATTATTCTTACTATATTTATCAATCCCACAAGTTTACATCTGTTTATAAGATTAATCAGATGTCATTACTAACATCAATACTGTCTTACACAAAACACTAAATGTTACACATATTAACACTAAATATGAAAAATGAAAAGATAATGTGAAAAACAAATTCATATTTATAGGTATAACAATTCATGCTTCGATCACATAGCAGCAATATCATTGCTTTATAGTAGCCTATGCTTTCACAGTGCCTAGCCTGTACACCAGTGAATGAATCATTAATTTTAAAATACTTATGGTATAGAGTACTGCCGTCATATTCATTACACAGTATTAGAAACACTGTTACATTTTTTTTTTTTGAAAAACCACTTACCTTGTTATTGGGCTGATACGGTTTCTCCAATCACAAGAAAGAGGCATACTGTAATGTAATTCTTCAAAAGCAGTTATAAAATATTTATTTTATTAAATAAAAAATTAAAATTAAAATTTAATTAAAAAATTAAAAAGTATTTTATTAATTTTATATTAAATATCACTCACCTTAAGCCTATGTAAGGACAGGCTATCTACTTCCACACACACTTTGCATATGACGTTCTGCTGTAGGAATACTGAGGTGATGATGATGGCGACACAAAGATGTATCCGTTCTTGCTGTACAGTTTGATTTCACACGAAGACGCTCATATATACAGCAGGTAAGTTTATTAAGAATACAGCAGGATTATTTACTATTCATCAATGGATTATCATACAGGTCTTCCTCCTCACTGTCTTCATGTTGAGTAGGCTGAGGAAGAGGAAGAGGGGGGCCGGTCTTGCACAGAGACACAGTGGCAGAAGCAAAGAGGGGGAGGAGAAGAAGGGGAGGCAGGAGAGGCAGGCAAACTCAGTAACTGCATGGAAATACATCGTAATTTCTGTCCTTTTTGCTCTTTTTTCATTGTTTTAGAAATATTTCTACACAGTACCAGTTTTCCTCCCACCATTTGTTTCATTCCAGTGGCCATGTCATAGAAGGGTCCGGGTAGTAGAAATCAAAAAAGCAGTCTTGAGGAATCAGAACCCTTCTGCCTGACTGTCTAACACCAGTTTTCTGGCCCTGCTTCTTCTGTGTTGTCCTCATCGTCATCTGGCATTGGTTCAGCACTGTCTCCATCAAGTCATCCTTAGTTAATTCCTCTGGTGTGGTATCTTTTAGCTCTTGAATTTCTCCAAAAACCGTATCTTGAAAGCCTTCATCCCCCACTTTTTTTTTTCCCCCATATCCACAATCTCTTTCATAATATCCTTGATTGGCCCTGTCATAAATCCTGTGAAGTCAGGCACAACATTTGAACATGGTTTTCTTCAGCCAGACTTTGTTCAGGGCTTGATAGCTTTCACGACTTTTTCTATAACTATGCCGTCTTCCATGGCAAAATTCTACCAGACTTCCATGATGTTCTGTCAGGGTTCTCTCACGTAGCATTGACAACCTTCCCATAGAATACTGTGTGTAATAAGCCTTGAAGGTCATTATGACCCCCTGATCAAGAGGCTCAATTAGAGACATTGTGTTGGGGGGCAAGTAGACTACTCTGGTAAACTCACAAGGTTCTGGATGGCCAGGGGCATTGTTCAATATCAAAGGAATGTTAAGAAACAGTCCCCTCCTGGCAAGGTACTTCTTGACTTTGGGGACAATGCAGTAATGGAACCAATTTAGAAAGAGTTCTTATTATTTGGGCCTTCTCAATGAAAATCCTGGCAGTTGGTATGTTCTTTTCCCTTCAAGGCTTGGGGGTTAGCAATGGGCAGTGTTGATCATAAATAAAGTAAAAAAGTAGCCAGTCCCTTCCTGCCTTGCATACTGGTACTTGCTTCTCTTCCTTACCAATAAATGTATTTCGTGGCCTTTTTTTTTGTCTCCTCAGAATTGCCCACTTTCAGCCGCATTAAAACCTGTTGAGGGAGATATCCGTTCTCCTCAATGATCTTCTTAATGGGGTCTGGGAACTTGTTTGCTGCCTATTTGTTGACAGTAGGCACTTCTCCTGTTATCTTGGCGTTTTTTTTAAAGCCAAACCTCTTTATAAAATTACCAAACCATCCTTTGCTGGCATTAAATTCTCCAGTTTAAAATGCTTCACCTTCCTTTTGCTTTAAGTTGTCATATAATGACCTTGTCTTTTCTCAAATTGTATTAGTCTATAGGTATACCTTATAGCAATCCCGAACCCATATAAAAGCTGCATTTTCAATACAAGATAAAAAGGTATTTTGTACAAAGCATATGGTATTCATGCCTGCTGGTGTGGTTGCACCAACAGCTTCATACATTTCCTTTTCTTTTTTTTTTAAGATTTTTATTTATCTGACAGAGATCACAAGTAGGCAGAGAGGCAGGCAGAGAGAGGAGGAAGCAGGCTCCCCGTGGAGCAGAGAGCCGGATGTGGGGCTCAATCCCAGGACCCTGAGATCATGACCTGAGCTGAAGGCAGAGGCTTAACCCACTGATCCAGCCAGGCACCACCCCCCCCTTTTTAATAAGAGTTCTTACGCTGGATTCACTTACCTTGAAATGATGGACAATAGCAACCACAGACCTCAAGCTATGGTAACTATCAAGCTTGCCATTCAAGTTTTTTTGTAATTTCGTGACTTTGCTTCCTGGGACCAATTCCTGTATCACTAGTGGCACTTCATATGGGTCCTCAGGCATTATTCAAGGTTGACAGTATTGTACTAAGCATGATGAAAAATATGTAAGAACTGTGAGAAATTACTTTTTCAAAGCAATATGCAACTTGCTGAAGATGAACTGCTCATGAGATTATTAGCTTCACATGGTCGTTTACGTGAATGCTCACAACCCTTGAGCTCAGAGCAGTAGCAGCAGCAGGTGGCTATAAATTTACCACAATGGCACAGTCTGAACTACAGTTAATTTTATAATTACGGTTTAAAACCGCATCTTCACATTGTTTACATTTCTTTCAACTGCACCATGTACAGTCTGTGTGTGCTTATGTAAGTTTTGATAAATTTTAACATTTTGTAATAGGTTTGTGTCTATTTTATGGTAGTAATTGATGAAATAGACTAATATCTACATATTTTTATGCACTTGTGACATATTTAACTTCTTGAAATTTTGTTCGATATTTCTAGGCTACATGGGTCATCTGAGAATTTCTTCAAATTGTCACAAATCTCTAAAAAGTTTTTCCAATATATTTATTCAAAAACTATGCATGTAAGTGGTCCCATAAAGTTCAAAGCCATTTGGTTCAAGGATCCACTATAATCCCTGACAAAGGAGGCAGCAATATGCAATGGGGAAAAGATAGGCTCTTCAAAAAATAGTGCGGGAAAAGCCGGGACAGCCCCACGCACAAGAATGAAACGACAGCACTTTCTTGCACTCGAGACAAAAATAAACTCGAAAACGGAATGACTAAAATGTAAGAAAGACCTGAAAGCACAAAATTCCTAAAAGAAAACATAGGCAGTAAACACTTTATCACCGGTTTTAGCGGTATTTGTTTGGATGTGTTTCCTCAAGCAAGGGCAACAAAAGCAAAAATAAACACATGGAACTGCATCAAAATAAAAAGCTTTTGTATAGCAAAGGAAACCACCAAAAAAAAAAAAAAAGTAGCAAATGGGAGAAGATATTTGCAAATGACATACCCAATAAGGGGATATTATCCAAAATAAAGAAAGAACTCACAGAACTCAATACCAAAATAATCTGATTAAATGGGTAGAGGACCCAAACAGACATTTTCCCAAAGACACACAGATGCTCAACAGACGCATGACAAGATGCTCAACATCACTCACCATCAGGGAAACGCAAATTGAAATCACAATATATATCACCTCACACCTGTCAGAGTGGTTATTTTAAAAAAGCCAAGTGTTGGGGCGCCTGGGTGGCTCAGTGGGTTAAAGCCTCTGCCTTCGGCTCAGGTCATGATCTCAGGTCCTGAGATTGAGCTCAGCTTCAGGCTCTCGGCTCAGCAGGGAGCCTGCTTCCTCCTCTCTCTCTGCCTGCCTCTCTGCCTACTTGTGATCTGTCAAATAAATAAGTAAAATCTTAAAAAAAAAAAAAGCCAAGTATTGGCAAGGATATGGAGAAAAGGGAACCCTTGTACACTGTTGGTGGGAATGTAAATTGATGTAGCCACTATGTAAAAGAATGTGAAGGCTCCTTAAAAAATTAAAAATAAAACGACCATATAATACAGCCATTCCACTTCTGAATATTTATTGAAGAAAATAAAAACACTAATTCAAAAAGATATATGCACCCTTATGTTCCCTGCAGCATTATCTACAATAGCCAGAATATGGAAGCAACCTAAGTGTCCATGGATAGATGAATGGGTAAAGATATGGTAGACAAAAAAATATTATTTACCTACAGAAGTTAAATCTTGCCATTTGTGACAACATGGACAGAGGTATTACTCCAAGGGTATTACTCCAAGGGAAAGAAGACAGAGAGTGACAAGTATCATATGATTTCACTTAAATGTGTCATCTAAAAAAGAAAATAAACAAAACAGAGACTCACAAATACAGAGAAGAAACTGCTAGGTTGCCACAGGGGAGAAGGAATAGGGGGTTGGGCGCAATAGGTGAAGGGGATTAAGAGGTATCATAGAGATGAAAAGTACAGCATAGGGAATATAGCCACTAATTCTGTAATAAGGTTCTATGGAGACGGATGGTGACTATACTTAACCACCGTGAACGCTTGTAACGTATAATTGTCAAATCAACCTGATGCACACCTGAAACTTACGTCAATTGTACTTCAATTTTAAAAAAGGACTTAAAAACAAAAGAGGTAATTCAGGATTTAAATCACTAAAAAATCCATACATTGTGTCGATGTAACATAATATATGCATCATTATACACAGGGATAGTATCTTCCAAGACATCCTGGGTATATCATGACATATAAATGATATAATGAAAAGAATTAGATATATGAGAGGGAAGAGATAGAAGTAAATACACTGATGAATTACTGAGCTACAAGGAGGAATTGTTTACTTCAAATGCAGTGTGTTCTTGACTTTTAACATTAAAAATAAGCATGAGGGGTTAGGACACAAGTCAACGAGAAGGCTTATTAAGTTTTCTACATTAAGGGAAAATATGAAGAGTACTTTTTTAAGTATCATGGGCTTTAAGATACATTTTTTTTTAAAGAAAATTACTGACTAAACAAGGGGAATTAAAGAGAAAATTAGAAAAAATATTTTAATTTGAATATTTTATAGGGTAGTAAAGGCATGGGTTAAAACTAATTTTGTTCATAAAAAGATTGATTTATTTATTAGTGAGAGAGAGAGAACGTGGTGGGGAAGGGCAGAGGGAGAGACAGAGTCACAAGCAGGCTCCACACTGAGCACAGAGCCCAATGCGGGACTCGATCTCACCACCGTGAGATCATGACCTGAACCAAAATCAAGAGTTAGATGCTTAATCGACCATGCCACCCAGGAGCCCCCATTTCTCCCTTTCTAAAAACCGAATATCAATAGCTAAAAAAATAAAAATTTGAGATCCTGAAAAAACTACAGAAGAGATCTGAATAAGATACAACTTTTGATACCATTTAATTGTGAATTCCTCAGGAGTGGGGACAATAAGTTCTCATCTGTACTCTTGCACAATGAATAAAGACGGATAACAGCTAGGGAAGAAACTGCTAATTACAATACTAAACAATAGTTTTAACATACTGAAATTTAACATTCTTTCCTTATGGTGTGTGTGTAGGGGGATCTGATAGATGGGTATCTGAAATAAGTAGTACAGTATTTGAGAACAAGGTTTTTACAAACTGTCCTTCTAAACAGACATTTCCCCCAACTACAAATGCTGTTTATTTCCCACACTTACTATCTTCAAATGGATGAAGAGGGCTTGAGTGATGTTGTCACACTAGGCTGGTTCTTCTTGGCTTTCACAGGAAAACAATCTATTTAAAATATCTTTGGTAATTACATTTTGAATATATCGCTATTTCCTCCTGCCTCAGATCTTCTCTTCAAAACATCTCTTTGTGGAATGATTTCTCACAAAATCATTGTATTGATTTTTAAATAGTTCCGTGAGGATTTTAAGTGGGTTACTGTAGATTATCCACTCTAAAAGCAGTGTAAAATATTGCCAAAATCTAGAGCTTCACAAGAGTTGGCCTCAAGATGAAGAGTCTTTTTTTGACTTCCTTGGATATTTGGCTAGTTTGGGAAGGGGAAGACAAAGAGGCGGCTGCCTTCTTGCTTGTTCTGGGCAAGGTTAGGGTAGCCGGAGGAAAGGGGTTTCTTTCTAGTCTTCCCAGTCTCTGGGTATTGTGCCTTTCCTCAGATGCTCTGTACCCTCCCAGGTGCTGCCCCTCTAACACAGCATCTTCCACATTGTAGGTCTTCAGTAAATGTTGGACTGAAATCAAGTTCACCAGGATGGAAGAGATACAAGTTACCTTATCCAGAAATTCAGATCTCTGGAACTAGTGGGTATGGGAGAGGGGAGGAATCAAGGGCCACAGGCAGATGTTAGAACATACAAAGAAGGACAGCCAGATGTTAGGTGCTTCTTGACCGAAGAACACAATACCACCTAGCAAGAACTGATTCGCTGAGAAAGGAACTTGTAAGAGCAGCCTTGGGATTGGGGTTTCATAACCCCAGCACTGCCGATATTTTGAACCAGAAAATACTTTGTGGTGGGGAGCTGTCCTGTGTATCGTAAGATGGTTAGTTAGCAGCACCCATGGTCTCTTACCTGCTAGATGCCAACAGCACCTCTCTGCTTGGGACAACCAAAAATGTTTTCAGATAGTACTAAATGTCTCCTGGATGGCAAAATCCCCCTTGGTTTAGGGCTTTTTGCTGCTGAATCTAACTACCAATTTATGGAAATAGGGGGCAGATGAACCTGTTACATATCACTCCAGGGATCACGTCAACAGTCACAATGTTGAACTCAGGATAACCTCTTTTTTCAGTAAACAAACTGTAAGGAAAAAAAGCTGGCGGGGGGGACCCAAAGAGACTAAGAGAGTGTCAATCAAGTGCACGTGTAGATCACGCCTTACGTTTGAGGCCTCATCAAAACAAACCCGTGTAAGGAAAGCACTTGAGACCCACTAGGGAATTTTCTACAGCATCTTGACATTCAATGTTGCAGAATTAATTCAGGAGAATCTCTTTCTGATGTATATACTAAATTTTTATATTTAGTATATGTATATACTATATACTAGTATATGTATATACTAAATTCTGATGTATATACTAAAATATAATTCTGCTTCAAAGTAATTTGAGCAGGTGGGGGTGTGTAGGGGGGTTGTGATGATGGCTCTAATGATAGGCTGTAGGTTAATGACAAAAGTGATGAAGTTCATGACAGTCTCTAATTTCTGCATGTATTTGACATTTTTCATAATTAAGGAAGCCTAAAAGTGATAACAGAGCATAACCAAAAACAGCAAAAAAAAAAAAAAAAAAGGTGATGTTCAGCAAGAATCACTATTCTACCATTTGAATGGACGGTTCAGAGGGAACTGAATTCCCAAGACCTCTTAGGTACGGAGTGAACCAGTCAAACAGTTTCCTAATGAGAGTAAAATATACAGTGTAAGCTGGTCCAGTCTAAATTTTAAAAGTGCCACTCGCTGCCTTTTATTAGTACTTGAGTATCACATTAGTCACCTGAATTTCAAATGTTTTATAAATATTACTATTTTAGAAGCACTTTAAAGGTTAAGAATAAGCCTTACTTAACACCTTCTCAGAAAGCATTATACACTATCATTTTAATTTGACAAAAAACTATGAAGTAGATGAAACAAAGAGGTCCACTTAAGGCTAGTTTTGTAGGTCTTTAACTAGAGGGCTATGACCCAGAGCACAACATAGCAAGGACACACCACACCAAGGGCTTTCTAACTAGAGCACTTAAGGAAAAAAAAAGACAAAGAACAAAGGAATGCAACTTAGCAAAAGTACTCATTTTTATAAAAATGTGTTTTATTTTAAAACAGGTCTATAAAAGTAGAAATCACATACAAAAATAGCTTATGGCTGGACTTGAGTTTGGAAGTACTGTACGTTTGAGGGCATCTGGAAATCACAGTCCAAATGGATCCTATCATCAGCCCTTGTCACTAATCTGTAAACAATAATTTCATGTAGTATATTTAGCACTTTTTAACGAGTACAAAATTGAAACATAATCATTTCCCGTACAAGGCCACTTTAAAATGTTCTTCCTTAGGTCTGAGCAGATAAGGGCACTTCATATCGTTGTTTCCAACATTTGAAAAGTCTGATTTAAAAACAATTAATGTTACTAGAAGTAACAGGTTTTTAGCTCCTTTTGTTCCATTTCAAACATATGGGAAGGTCATCAATTCAAAGAAAGTAGTGTTTTTTTTTGTTTTTTTTTTTTTTTTAGGTAGAATTTAATCTTTTTTCTTCTAGACACCATTAAAAAAAAAAAAAAAATCACTGTTGCCATCCAAAGATTCCACACCCAAATCTTAACTTTAATGTAGTTTCAAGTTGTCTTACTGCTTTGAAACCGCATGAAGCCCACACCTACTTCGAGCGTGTATTTCTGGGTGAACGAACACGTAGTTCTCCGGGAACTCTAGGTCCAGGAACTTTAAACAACAATGACTTTCCAACAATTATTGTGGGAGATAAATTTTTTTTTTTTTTTAAAGAAGGCAATTAAAAATACTTGATTCCAGAGTCATATAAAAATAACCTGAAGAACCTTGGCAATAAAAGAAAATGGCAGGCAGTTTCAGTTCGGCATTTCAGCCAACGTTTCAAGAATAAAGACTGGCTACTATCACCTTTCTAAAACATAGCGAGTCATCTTAAAAGCTAAAGAACGCACATTAACATCATTTGATCATAAAGTTAGAAGGCCACAATTCGGCATTCTGGGAACACAACACATGAAGGAAACTTCACGGATGTTCATTAGAGGACAGTCCAGATCAACCCGGCATGGAAAACAGCCTCTTGAGCCTTTAGATGCTGGACCAATTCTTTGCCTCTGATGGCTAGCTGTTTCTCATTTAGGTTTCAAGATGAATTGCCCAGGGCTCTGTTTCCATGAACCTAATTTCAAATCTAAAGGCAAGGCTGAAAGGTCTGTTCTGCAGTCTCCAGAAGAGAGTGCCACGAATGCGACCATCCTACGATTCTCCTTTTGTTCCGTTCACAATACAAACACTTCTACCAATCTACGTCTCATAAGGCAATACTGAGAAATTAAATAGAAGAACGTTACCACACAGATCGTGAAAATGATTTGCTGGTGGTGATTCTGACACTTGATTCTAAACAGACGGAACAAGAAGGGCACTTGAAAGAGGTGGCTCAAATTTTGCTGCTTAACGTTATCCTGAAATCACAGGCTCTCCTAAAAGGGCCTTAAACTTGGGCTCGTAAGTGCACAGAAGCAGTGACCGAAGCTCTTCTGGTTATTGAGAAAAAGCAAAACTTCATCGTTTTCACTCTCAAACGGTTGTCTAATATACTTGTGGAAGGCAGGCAAAGGGAAAACCAAGAATAAAAAGAGCCGAGCGCTCCAGCAGGCAGGCTTCTTGCCCATTTTCCCTGTTCCAAAGAAAAGAGGGGACACCATCCTGCGATAAATACTTCACAGGCAACTGGGCTTCTGCAGCGTCAGCCGGCATCTGATGCCCCAGATCTCCTGGTTCTTCTTGTTGCCAGTGGTCGGCCTGGCGATGGTGGTGAAATGGGAACTATTAATCTGTAGATGAGGAAGGGCTTCTTTTAATAGCTGAAGGGTACCCTCTGGCACGATTCCAAACACTTGTAGTGTTTTTAGTGTGGGGATTTCTCCAAGTTCACTGGAAAGGAAGAGAGACCTTTCAGAGTCACAGGATCTACGGTGACTGATCCACGCAAGTCACATGACCCAATTTTTACCATTTGTACCACAGTCTATACAGCGCCCACTGAAAACACCACGTGCCATCCATGACCCGAGAAAACAGCAAAGGTGAGTGAAACCAGAGAGCGTGGACCACAGCCTGGACAACATGGCCTTAGGGCCCACGCAGGTGCATTTTATTACATGTTTTCTCACAACCTAACCACTGAGGTTTATTTAAAATCCAACCATAGTTGTTACCCTTCTCTATTCTTGATTTAAATTGAGAGGATTTACTGAATCACCTCAGGTTATATGTGATTTCCAAGCATGGACTTGACCTTTATTTGAACTAGTCTCCTCCTCTCAAAAGATGAGCAGCAGAAGTTATGGTAACTTCTTAGTAAGTCCATAACCTGTGATAAAACCTAACAACGACTTTGCAAAAGTACTGTAAACAAGGCTATGTAGTTGGCTGCAGATGGAGAAAAGGAGTAACTAACTGGTCACACCTTTTCTATGAGAGGGAAAAGAAAGCCATCTGACTTCCCTACATATTACCTTTTTTTTTTTTTTTTGGTTGCATATATGCCAATCCTCTTCTCAGCTCTTTCCCATTAAGTGAAACACAAGTCTGTCCACAGTGACATTCTGGTCACAAAAAAGGGAGCCTGTTTCCCCAAAGTAAATACTTTTAGGTAATAATTCTTTCTTCTTTAACTCAGATCTCTGTACTCAGAAATTCATCTCTCTGATCTGTATTTGCTCCAGGTTGGGACACAGAGTACAAAGTCTTAGGAAAGGGAATATTTAGTTAGGAATATCAACAAAATCCCACTGCAGATCGATGAACACATCAATGACCTAGTGTCAGCAGCATCCTTTGTATTTTCATATTGCCAATAATCACTAAAAACACAAACTTTCTTCATAGTAATTGTCACCTGTCCTCCTCTCTTTCTTCCTTCCAGTCTATTCTATATGCCAATGTCCAAGGCATCTTCCGAAAGCTTAGCTAAGATGACGTCACCCTTCCACCGCCTCCATCCCCAAGCCTTTGATGCTGCCCTCTTGTTTACGGAACTCAAACTGTTCTGCCGGCCTTAGGACTTTCCATGTTCAACCCACCCTCCCGGTCACCCTACTACCCCCTAAATGTATTTATTCTACACTCAACAAGTGTATTAAACACCACAGATGTTTAATACATATTAGCTGAATAAAGATGAAGGCTTAGAAAATGACTAAGTAAAATAAAAATGCTTGGTGTTCATAAAAGGACAATACGATCTGGAGGTTACAACAGCCAAAAAAGAAAATCAGGAATAGTGAAGTACCATTCTTCTTAAAGTAAACTAACCTCTGGAATACAGCAGCAGGAGTGCAAAGAAAGGTCACAGCACATAGACGTTTATACGCAAAATCCCTTAAGATGACAGCAATTCTGCCCCAACCTTAAATCTTAAATCCCTCTTATGTGAAATCCGAGTATTTGAGAACTTTGTAATGAGAATCTGGGTGCTGGGATATCCGAATTAGCCAAACTGTAAGTCCTTCTACAGTGGACGGAATTAGACTCAGAAGCAGACACTGCAGGTGGGAGCCAGCAAAGGGTGCGCAGCAGATGGCAGAAGAAGAATGTTCTCACAACAGCACTGGGAAGGAACCTTGGTGGGCGTAAGGAAAGGACAGCAGACTCTCAGAGACATGCAGGTATCCTAAGTGAGAAAGGAGTGAACTGCATACCATGGGACGGGGAATGATCCATATCGAAAAGCCAGAAAGTCTTTTAAAATTTTAAGGGGATGAAACAAAATAAGCGTCAAAAGCCCCTTAGTACACGTGTCATCTACAACACAACACAACAAATTTATAAGCAACTCTTTAGACTGAAAAGCAACTGAAGGACAGTAAATAGCAATGAAGAGCCATTGTTTCCAATTTTAAGAAGTATAAAGGAACATTGATAATGTCTTTTTTTTTTTTTTTTTTTAAGATTTTGTTTATTTATTTGTTAGAGAGAGAGAGAACAAGCAGGGGGAGAGGCAGGCAGAGGGAGAAGCAGGATCCCTGTTGAACAAACAAGGAAACCGAATCGACTCAGTCCCAGGACCCTGGGATCATGACCTGAACTGAAGGCAGAGGCCCAACCAACAGAGCCACAGGCGTCCCTGTGTCTCGTGTACCTTTGTGTGTTATTGTTTGATAATGTCTTGTGTATCTTTGTTTCATCTGAGTAAACAAAAGATACTTACAGACCCTTTCACAGGTTCACACTTTACCTCAACTACACATTCCTATTTTCCTTATAAAATCTATTAGTAAGTATGTAACAATATTATTTAGTAACTATATTTGTAACTATTAGTTAGTATGTACCATATGTAATTAATCAATGCCTAACTACAAATTCTCCTACACTGACTTTCTACTTAGTCTCTCCCAATCTCAGATCAGTTCACTGGCTCCAGTGTGGCTTTCTTACTTGGGTGAGAAATACTGAATGATCAGAAGAAAGTCTGGACATAGTTGGAATAAAATCAATTCAGGCCGAAAGGACTAGACACAATGCGGACATACCCTGCAGAAGAAAAACCTCATTTCCCAAGTAGTCTAAAGCACTAGCATTACAGAAGAAAGTCACTCAAATTTTATTTTCCCACTTCTATTTTTTTTTTTTAAGATTTTATTTATTTATTTGACAGACAGAGATCACAAGTAGGCAGAGAGGCAGGCAGAGAGAGGGGAAGGGAAGCAGGCTCCCAGCCGAGCAGAGAGCCCGATGCAGGGCTCGATCCCAGGACCCTGAGATCATGACCTGAGCCGAAGGCAGAGGCCTTAACACACTGAGCCACCCAGGTGCCTTATTTTCCCACTTCTAAGAAATAAAAATTCTTTAGCATAAATGGCTTTCTCAGAATTACTATTCCTCGAGGATCCTGGAATTCTTACTGTGAATTTCGAGTACGTCAGCTGCCAGAATGAAATTAGAGAAAATAACAGTCTATCTTAAGAAACGTCTAAGGATAGGTCATGGGCAAACTCATTTAATGGATTCATAAGGTTAACCAGCGTACTATTTACATAATGCCTGAAGAAACACACTCTTTTACCTTGAAGTACAAGGAGAGCATCTTTTTTCTCTCTGTTCTCATTATTTTTGGTGATCTGATTTGTAACCGAACTCCCCATGCCCGTTTCTCTTATTTCAAGATAAGGTTAGGACAAGTCACAAGGCAGTGAGGGTTCAAACGTAGGTCTGTGACTTGAGGTCTGTGCCCTTAAGCAGCAACTCACACTGCCTGCAGGCAGGACTCCGTAGGTGTTATTATCCTACTGGATAAAAATACTAAACTGTGAGAGCTCACAGCCTTCCCTTAGCCTCTGCTTGAGAAAAAGCATCTGGGAATTACCTGCTTAGCTTCTTTCTCTGGAGAAAAAGAACAGAAGTGAGACATGGGAACAGATTCTCTTGAGAAAAGCAACCAAAAAAGACTGATCACTATCATCCCCAGGGGCTGCACGGGCAATGATGCTGACGCCCAGAGGGCAAGATAGGAGAGAGAGGTGACAGGGACGCCTTTCTGGATGGAAACTAGAGGCTCCTAGGAGTTCTGGTTAGCACAGGGCACAAGATTTCAACAAGGGTTCCTTGTACATGAGTTCACACCCTACCGTCTGAGACACATGGAAGTAAAGACTGCCATCCCTTTTAGGCAGTGCTCTTTCAAACGAAATACTGGCTGAGCCCCTGAGCCCCAAGATTAATTAAAGTGATTAATTAAAAATATAATTACTGGATTTTCTAATTCTACTAGTTAACCCTATATAGCTGAAGTATCATTTATTAATTCTTGCAACTTAACTTAGAAGATCCAAACCAATCATTTGTGAACTACATAAATTCTTTGTTCAAACTCCCCATGCTTCTTGGTAGGAACCAGAAGCTAAATGACATTCTCTGGGACAGTGAGCTACATGTGGCAGTGGCCTCAATCAGGGTATATCGGCTGGAACTGACTTCTTGTGGTTTTCAATAGAACTGCTATACATTTACATCCTACATGAGGAAGGATTTTCCAGTCCTTTGGGGATAAAAACTTTAAAAAAATTTTTTTAAACTTTAAACTTTTTTAAAGTTTTAAACTTTAAAAAAATAAAAAGACAATGTTATTTCTAAGAAGACTTGAGAACAGCACCTTCTAAAAGAAAGACCAGCAACTTTTGCTCTCCCTTGATTTGTGGAAGTTGCTGAGCAGAAACAAAATTAACCCTCATAAGAGCCACTGGATTAGCCAGACTATTTTCATCCATCTAAAAAACCTAGCATGCAGACCTCGCTTCGCCTTTAACTCACTTTATAGTTTCAGGTTAAGTCACTTCACTCTTTTGGACTTCAGTCTCCCCCCTTCCAAGACAGCACTGGACTCATGACATTTACCGTTTATGGTTTACGTGATGCCATTCTTCCCATTCTTTGACCACCGGCCAGGACAGACATCACTAGAAGATTACAGAACTTTCCTCTCAGCCCAGAGGGAGTCTGTCAGAGTCATCGGGAGTTGATTTGAAAAATGTTGGGGGGAAAGCCCCCACTGGGTCTGCCTCCCCGGTTATACTCTGAGCTCCCTGGAGGTAAGAAGGATTTTTCCTTTTTCAAGTCTTCCAGATACTAGAGTATGGTATTCTAATATTTAAACCTGCTTCTAACTAAATAATAAATGTTCAGTAAACTATCCCAGTCAACTTTCCAAGATTTTTTAAGGAAAAAATTGTGTCTTGGTTTTTCTGTTTTGCTGGAATTCCCTAACCTATTTGTAGTACACCCATATCGATGTTCAAGTTTTATTTATTTTTAATTTAAATTCCATTAGTCAACACATAGTACATCATTAGTTTCTGATGTGGAGTTCAGTCATTCATCAGCTGCACACAACACCCAGTACTCATCACATCACGTGCCCTCCTTAATGCCTGTCACGCAGTTACCCTCCCTCCCTCCCACCTGTCTCCCCTCCAGATGTTCAAGTTTTAAACACCTGCTATTAATAATAACAAATACTACCCCAAGTGGCTTCTCTTGTTCCCTGTCTTCTCCTACTTTTAGAAAATGAAATACTTACAGTAAAGTTTCAGGTACAATGTCATAGCACCGACTGAGTGAGAGGTGTTGGAGGTAGTTGAGCTGGTAAAATTCCGGAAAGCAGTCATTCTTCAGCATGACACTATCGCTGCAACAGAGCAGAAGAGAAGATTCAAACTGATTCAAACTGAACTACATATCAGTTCAGATGGAGAAAACGGAAATAACCAACTGTTTGGTTCATTCAATTCAACAAGTTAAGATCCTTTCTACCTTTAATGAGCAGTCATGATTTTTCAATTTTTGTTTTAAAATAAATAAATGAAAACAAAAATACCTTAAGTCTAGGTGGACAAGATTGGGGCATCTTCCAACTAAGGTAGAGACATCTAGGGAAAAAAAAAACGATGGTCACTATTAAATGAGGAACAAGACAAGGATATTTGTTATCAACACTATCATTTAACTTGGTGCTAGAAGCTCGGAACAATGAATGCAATTAGAGTCACACTATGAGAAAGAAAACACCAAATCATCATCTTGGTATGTAAGATTTTGAATCCAGAAAATCCAAGAGAATCAACTAGAAATAGTAAGAGAACTATGTAATATGGTAAGTTAATAACAATCCACAGCTTAGCTATGTATTTGCAATACCTAGGTGGGGAAAAAAGAAAAAAAATCCCACTTACACTAGCAAAATGCAAAACCAAACACCATCATCTATAAACAAATAACGTATAATAAAAGTAGCACTTAAGGGGCGCCTGGGTGACTCAGTCGGTTAAGCCGCTGCCTTTGGCTCAGGTCATGATCCTAGGGTCCTGGGATCGAGCCCTGAATCAAGCTCCCTCCTCAGAAGAGAGCCTGCTTCTCTCTCTCCCTCTGCCTGCCTCTCTGCCTGCTTGTGATCTCTCTCTGTCAAATAAATTAATAAAATCTTAAAAAAAAAAAAAAAGTAGCACTTTAAACCAATGGGGGACATCATGGATTATTTTAAAAAGTGACACTGCTACTACAAGCAGAAAAAAACTTATTTCTCCAACTCAAATAATATAACCAAATAAATCCCACGTATATGAAAAGGTCCTAAAATGCATAAATATAGGGTAATTATTCATTGGATCTTAGATTTTCTAAACACAAAGGAAAACATAAAGGAAAGCGGTAATTTACTACATAAAAGTTTTAAGTCTACCATGTTAAAGCAAAACAAAACACAAAATTTAAAAAGTATCAGGAAACTGGGAATGTTTCCAACATTAAACAGAGTGTTAATGGTCTTATATAAAGAGTAAAGAAAGATAAACATAGAAAATGGGCAAAAAATATGGAAGTGATACTTGGCCAAACAGAGAGAAAAATGGTGCAAGAAAGTAAAAATAAAATTAAAATATTCCTTTTTTTTTAAGTTTTTATTTATTTATTTGACAGACAGAGATCACAGTAGGTAGAGAGGCAGGCAGAGAGAGGGGGAAGCAGGCTCCCCGCTGAGCAGAGAGCCTGATGCGGGGCTCGATCCCAGGACCCTGGGATCATGACCTGAGCCGAAGGCAGAGGCCCCAACCCACTGAGCCACCCAGGTGCTCCTAAAATACTGCTTTTCAGCTATCAAATGAAAAAAAAAATTCTATCATAATATCCAGAATTGATGAAATATAATAAAGCAGGTCTCACATATACAAGTGGATATTTAATTTTATGCAGCCTTTCAGGGGAGCAAACTCATTTTCTTTAGAGTGAACTGAGTTTTTGGTGTGTTTTGAGCATTATACACTTGGCTCTTTGGCTCAGTAATTCCACTTTTAGAAAAACAATGAGGTATGCATGAAGACGTTCATTTCAGCAATAGTTGTAATAGCCCCTTCCCCAATTATTTTAATTCATTCACCTCCATCCATTTTGTGGAACACAATGCCAATGGCAGTCACTCAAAAGCTTTTAGATCGCACTTCATGACATGAAAAAATACTCAAGATATATTGTATAGTGAAAACAAAATACGTATAATGCATTATAATCTCAATTTAGTAAAAACACATGCAAAAACTCATATTTATTTTTAAAGATTTTATTTATTCGTGAGAGAGAAAGAGAGAGAGAAAGCACAAGCCGGGACAGTGGCAGGCAAAGGAAGAAGCGTGCTCTCCGCTGAGCAGGGCTCGATCCCAAGGACCTGAGCCCAAGGCAGATGCTTAACTGACCGAGCCACCCAGGAATCTCCCCAAACTCGTATTTATACACAAATTCACAGACAGAAAAAGTTCATGGGGTTGGGGGTAGGAGGGGAAGGCTGGAAGGAAATACACTCAAGGATGGTGGGATTACAGGTAGCTTTTCAAAACTTGGAAGAGTCACATGTGTTATTTTGTATTCAGAAAATGAATCAATAGGGGTGCCTGGGTGGCTCAGTTGGTTGAGCGTCTGACTCTTGATTTCAGCTCAGGTCAGGATCTCAGGCTCGTGAGATCAAGACCCACACCTCACACCCCTCCCCACCCCAGCATCAGGTTCTGCTTAGGATTCTCCCTCTGCTTCTCCTCTGCCCCTCTCCCCCTCCTCACTTTATCTTAAAAAAAGAAAAAGAAAATCAATCAATATATGTTATTTATTTTTAAAGTAAGTAAGCTTCATTCACAGTTGGGGCCTTTTCTTCCCACGGTTCTGTCTTCAGCCCCATTCCCTCCCCTGAATCTTAGACTTGCATTTTAAACTATCTCGATAGGGCGCCTGGGTGGCTCAGTTGGTTAAGTGACTACCATCGGCTCAGGTCATGATCCTGGAGTGTGGATCGAGTCTGGCATCGGGCTCCCTGCTCAGTGGGGAGTCTGCTTCTCCCGTTGACCCTCCCTCTTCTCATGCTCTCTCTCTCTCATCCTCTCTCTCTCTCTCTCACAAATAAATAAATAAAATCTTTTAAACTGTCTTGATACATCCACTGCGATGTGGGACAGGCAATTCAAATTCAGGCCTAAAAGCCAATAGTTATTTCTCCTCTAAATCTGGTCCTTTCCTAAGTCTTCCCTGTCTCTGGGAAAGTGCTAACGTCACCAATCCAGCTGCTTGGGCCGAAACCCCAGGAGGCACGCTCAACTGTTCTCTCACATCCCACATCCAGTCTGTTGGCTTTTTAATGTCTGATCATTTCTTACCACGTCCTACGTCACCACCGCCCCCCAACCCCCACCGTTTTTTACAGCCTTTTCTCAACACAGGACTAGAAGACGACATTTAAAGTGGAGTCAGACCCTATCGTTTCCTCCTCAAAATGCTACGGGGGCTTCCCATCTCACTCAGAGAAAATCCGAACAAAGCTTCTGCCTTGGCTTAGAGAACCCTGGGCTATCTTACCTCCTATCATTGTGCTCCTTGCTCCCTCTAACACTGGTTTCCATATTGAGGCTTTGCATTTGCTGTTCCAGAATGTTCTTTCCTTACTTATCTAAAGAGGTCCCACCATCACCCAATCAGGCCTCTACTCAGGTGTCACTTCTGGGCAGAGGCCCTCTCTTTGGCCATTCCATCTGAAAACAGCCCCCTCTGGCCAACATTCTCCTCCCCTCCTTTCACCACATTTTGTTGTTTGTGGGCTGCCTGGCTTCCCTGCCAGTATGTACGCTGCACAGGGGTGACTTCCTCGGTTTTGTTCAAGGTCACAGCTCCCAAGTCAGGAACAGGGCTCTGTGCATCAGCAGTGCTCAATAAACATTTGTCTAATGAGTGACTAAAAAAATGAAGAAGGGCACAGTACAATTTTGAGAGACCCATCACCCAGCCAGCCCACTAGCCATCCCCCAAATCCCCAATTAGACCCAATCTCATTTGATGCCACCTAGGAAAGAACAAAACCTTGGAGGGGGGTGGTTGGGTAGAACTGGTACTCTCCAGCCCTCACTTAAGCCCTGGCATCCCTCAGCGGAAAGGGCTCGTAAACAGTAGTCACTGCTAAGATTCTCTCTACACGCTGTCCCCTTCATTTTGCCATGAGCTGGAGATCCACCTGCGCCAGAAGGCATCTTATAAACCCCCAAATCTAACCTGTCATTTCAAGGAGAGAGATGATTTCATGTAGAGAAGTCAAGGTCAAATCCAAGACCAAGAGCTGGTCCTCCAGGACCCCAGGCAGTGCTTCCCTACTGCCCCACGGGGGTGGCAAAAATAACAGCAACGATCACTGCACACTTACTAGGTAACACGCTCCGTGGGATTCACCCATTTACTCCTTACTGTGATCCTAAGAGATGGCTTCCACTACTATCTCCGTTTTACGGATGAGGAAATTGAGGAACAGGGAAGTTCAGCAACTTGCTTCAGACTACCCAGTAAACAGCAGAGCAGGAACTGGAACCTGGGTGGACTGGCGCCAGTGTAGGAGCTAAAAGGACATTCATACCATCTTCTAAATGGTGAAGTAGTGGGTGCCACTGTTAAAAAAATCTCCCAATTCCCACTGTGTAACTAAGAACACACACACTTCAACTCCAGATCTTTGTCCTTGCCCTGAATGTGTCCAGCAAGCAGGATTTTATTACCTATTATTCTGGCCAGAGCTTGGTAAACAGGCTCTTTCTCCTTTTCTGGAGGAACAAAGAGAAGAGTTTTAGGCCCAACACAGCTTGCTTACAGCAGAATTTCTCAACCTTGCACCAAGAACCTTCTTTCATTCAATTAAAGCAACGGGAAATTCAGATACAGGAGGGAAATGTCAATGAGGCACTGCCTTTTCTCGGCGCAGGGATGAACAGGAAAGACCTGGTGGTGGGATTCAATGTGAAGAGGCTGCTCGCTGGTGGGAGCTTAACATCCTTGGAAGGTCATTTGGCAAGAACGACCCAAAGCTTAAGAACAGATCCTAATCCTTAACTCACTTAGAAGAATCCACCCTTAGAAATGCACTCCAAGATTTGTCTCTGTCCGTGACAAGGTTGTTAAAAAAGGAAAAAACTGGAAAGACTCTAAAAGTCCATTATAAGGAGATCAAGTGAAGAAATTATTATTCAATTGATACAAATTATTCCATATCTACTTGACGGACTACCACACAGCCACCGAAAATGATGGGGTGCAGCTACTAAAATGGGATTATCTGGGGGGGGGGGAAGCATACTGCAAAGTATTTCATGCATTATGTCCCACTTTAATAAACATTTCTATGCAGGAAAAAGACCAGCAAGAGGTTACTGAGATTACTGATGATTTTTCCCATAGTATATGTCTTTTTGAGAAAGACTATATAGGACTGTCATCAGATTCCAAATAATGTTTAAGAGGGAAAAAAATGTAGAACACAACTCCCCTATGTGTAGGGGAGAGCGGGAAGACAGACACACTGCTGCTCTCACAGCTGTCTAAAGAAAATGTTCCCCTGTCTGCAGTTGCAGGCATCCGGACTGGAGCCCAGCAAAGGCCTCAAGCCCCCAGCTACCCCCAAGAACCCAGGTCCTCTTCACGATACCTTGATACACTGAACTTGGCATCTTGTCCTGATGAAGCAGTTTACAAATACTGCTTACATTCTAGGAAGACACACTCTGCAACTGTTTGATTCAAATCTTTTAGAGTATCACAAAAACCATAAAAACAAAGCATTTTCATGAGCCAACACCAAGTCCTGAAGACACGGCTGAGGTGTGCTGCTAGCTCGGCGAGGCTCTGCATCGCCCACGGCCTGGGATCGCGAGGGGAAGCCATTCAAACAAGCTGTGCCATTGGCCATCAGGGAAATACAGATCCAAACCACAGTGAGATGCCACCACACACTGGTCAGAATGGCTAAAATTAACAAGTCAGGACATGACAGATGTTGGCGAGGATGCGGAGAAAGGGGAACCCCTTACACTGCTGGTGGGAATGCAAGCTGGTGCAGCCACTCTGGAAAACAGCATGGAGGTTCCTCAAAATGTTGAAAATAGAGCTATGCTACGACCCAGCAATTGCACTACTGGGTATTTACCCCAAAGATACAAACGTAGTGATCCGAAGGGGCATGTGCACCCAAATGTTTATAGCAGCAATGTCCACAGCAGCCAAACTGTGGAAAGAACCTAGATGTCCATCAACAAATGAATGGATAAAGAAGATGTGATGTATATATATATAATGGAATACTATGCAGCCACCAAAAGAAATGAAATCTTGCCATTTGCAATGACATAGATGGAACTAGAGGGCATTATGCTAAGTGAAATAAGTCAACCAGAGAAAGACAATTAATCATATGATCTCCCTGATATGAGGAATTTGAGAAACAAGACAGAGGATCATACAGGAAGGGAGGAAAAATGAAACAAGGCGAAACCAGAGAGGGAGTCAAACCATAAGAGACTCTTAATCTCAGGAAACAAACTGAGAGTTGCTGGAGGGGAGGTGGGTGGGAGGGCTGGGGTGGCGGGGTGATGGATGTTGGGGAGGGTATGTGCTACGGTGTGTGCTGTGAAGTGTGTAAGACTGATGCATCACAGACTTGTAACCCTGAAGCAAATAACACATTATATGTTAATTAAAAAAAAAAAATCTATGCCATTTGCAAACACGTATCTCTGCTGATCAGGATTCTGCCAATATTAGACAATTAAAGCATAACTGAATATGTAGGCTTATAAAGACGGCTAACGATCACACATTACCTCTCACTTCAAATGTCCGTGTTCAACTAAACCACCTCATCATCGTCTTAGATTGAATTAAAAGGAGTTTTAAACATGAACTCACAGAGTTTATAATAGGGCTTCAACCTTGGCACTACTGACATTTTGGATCAGATTATCTTTTGTGTTATTCTGCTGTCCTGGGCACTCTGCTTACCAGCATTCCTGGCTTCTGCCCAGCAGCTTCCAGGAACACCCCCGCGGCCGTGGCCCTAACAACCGTCTCCAGACCTCCCTAAATGTCCCCTTGCAGGCAAACTGGCGCTGGTTGAGAACCACTGAATACTGATCAAACACGGCATTCATTTCCTGCTGCAGGTCTTACCCACTCATTTAGCAGATTAAAAGAAGTGCTGCTTAGAAATAAATTGGTTTCAAGTAGAAAGGTTTCCACTTGGAGATTCTGGATTCTGATCTCGATGCCGCCCCACCAGCTGTTTGCCTTTACCCACCCCTTCAGATCAGCCGCCACCACACCTGAAAAACACCACTAAGAACAGGAGTCCTGGATTCAAGGAGACAAACGACGCAGGGCAGTACTTAGAGGCGCTCTCCAAGAAATCACACCTACTGCCGCCCTCGTTGCCTGGCAGGGTCCAGGGCCCGGAGGGGCTTACCTGATCTCTGCAGATTCTTCCGATAGCCGCTGAGATTGAGCTGGGTGATGGTCTCGGACACATGCGCGACAGCCACCTGCACATGCTTTTCGGTGAAGTCGTAACACCAGGATAGGTTCAGCTCATCCAATCTGCACAGAAGAGAAATAGGGAAAGCATGAAACCGGGACCCAGGAATGAGCTCTAGGAAAGCACTTGACTCAGAGCTGCAGAGAAAACACGAAGCCACAGATTCCTAACCATTTCACGCAGAGAACCTCTGCTTCTCTAGACAGCTGTCTCTGCTCACCTGAGACTGCCTTCTCCCCTCCTGAAATGCTCCCCTGCCCTGGTGTGCCCCAGCGGAACTAAGCCCAAACCTTAGTAAGTGCTGCCCCCTTCTGGAAATGGAGGGAACACTCTCCGCTCCTCCTGAGGGCTCCCACAGGTTACAGGACCAAGTGGAGCAGCTCCAGCCTCGTTTTCTTTCTCAACCACCCAGGCTGTCCGCAAACAGCAGAGGCTGAACCAACCACTCCAGAGGCTTTAAAAAGTTGATGGGTTATACCAGGGATTCCCAATAAAGAGACAGCGACATTGCAAAAGCCCACTTCATCTTATCTAGCTTGTGCTGACTGAGCCAATGAATTCAAAGACAATATCCACCGTTTAAGCCACACACCCCATTCCTGACATTGCAGAACGAATGGAGGGTTATACATTTCTCTCTCATGGTAACACTCTTATCCTAAGGCAATCTACTTTCAGCAGGTCATTAAAGAGACATACATACAATGCCAGAGAGGAAAGATCAAGGGCTATTAAAAAGCACACACACAAAGTATTCTGTGAGCCACGTCCTCCTCTCACTTAGAAATGGCTGCCACTGTACCTTTCTTTATATACTGACACTATTACACAATATAAAGATGTTTTTAATGGAGTCACCCAGATCTATGATATCCGCTAAGTTAGGTCTACAGATACTATAGGGAAAAAGCCTGACTTATAGTCAGGTATAAAGAAATTAATTTCAATAAACACATACCAAATTTTTCTTATTTTCAAGTGAAGAAAAAGAGGCGGATTACTACCCAAGTAGCCTCTGCCAACCTGACTGATTTGGCTCCTCAGGTTGAACAGGAAGTTTAGAGGGTAAAGGATATTACGTATCACCAAGAGCTCAGAGTTCGGAATAGCTCAAGAAATAGATCCAATGCCTCGCTCACGGGAGGGATAGTCATATATTTGCAAAAACAGTTGTATAACCAAGTCTCCAATCCTTCCTACCTGGAACAGCTGCTCAGCAAGGTCTTCAGGGCAGATTCGGAGAATCCAGAACACCCAGAAAGATTCAGTCGCACTAAATTCGAGTTTTGTGCAAGATTACTGGGGAAAAAAAGGCGAATGTCAGTAAGCATTCTGAGGAAAGCAGGCTAGAGAAGTCAGCAGCTAAGCACACAGGCCTTACAACCAGAAGTGAGTTTCAGTTCACGTCTCACTCTGTAGGACAGCAAGCAGGATGCTTTGCCTCAGTTTACTCATCTGTGGAATGGCAGAATCAGTACCTTCTTAGTAGTGTCAAGATTAAGTTATAGAATGTGATAAGGGACTCAGCACAATGCCTGGCACAAAGGAACCACACAAGAAACACCAAACAGGGGCGCCTCAGTGGCTCACTGGGTTAAGTCTCTGCCTTTGGCTCAGGTCATGATCCCAGGGTCCTAGGATTGAGCCGAGCCCCACATCAGGCTCTGGGCTCAGCAGGGAGCCTGCTTTCTCCTCTCTCTCTCTCTCTGCCTGCCTCTCTGCCTACTTGTGATCTCTATCTGTCAAATAAATAAAGTCTTCCAAAAAAAACCCCAAAACACCAAGCAATGTAGGTTTTAAATTGAAAAAAGAGTGCTTGAATAAATATCATCTCTATTTTACCCATAATTAGCATTAGCTTGTAGCCACACTACTACGTGTTGAGTCTCCACGTTCTTCCAAGTAAACATCTCTCAGATTTGCCTTCTCTACACTCCTAAAAGCCTGTGTTAGTGGAACTCCATGATTAAGAGCGAGAGTTCTGGAATCATACTCTACAGCCAAATTCAAATCGTGGTTCTGCCACCTATAAACTATGTGAGCTCAGACAAGTTACTCAGCCTCTCCGTGCCTCAGTTTCTGTATTTGTAAAAAGGGGAACAATCAGAACTTACGTCAGGGGTGACCTTTGAAGAACCGAGTATCTGGTACATAGTGTTCAAGAAACTTATTCTAACGCTACTACTGCTATTTTTTTTACATCAGGTTTCATCATTTCTCACCTGAATGAACACAACAGCATCTCGCTAGTCTAGTTTTTTCCACAGCTGGCTAGCCCTCCCAGGTGCCCAGCAGATTCTTTATCTAAACTTCCACTCTGCACGTCCTCTCCATTCTCAGGACCCCTCTCTTTGGCACGCTCCCCTTTGCCCCGGAGTCCAGACTTCCTACAGTATGGCAGGGGCCTGTTCTGAGCTGCTTCCCCCCTTCCCGGGTCTCCTCACGGCACCCCGTGCTCCGCAAGTTCCCGCCTGCCACACCGGTTAGAACCACACAGGCAGCTTTACCTCGTGGGCTCCTTTACCTCATCACCCGGCGATCTCTAACCTGAATACCTTCCATCCTCAGCTTAGGAGTCACTCCCTCTAAGGCGGCTGCCCTCCCTCATTTTAACTAGGTCTCTCCGGGGTGATGCCTCGTATCCACCGACGCATGTAACAAACACACTGCACTGTAATTATCCGTCTCTCCCACGGATGAGGCAGGGACCTTGCCTTTACTCATCATCCCTGTATGTCTGGAACCTGGCATAAGGCCCGGCACAGAGTTAGCATGTGAACTTGGGTGGCCTGGATGAGTCCTGCAGAAACCAGGGCACCCCATGGCTCTTTTCTGAGTCCATCTGGACATGGACAGAAGGGCACCCAGATTATATTCAGAAAAGGAAGTTAACACCCGTCAAAACAACTGCCTTTGTCACGTGTTCCTGATGGCCACTCACTTGACGATGGGATCTGACAGCTGCAGGCCTTCCAGGCTTAGGTTCTGCAACTTGGAGCACTGTGACAGAATGCCATGGAGGGTAGACACGTCAATTACAGAGTTGGACAGATCCATGTGCTGCACACGGAAAGGGCTGGGCACAGAGGAAGGAAAAGAGAGGCTCTGTTAAGGGGGCTTACACACATACCTCCAAATCAAATCCAACCCCATCTCCTCCCCAGATGAGCCGCCAATCACAAACATGACCCCCAAATACACATTTAAGTAGTACAGTTTCAGTCTTTTTTTTTTTTTTTTTTAAAGATTTTATTTATTTATTTGACAGACAGAGATCACAAGTAGGCAGAGAGGCAGGCGGGGTGGGCGGGGGAGCAGGCTCCCCGCTGAGCAGAGAGCCCAATGCGGGGCTCGATCCCAGGACCCTAGGATCACGACCCGAGCCAAAGGCAGAGGCTTAACCCACTGAGCCACCCAGGCGCCCCACAGTTTCAGTCTTAAAATAAACTGCTACTAGATAACTCCCTCCCCTCATTCATTTTAAAATTCAGGAGGATTTCAGGGGGCGCCTGGGTGGCTCAGTTAATTAAGAATTTGCTTTCGGGGGCACCTGGGTGGCTCAGTGGGTTAAAGCCTCTGCCTTCAGCTCAGGTCATGATCCCAGGGTCCTGGGATCGAGCCCCGCAAAGGGGTCTCTGCTCAGTGGGGAGCCTGCTTCCTCCTCTCTCTCTCTGACTGCCTCTCTGCCTACTAGTGATCTGTCTGTCAAATAAATAAATTAAAAAAAAAAAAAAAAAAAAAAAGAATTTGCTTTCGGCTCAGGTCATGTTCCCAGAGTCCTGGAATCAAGCCCCACACTGGACTCCCTCCTCAGTAGGGAGTCTGCTTCTCCCTCTCCCTCCACTTCCCCCCTGCTTTAACACATGTGCACGCACTCAAATAAATAAAGTCTTTAAAAAAAATTAAATTCAGGAGAATTTCTGCCAAATCAAGATGGTGCTGCTTATACAGTCCCACTTAGGAAATTAATTCGTGGGCATCATGAGAATGAGCTGAATGTGGGTGACAAAGTTATGCCTATGAATCCTGCAGGCAAAGATGAGTGAGTAAATTACTAAAACAGAAAAGACAGTGGAAGAGCCAGCTATAAGGGGCTAACACTAAGGTACCTGGAGGAAATGCAGGGGTGGAAGTTTCTAGGTAACTAGGCCTAGGCGTTTGTTTGAAAGAGAGGGCTGAACTGGAGAAGAGGATCTGGAAGTTCCAGCACTACGGCAGGTACATAAGACAGTGTGTCCGAGGCCAGTGTGTGGATCAAGAGAAGGCAGCCAGGGACCATGGACAGAGCCCAGAGTAGCCAAGGAAAGTGCACACGTGAAGGGGACCCAGAAGGAAGAGCCACGGGACAAGGGTAACCAGCAGCAGAAAAGGGTGCTGCCATATAACCCTGGAGGGAAGAGGAAAGTACCAGAGTCGGGATGTAGGTTTTGTCCTTAAGTCTGCTGTTCTTAGCTTATTTTTCTGTTCAGTATCTAGTTATTCCACTCCATGGCTCTAAATCATACCGCCAAACTATCAGAAAGAGAAGTCATTCTTCAAAATCCTCCACAAAATGAACAAAAAGAGGCATTCTTGCTCAGGTTGCAAATTTGTCCACCATAAGATCAGATACCCAGAGCTTCAAAATCTGAGAAGACTCCTCATACTCTGTCTTTGTCAGAAACGGGCAGCGTGGGAAGAGCGAGGCTGCCTTGCATGTGCGAGTGGGTGCACTGCATGGCTCCTGCCTCACGGGGCCCATGGTGCCCATCCTCCAAGGATCCCACCTGAGGGAAGCCAAATGTGCCTCTTGACCCCCCGCAAGAGCCCAAGAGTGGAAACGGCATCACTGAAAGCTGTGCCGTGTTTCAACACAAAGACTGCACAGCAAAATTCTATTAGCCTTTCCCTGCACAGACTTGTCACAGGCCGTAAGTTACGGGAAAGAAACAAAGTTTTGATCCGTTTCCACCTTAAGATTTACAAACAGCCTTTTCTGGGGGCTTTTCTTTTTTTACCTGAAATGTTCCGCCAATGGTTGATCCATAAATGATCGTGGGCAGCGGAAGGCAACCACTCCTCGAGACAGCAACCGACCGATCACATCCGGGTGCAGGTTTCTACCTGTGAGGTCTAAAGTCTGCCACAGAGACTCGTCAAACCTGGAAAAGAGGGGGGGCCTTAGTAAGCTGAGGGCACTGGATACCACCCCGCGACAAGGAGGCTCTGGCCACTGAATCACCCTGAAGCAGATTCTGAAGGAAGTTTCGGTTTTGGGCTGACTATACAACTAGCTATGGTATTTTTTTTCAGACACAAATGAATATTTCTTGCTCGTATCATGGATAAGCTTCTGCCTTCATTTGCACACACATACACAAACACACACACATACTGAGACAGAGACACACATACACACATATATCTATCCGTATGTTTTTCCTTCAGATGGTTCAATGCTATCATAGCCATGTAATGATCTGGAACCACAGAATAAAATTTTAGTGTTTGATACAATTTAGTAACTTAAAAAATGATTGCTCCAATCACTTAATTGATTACTGAATAGGTAGGTAGGTTCAAAATGGCCTCAACGATCCCACTTGGTGTTTTTGTAAAGCATACATGAGTTACCACAATTACCCTAAGTAACACGGAAATAGAACTAAAAGGAAGAAAGTTAGCTCCACAGCTGATCTTTGCAGATGGGCTTGAACTGAGCAGGTTCACTTATATGCAGATTTTTTCCAGTACTGTAAATGTATTTTTTCTTCCTTATAATTTTCTTAATAACATTTTCTTCTCTCTAGCATCCTTTATTGTTAGAATAAGAATATACAATACATTTAACTTACAAGATAGGTGTTAATGGACTGTTCATGCCATGGGTAAGGCTTCTGGTCAACAGTGGTCTATTAGTAGTAAGTGTTTGGGGAATTAAAAGTCACGTGGATTTTTTAAGTGGGCAGGAGGGTCAGTGCCCCTAACCCCCATGTTGCTTAAGGGTCAACTACACTTGATTAAGTGATATGACTATCAAATATCTATGAGGAATAAGGAACCCTACAAAGGCACTTGGGTGTTTTACAATACCCTTTAAGCTTTAAAAAAAAAAAAAAGCGTATGTGTGCACAGAAATATATGTATATGTATGAACTAATGTGAGAGGAAAAACATTACTTAGAGTTTGGATAGTTTTTCTAAAGCAAAAATGAAGTACTAAAATGTACAGAACAGTACAAAAAGGGAGGTTTAACAGCTACAGATTAATTCAACTTAGCAAAAAAAAAAACCAAAAAAAAACCCATGAGCTAAAGCACAGGAGGGAACATTTTAAATGCCTACTAGAATTGTATTTTTTAATACTGCTTAAAATAAGCAGACCACTGGCTGGGCTCTGAAATAGTTCTGCATGATGAAATTGTCAAGGCATCACGTGACCTCTATGATTAAGAAGGCAATGCTTCCTAGATGCCACCTGTTACTCATGACAACTGAGGTGAGGATTTATAGACTCTGCATGAAGAGCACACCTGGATGAAAAAGAAAATCACTATGGGGTCACCGGGGAGGGATCAGTGCATCAGTGCAACTCCACCACCTGGCGCTCCAGCATTCCAGGTATGCACACCCTTCCGCCCCTCCCAGGGTCTTCTAAGCAAGAAGCCCACCATTGGAAATGCCTGTAATGTCTTATTGCCTGCAGAGCCTGAATGGAGGGTAAGGGGCTCTTGCCATCTCACAGTGAGAGCCACAGATATGTGGAGGGAGATGAAACACAGACGGCCTTCAAGTGCCCAGGATGGCTAGTGGTTGGTTGGCTGGAGAGGACAAGTGGAATAGATGGAAGAAGTTCCAACTGAAAAACAAAGCCTCCCCCCACCCCGCCCCTTCTAGCCTGTTACTGCTTCCAGTGCACTGAGACTTTCCACGTGCAGGTCACTGTGCAAACCTGAAGGTGTGCCCCCAAACCAACAAAGACATCCACGACTATTGGCGACCACATGCCCTACGCTTCCACGAGCCAGGCACTGCGTCGACATCTTGGGATTTTACCCTCATCACTGCCCTGTCTGGAAGGTACTATGATCTCATTGTATATACGGGGGAGACTAAGGCTCAGAAGTGTCAAGTACGTCCCCCCCACCACAGAGTGTAGAGTGTCAGAAATGGGGGGTTCACACTGAGTCCTAATACTGCTCTCCCCACTGCACTCACTGCCCAGCCCCTTGTGTGGGGAGTGGCCAGGCCTTCATGCAGCCCCCCACTCCTAGTGCATCACCTGGTCCACAGTCAGGATCCAATAACACATGAATATCGAAAAAAGTTTTCTGAGGTGGTTAAGTTTATACCTCCAGGAGACTCCTCCCCTCCCTTCCACTGTGAAACAAAGACACTAATCATTAATAAAAGTACAAAGATACCTAGTTTTCTTTCTGCTACTATATTTTTCTTAGTTTTGTTTCACCAGGCCCCAATGTATATAATAAATAGATAACCCTCCCCTTTCCCCACACATATACTGGGAGGACTGAAAAATACTTACGCTAGGTGATACCACCTCTTACAAACACTGGAGACCTTTAGGAGTTCAGGGAGGCACAAACAGGAGAAGATTCCTAAGAGCAGCTCATCAGGAAGTGAGTCCCATGAAACACCTTTAAGGGAGAAAAAAAGATGTGTTTTCTCATCACCATTCTTTTACCCAATCAAGTTTACTGAGTCCATGCTCATCAAGGATACACACAATACTGAACTTAAACACAAGAATATCCTTACACACCAGGATACACACAAATACTGAACTTAAAAGGGGAATTTAACACAAATCGAATTACTCAATCCACAATTGTTTTTCTTGTCACTTGTGGTCTCTGTAACCAGTGGTAAGCGCCACACATTCTCCGCAAAGGAGAAAAGACAAAACCAAGAATACTTTTCATATTGTTTTTGCCTTCAGCACCTGTTGGCCAACTTTAGGCCAGGACTGCATTGAGGGTGGTACAGACCAAGTCCCCGCCCCCTCAGAGAGTGTACAGCAATGTCTAAGACATGATGCCTCTGGTCGCTAAGAAATGCCTTGTTTCTCTCAGAAGTGGAATTGTGGTGGATTTATTGAGTAGTGACCTTATCTAAAAGGCAAATGAAGCCTCATCCTTCTTTCAGATTTACAGAAAGCATTTAGAAGTCAATTTGCCTACAAGTGCAATATCCAAATGGTGGTCTCATGTACCTCTCTGCTTCCTATGGGGCCAGGAAGCACTTCAGGTGCTGGGGAGAGAGCAGGAAATCAGATAGACAAACCACTTTTAGCTTCATGGAGCTTACATTCTAGTGGGAAGAAATAATCACACATAAAAAAAAAAAATAAGTAAATTAAATCATATGTAAAGATTGGATTCATGCTATGCAGAAAAATTAAGCAGGGTAAAGGACAACATAGAAGGTATGGGACCAGTGTTAAAAAATCTCAACAAATTTCAGCCAAGGAAGGCCTGACCGAGACAGGGATCACTGAGCAAAGGATTGAACAAAGTGAGGGAGTTAGCCCTGTGAGTACCCAGGATATGTTCTAGATACAGGAAACAGCATGTCTGCTTTGAGGAACAGCAAGAAGAGCGGGGAGGGGGCAGTGATAGAGGATAAGGTAGAGAAGTGAGAGGGGCCGGGTCATGCAGAAATTTCTACTCCGGCTGTGACTCTGAACGTCATGAGGAACTAGAGGGTTCTGAGCATAGAAAGTTCTAAAAGGATTGCTCAGGTTCTGTGTTAAAACAAATAAACAAACAAACAAAAAAACCAGAGGGAAAAAAGGTAGATACTTTAAGTTTTGTCTTATAAAAACAATTTTTAAACAGAACGGTTACATATGAACATATAGAATAGCGAGATCAGGACAACAGGACAATGGTCAAGAAGGAAATGAGTAGGCACCGAAGCAGCTGAGTGCTGAGGTCAGTTCAGTAACTGGCCTCCCCTGTCTCCCTCTGCCCCCAATGGCTCTTGTACACCGAGCCTATCCTCTTCCCTCTGTGATGGTTCACTTTGTGTGTCAACTTGACTGGGTCAAGAGGTATCCATCCAGCAGTTTAGTTCCACACTATTCTGGGTGTTTCTGTGAGGTGTTCCTGCATGAGATGAACATCTGAGTCCATCGACTGAGAAATGCAGATTCCCTTCCCCAATGCGCATGGGGCTCATCCAGTCCAAGGCTGTTAAGAACGACTGACGAGGGCGCCTGGGTGGCTCAGTGGGTTAAGCCGCTGCCTTCGGCTCAGGTCATGATCTCAGGGTCCTGGGATCGAGTCCCGCATCGGGCTCTCTGCTCAGCAGGGAGCCTGCTTCCCTCTCTCTCTCTCTCTCTCTCTCTCTCTCCCCCTCTCTCTGTCTATTTGTGTTCTCTCTCTCTCAAAAAAAAAAAAAAAATCTTAAAAAAAAAAAAAAAAAAAAAAAAGAACGACTGACGAAGGGAGAACAGGCTTCATCCTTGCCTTTGAGCAGGGACATGGCTCTTGCCCTCAGAGCTGGACTGGAATTTAACCATCTCCTCTCCTGGTTCCTAGGCCTTTGGACCACAGACCTTGGGACTTTCCAGCTTCCATCACTGCATGACCAATTCCTTATAGTAAATCTCCCTATGTCTCCCACTCATTCGGCATCTCTGCAGAACCCTGATGACTAACACACCGGCCCTCCCCATCTAAAAGGTGTCAGTATTTACTGCACCAGCACAGCGGGCCAGACTCTGCGGAGGACTTGATGGAGAAAAGCCTTGAGGAGGGTGATGCACCTGCTGCCTCCGGGTGGGACCCTTGGGCAATCTTTCTAAAATAATCAGGACCTTCCCTCAATTAGAACCTTTCAGTGGTGCCCCCCCATGTAAGTAGCCTGAAGTCCAAACTCCTGGGTGTGAAATTCAAAGCCTTACGTCAAGGCCCCTCTCATTTGTCTCGGTTCATTATGTAGAGATGTGCTCCAGACATTTGGACCTACTTGTAATTCTCAGAATGAGTCATTCCGTGCCACATCTCCATAGCCCTGTGTACACTGTGCCTGCCCCCGATGGCTACTGATTTAAAATCAAGTTGCTATTAAAACCCCAATGCCTATGGAAGGCTTCCTATGACATCACCAAGAACAAGTCACTTTGTTTCTTAACCACAATTTTATTATGTACTTACTCATCTGTTTAGCCCCTGCCCCGGCTGGGCTGTGAGTTCTGGAGAGCAAAAAAATGACTTAAAAAAAAAAAAAAATCTTTTATTTCCAGGAACTAGAGCAATGTCTGATACATCTGTCCATGCACAGATTTACTGAACAGGTAGTATGTGCAGGTGTCTGTTCTACAAAGAGGCATAAGGGATGGCCAGCTCAGGGTTTGAGACACAAACAGGAAATTTCAGTGAAGTATCATGATGGGCTCAGCGGGGTTCATGGTGCAGTGCTGTGCAGTGTGTGGTGGTAGAGCAGTGATCAGGGAAGCCATCCTAGAGGAAGTGGCCTCTACTGAAAAATGAGGAGATATGCAGTTGCTCATAAATGCCTACCGTCCCTCTCTGGAGGACAAAATGAATCACTATAGCTCTGCAACCAGGGGTAAACAGAAGAAGGCAGCCCATCCCTACTGACCCTGGATCACAACCTGGGGAAGCAGCTGGAGAGGACCTGGAACCTTCTCAGTGTGGCAGCAACCCTCCATCATCACCAGAAGGCTCATCCAAGCTCAGCATGGACAGAGGACAGAGGGTCTCAAACAGGGCTCCTACTCTGCCTCCCAAATTGGAAAAAAGTTGACAGACAGCATTTTAAGTTTTCCTCCCATTAACTCTTAACTCCCTGACCTCTGCTGCCTCTTGCCCCTGTAGATCAGATTCTAGCCGGTGATTTGGCAAGAGATGACACTTAGATATTTCGAATCTAGTATGTTAGACTCACTATGACCCGTCAGCCCATCGGGGCACCAGGTGCTCGGCATCCCCATTTTTGAGAACCATGGGAACCCAACTCTGGTGCCCAAGTCTATGAAGCTTGGGCAAGTTAACCAATCTTTCAGGCTCAGTTTCCTCATCTGCAGGAATGGGAATAAAGGGATTTATTTTGCAAAGCAGTTCCCTGTGAGGATTAAATAATGTAAGGGAAGAGATCAAGAAGCAGAGTCACACTTCCTTTCTCCGTCTTGACTCTTTCTCTCCTCTCACCATTAAATCTGTGCACTTGCCTTCCATGAGGACCTTTTCTTTTCAATGCTGCTTAGAATTTTCAGCTGCTTGGAAACGCACGAGGTTTTACTTGGACAAGGGCTACATGGTACAATTTACCAAGAGCCCCAGACAGTGCTCTACCTAAGTTTGGGATCCCCAGAAGCAGATCCGGGGGACCTGAATTCAAGTAGTTTATTTGGTAAGTAATTCCAGGAAGCACTGGGAAGTGAAGAGATGTGGGAGGGAAGGAAGCCAATGCAGGGTATGTTAAAAAGCAGGTTATCACCATGGCCAAGTGGAGTTCAAGTCCGCTGGGGACTCCAGGAGACCCTACAGCTCCTGCCCCAGAGCTGTCCCAGCTGAGGGCATGGGTGCTGCAGTATTAATCCACCAACGGCTGTCAGTCACTGGATTGGGGGGGTTCAGGGAACAGGAAGGCATATTAACCTCCCAGAGGCCTGCCAAGGGAGGCGTCAAGCAGGCACATCTGCATGCAGGAGACAGCCGTTGGCATATAAAGGCATATAAAGGTGTGGAGCTCCGAATGGGATGCATACGTCCACTAAAGATGGCAGGAAAGGAAAGTAGGGAGGCTTGTGGTGAAGGGGAGGGCGGGAGAAATAAATTAATGAATTTAGTGCTTATTTTATTGGGAACACATAAGAAATCAAAACAACAGCTAAGTAATGAAAATGCTAGAAGGAAAACTAGCCCCAGCAATGAAGGCAGAGGTTTGCAGAGGACACCAAAGCCAGTCACCGAAGCCACACCGGTAATAACACTAGAACTCCTACTCATTCACCCTTCGGATCTCAGCTTAAATGTCACCCCCTCAGAGGAGCACTCCCAAGGCTCCATCGCAGCACCCCCCCCCCCCCGCCCAATCCAGACTGGCATTCCCAGCCCACAGCGCTATACCCAGCCCACAGGCATTCAATAAATCTTTGCTAGATGATCTGTGAATGCACTGATTTTGTATTTGTGTGACTGGTTAACCTCTGCTAACCAAATCACGACCACACACCTGGTGTCTAGGGGAGGGCCTGGCAATGAATGTTAGAAAGTACTCAGCTGACACTTCACAAAGGAATGACTGACACCCAAAAGAAGGATGACAGCTTTATTCTAGAGACGGGCAAGACCACTGCTGACTATTAAGACCAGTTAGTCTCCTCATCTGTGAAATGATAAGGCTGGCCTACGGCCAACTAGCATTCCTGGGTGCCTAATCAATGCACCAGAGCTGGGAGCTGGGTGTGAGCCACGGATCCTTGCCCAACAGCCCTGCCTGGAGACAAACTACTCAACAAACACAAAACTTAACACTTCAAAACTGCCATTTACTTGAAAACCCTAAAAACGTCTCAAGCATTTATTCCAGCACACAGACTTAAACGCAGCAACCCTGGGCACTCAGTAGGGCCATTTTACCCAGAAGGAAATTGGTCTCAGCAGAGCGGAATCACCTCACCAAGGTGACCTCAACTACTAGGTGGCCAAGCCAGGAGGCAAAGATGGGGCGGCTCTGTCTGAGCAGGCCAAAAGGCCACGCCCTGAGGTGCAGGTGCAGACAAAGGTGGATGTCGGGAGGTTGCCCATGGGTGTGGGGGGAGGGCGGGGAACAGGACGGGGACTATACCTGCAAAGGAACAACACAGCACTGTTGGTGTTCAGGGAAGGAGGCTGGAGACCAAAACCCAGCAAACAAACGTAATGTCCCCACATCAGTACAGGAGTTGTCTTTGAGATGGGGGGAGGGGCTTCAAAAGAAGATGCCACTGTGACAAAGGGGATGAGGTCACACAACCAGTAAGTGTCAGGCTGGGGATTCAACCCCATGTCTCACTCCAAATGATGTCCTTTCAACCACAGGAGGCTCAAATATTCTACGTTCCCCCCCCATCCTGAGTTCTTCATGTTTTCTATAATGTTAGGGAAGGTTAGTAATCACACCTGACTTGCTATGGAAAACGAACTCAGTCAGGGTGAGGGAGGGAGGGCTGGCTGGAAGAGGGCGTAAAACAAAGATGCCGAGAGCTATCAAGTGGGCTTTCCAAGGGGAGGAACAACGGCCGAGAAAATGCACGGCCTCAGAGGGCAGCCAAGTGCCCAGGGCTCCCTCAGTTTGACCACAGGCCACTGACGGCAGGGCTCCTGGCTGGAGGGCTGAAGCCTGAGAATGGCTGCTGTCCAAGCAGATGGAACAGAAGTCTGTTCTCCACCCCCAGTGGCTGGGATCCAGGCTTGTGATATGCTTAATCTAATTTTACTCGCCATATTGAATTCTCAAAACATCAACCATCTGTTTCCTGGACGCCTGACTACTCTGCTGTCTGGTCTGTTTGCCCGCGCGGATGGAAAAGTCCAGAGCAGGGCTTTCCTGCACTCGCCTCTTCTAAACCCCCCAGGGCTGCACACCAGCCCCACGCAGTAAAGGAAAAAATTATTCAAGCTCAAGTATTCAACTACGTGAAGGCAGTTAAACCTACTTCAGAGCCACGAAAGGGGCGAAAACTGGCCAGATTAATAAACCTGCTGGTCATCATCCTTAGCCACCATCATTTCCACTTCTCCCTCACGTGCAAACCAGCTGTCCACGTCTGTAACCTTACTGCTGCCCATGCCTCAAATCCTCTGGGGAGAGCAGCTTAGGGAAGAATTTTCTATGCATGAGATCTTCGCAGTCTAGGTTACTCATCTTACTTGGCTTATCTATTTCTTGGAATATCACCTACACTCAGATTCAAGTTAAAATTCCAAATCTTAATCATAAACAAAACGTTGACTCTTAAAAACTGCTCCTCTCCTTAAACATGGATAAACAAACTATACTTGAAGAAAAAGCAGGCACTTGTGTTCACATTTACCTTTTTCCTTTTTTTAAATTTTTTTTTTATGTTTAAACACTTAAACACTTTATGTTTGCTTGTGCTAGCTTGTTTGAAGTAATAACCTAGGCTTCCTTTCTGGGAAAACATAAATGTTCTGTCATGCTGGGATGAGTTTTCCTTCTTCTGCCCACAAATCATAAAAACACCAGACCATACAAAATTAGTATTTTCGGTTTTTGTTTTGTCTAAGTGGGCGGAACTTAAATAAGCAAAACACAAGCAAAACAAAAACAGGTCCTCAATGACCCTTCCGTCCAGTCTTCTATATCCGTAAGAGACTAGCTCAACCCTGAAATGTGTGAAGAGCGGTGGAGAAACCATGGAAATTGTGACTTTAGAGAATAAGGTATAATATAAATGCTCGATATGGGATCTGAGAGCCAGGTCTTTGGTCTGTTATGGTCACTGCTGTATTCCTAATCTCTAGAATGCTCAATAAATACTTGTTGAATGAACAAATGAAAGGAAGCTAAAGGGCAAAGAAAAGATGCCTCCCAGGGCCCCAGAAATTTGGCTCTTACAGGGCTGAGCTTTGGGAGCTGCGGGCTAAGATTCACTGGTGACTCATGAAATCAATTTAGTTTGAACAGCACTGTTTGGAAAGAATGGAATGGAGCAGGGTATTATCTTAGTAAGGGGAAATATAGTTTTGTGAAGTTTCTGTTTCTGGCACATGCCCAGAATTACAACATAAAATACATTTATTACTGGTTGGAAGAAAAAAAACGGGAGGAAAAATGTTTGCCTGGGGACATTAAAAAGCAGATTCTCAGGAACCAGGCATGATGACTTCTTGGATCAGAATCTCAGGAATTTTGCACTTTGAACAAGTTCCTTCGGGGATCTCAGCAGACACTAAACTTCAGAGTCTCCACTCTGAGAACCATTTCAGGGTCTGGAATGTCAAGCTGGTTAACAGCCACGAAAAAGCTAATCAACAAATTAGTTCACCAGTGTTTTCATGGCCCTCTTGTTGGTTGGTGGGGGAGGGGGTAGGGAGAAAAGGGACCAAGACAGCATTTAATGACTGTGAGTGATGTCCTCTCTGTGCCTCTTATTAACCTCATGACTGAGCCACCTATTGCCAATTCCTTCCATCCACTCACCCAGAGGGCCGCACAGACCTGTCCTCATATGGTTTTGCCACACAGTTTTTTATCTTCCCAAATAAAATGATGATGAGGATTTAGTCACCAGACGTGTGTGAGTCTGGCATGGGGCCTGCAGGGAGACTGATGAGTGAAGAACCAGGAAAAACTCATAGCCCAGGGCCCCTGTCATCAGATCGCTACATAAAGCAGGTGTGGCCTCTTCTACCCTAATCCTGGCAGAGCTCTTAGCCACCTGTCTTGACAACTGCAGACAACCCAACCCCCCTCCCCCCAAGCCGATCATGATCCAGATACACTGGAGGCCCACTGGGAGTCCTCTAGCCCAGCTGTCCCTCCTGCCATCAGTGAATCTACCTCCCCACACCAATTAACCAAGCCATATTTTGGGTAATACCACGCACATATGACGTATGCAATTAGTTTCCCTCTCTGCCTCTCTCTTAGGTAATAACAAACACAAAAATTTTATTTCTCTTTCCTTCTCTCACTTCAGACATGTATATTTGACGTCAATTTTAACAATCTAGACTGATTGGACCATTTCCAGATCTTTCTTTCCTCAGAGCCTCCACATGTGCTAAGGAGGAGGAGGAGAAAGATGGTTCACATCTACTGGGAATCACCTTGGAAGCCCTTCTGCACCTGGGAAGCCGCACCTGGCTCAATTCGGCACAAGGGATTTCCTTCCTCTGGCCTCCTAGAGCACTGACTACCTGAAAGGCTCATTGAATGCTACGGTTTTAGCTGCCATCTTTTGCTCTGAGCTTCTCTTAGTACGTATTGTCTTTTCTCCTCAGCTTTACTAGGAATTTTCTACAAACAGCAACCATCCCTTCATCTTCTGTAGTGCCTGGATGAAAAAATGACTTTTTTATTTATATGTCTTTCTCTGGGTATGACTGTGGAAGGACACACAGGAATCATGCTCAACTTCTAAAAGCCACAGGCACTAGGCAAATGAATCAAAACCTGCTCATCTTAGCAGAAAGTGTCTTTCACCACATTTAGTTGGTCAAGAACCAAACTGCCAGTGCTGCACTCGAGACACTGAAAATAACATGAACATTAAATTTTGAGGAAAAAAAAAAATTCTTATACTAACAAGGTCAGGTTAACAGGATTAAGGACAAAAGAAAAAGTGAAGTGGCTTCAAAATGAGTGTCAGAAATTTTGACCAGATTAACTGGGGTCACTTACCATGTGTTACATGCACACAGCATGCTAAGAGCTCTATGTGCACTCTCTCACTTAATCTTCACACCAACATATGACGTGGGTATGATTATTCCATTTCACAAAGAAACAAAGGTACAGGGAGCTTAAATAACTTCCCAAGGTTGATAAACAGCAGAATTAGGATGTAAAGTCACATCTGTCTGACTTCACAATTCCTTATTGCCTTTCTAATTAATTCACCCCTTCCCGATGTAGATTTCCAGACCTTAATCTGCAGGTTCTCTTTCCCAATGAAAGTCAAAATCCCCAAACAACAGTTTTTTGTTTTTGTATTTTTAAAGCAAAGGAACCAACTAACCCTTCTTCAAAGAAGGTCAGATGGGAGAACTGAGGAATATACTTATTTACAGTGGCTCTGCAAGACTTCATTTCTTTAATCTGTTTCTTCTCCCCTATCACCCACTCAATTCCTGTCTAGGCTTTAATCACCTCCTCTACAGACTACTTTAATAGCCTCCTAATTTTGTCAACTCTAATTTCAGAATTCATCCAGAATCTGAGCACAGTTATCACCACTCCCACACCTCTTAACAAATCTCTAAGCTTCTACGCTTGACCCTGCCTACAGTTTAATCCCAACACATCAGTGTGTCCTTTTAAAACGTCCTATCACAACTCTGTTCACCACCACCTCCAGCCCCATCTCCCATTACTCTCCCCTTTGCTCATTCCATATATGGCTTCCTTCTTAATTAAGCAGACATGACATGCTTCTGCCCCAGGGTTTTTGCACTGACTTTGTCCTCTGGTTGGAGCTCTCTTCTCCAAGATATCTGCATGGCACATTCCTCACATTTCCTTTATGCTTTTGATTAAAAAGCTTGTGTCTAAGTGAGGCCTTCCCTCCATACCCTACTTAAGGTTGCAATCCATCTTCCCACCCCAGAACTTCCAATCCCTCTTGGCTTATTCTGTACTTGGTTTTGGCCACAGCATTTATCACATTCTAACATACTACAAACCACCTTTATTATGTTCCTTGCATCCTCTCCCTTGAACAGAAATTTCACGAGGGCAGGAATGTTTAGATTTTGTTTGCTGCCTTCTCCCCAACACCAAAAACAATGCCCCCACATAGCATGTGCTCAGCAAATACTTGCAGGACTGTTTTAGATGACTTACTGGCAAGAAAAGCTGATAACCCCAAGTCATTGTACTGTGTTTACCCTATCACTCTATGGCTTTTTGTACTATTGGGGCTCTGTTCCACTCTGGGAGGCACTCATTGACCTGTTGGAGAAGGCTGGGGATGGGGAGCTATCAAAGAGGGAAATGATATGGTGAGTTCTACACGTCAGTCAGTCCGCTCTAGCTCTGGGAGTGGATCTGTGGAGGATAAGACTGGAATTATGAGTCCATTCCAGTATTCAGGCAAGAGATAATCAGAGTTTGAAAAACATCTAGGAGACAAGACGGAAAGATTCGATGACTGGTTGGATGCTGGAGGATGGTGGGAAGGGACTGACCCTCAGGTTTCTGGTTGGGTGACTGAACAGAAAATGCTGGCAGTAATGGAGACAGAGCATACCAGAAAAATCCGCTTGGGAGGTTCCTGGAGATATAAGTCCCTACACTTAGTTTAACACTCGCTTTAGCAGTCCTTTGACAAATAACTAAAGTGATTATGGCAACAAACTCAGTCAAGGCTATACAGCAGCAGAATATAAACAAACGAAAAAATCCTGCAAGATTACTGCTTATGTCTCCATTTATCAGTGGCACCGAACTGGCCTTTGAACATGCAGATTCCCTTCAAAGGAAAGAGGCAGGAATGTCTTCTCCTGGGTTAAAATTTCACACGGGTTAAAAGTCAACTGTGCACCTGAAAATATATACCTACCAAGATTCCTTCAGATTTCAGTGACCAGTTGTCCCATTTCTTTGAAAAACGACTTCAGAAGTGGCAATTTTAAAAGCGTACCTTCCTAAAGATCGCTGAACAAAGATTACCAATAAAATACTTCAATCCACCTCTTATGTGACCGACAGTTTTACCCTCATACCTCACCTGGAAAGTTGTCTCGATTTAGCTTAGGTCTGCGGACTATCACGAAGTCCTTTTCATTCCCCTTGCTTCTCAGCCGTTTTCGGGGAGGGCTCTGAGGGTGGGCCAGGTTGGAAAGCAATTCCTGGGGGATATTCTCACTGTCCACCTCCTCCTTCTCCAAGGCCGAGACCCCCATGCCTGAGAGCAGTTCAGAAGTCTTGCTAGAATCCCATCCCCACGTGAAGCTGGTGGTAACGTTGCTACTCTGGTCGGGAATCTCCTGGAGGTGTTTCCTGGAAAAGTGCACAACAGCCCCGGTTTCTTTCAAAAGCACACCCGTAAGTAATTGAAAGCTAGGCCTAAATGAAACTGCAAGTTATGCAATGAATGCACGGAACTTTCACAGCGTCTCATGGAATCGCTTTTAAGTGCTGGCGGCGAGTTTCTAAGAAGGAAAGAGAAAATAACCGAAAATCAAAAAGGCTTCTGGATTTACGATCACGGGGAAGGCCTCAAGAATGTCTTAAAGTGGAGGGAACACACGAGTGGGAGGGCACAACGATGAAAACAGCAACAGGAAAGCTCAACAAGGGAGGCAAATAAAACCGCACGCTGATCACCGCACTAAAGCACCCAGCCATCCACACCTTCCCAAAGAAGGAGCTAAGCAACTATTCACGTTACAGCATTTGTAACAATATTAGCAAGCAGCAATGTTCGCGGCCTAAAAATTGAGACGGTTCACTCACTCGCCGCCCCCTTTTGCAATCGGGTTACCTGTGCATTGCGTCCACAGGTTCTGGAGTTTTAAATGCGTACATTAACTGCAGAACTGCTAGCCTCCGGGATTCCCGCTTTGGCGCGCGGCGGCTCACGGCGTGCAGCTCCGACCCCCAGCAGCAAGACCCGCGAACTCTAGCAACGTTCCATCTTCGCCGCGCGCGCAGGGCTCTTCTACTCGCTCTCCTCCGCCGCAGCCGTCTGCGGCCTCGCTGCCTGCTGGGAACTGTAGTTTCGGCTCTGCCTAGTCCGGCAGGCTCTCCCCTACTTCCTTGTCGCTACTTTACCCGCCTTCGAGATACCCACAACCCCCCGCGGCTGTGAGGCTGGGCTACCCACAGGGGTAGGCGGGGAAGCGGAAGTGGGCGGTGCTCCGGATGGCTGGGAAATGTCAGCCGCTTGACTGGGGACGGGTTTTCCTCATCCCCCCAGAGCCTGCAGGCCTTTTAGTGATCGTCACTGCCGTCGCCTCGGACTGTAGGTCCCAGATCCCGGACGGTAGTGGCGAGCGCGGAGTTTCCCGGTCCTTCCAGACGCTGTCTGGCAAGATCGGACTGTTAGCCTGATGGCGAGAGCGTGAGGCACTTTGGGGTCTGGGGTCTGAGGCCGAGCGCAGGCGGAGATCGAGAAGACCTCGGAGACCCCGAGCAGCCGCTACCGCGGGCCTACGTTCCCGGCCACTGATAGAAGGCGGTAGCCGGGTCCGCCGGCCAGGTGAGAGGATGCGGGCCGCGGGCGTCACACTTGCTGTCCCCTCCGCGGGGAAGCTGCTTCCTCCATCGGGGAGAGAGTGACCCTTAGCACTGGGTCTGTGCACAGGATTCCTTCAACAGTAAAATAGGCACCGCGGCTTCGAGGCTTATCTTGAGAACACGCTTGGCGTGAGGGTCAAGTCAGATAACGCTTGTGAAAGCGTAGTGTAAACTGAAGCGCAGTTCGAAGGAGAGGCGGTGGTTTGATTTTAGGTGAGCCGAAGAACACAATGGTTCCTGTGCGCGGAGGGAAAGCTGCGCATCCCCTCGAAGCCTTGACGAGCTTCACAAATGCCGGCACGGGAACAAATAAGGTGACCGTGTGTTTGCAAAAGCGCAGCGCTACGGGCCACCGGCGAAGCCATTCGGTCACCTGCATTCAACCGGCTACGTCTGGTTGCGTCGCCGTCTAAAAGCGAGCTGCTTTTAGCCTGTCTCCTGCGGGAAGAGTTTGGAGGCGGTTAGAGGAGGGAGTGTGCCATATTCTGAGGTAGGATGACCATGCGAAATCCATTGTGCACACTGTACCATAACCGTGACCCCTGGAAAACAGTGGAAGAGAGGAGGGGAATAAATTCCAACCCTCATAAAAATGGAGAGGATTTATAAAGTTCAGAAGTAAGCAGACCCAAGTCATCACAAAAATATTAGAGTTATTACTTCAGTATGCAGTACGACATACCTTAAAAAAACAGTATGACATACCATTAAGAAATGATTTCGCTGTGTGCTGGAATTAAACCTCTCTTGCCAGGGTATGTGTTGGTTTCAGGCTCGGTGCTTAGCTTGAAAAGTGACCACTTCTTGATTAAGGTATTCACGAATCTTTAGTTGTTTTTTTTTTTTTTCTTGAAAATAAGTGAAATTGGTGTAAGGAAGGGATATGCTTACAAGTTGATTTAAACTAGGTAAAAATACTAGGCTGAATGTTCACAATTCATTAAAGTGATGTTATGGGAAATGCTGTTAAGTGCAATATTCTGATTTTTTACATAAAGTTTCTTTTATGTTACTTTGGCTAAGGAGAAAGCAGTTGCCTTCCTTTGAAATCTACATCCTTTCCCTTAAAATTGCAACTCCTCGGAGATCGTAATTGTATATTCTTAAGAGTTATAGTCTTAAAGTAAGACGGAGTGTTTACACTAATGGAGGAGAAAGAAACAAGGAAAAAATATTTTAAATGCCATGATGAGAATAAACAAAGTTTTGATATATAAAGTAGATCTTATAGATAGGAAGATCTAATGGGATGGTTTTAAACTTAAAGATGAGAAATATCCTGATAGTAGGTTTCAGCAAGTAGTTTCCTAGGAACCAGGTAACATTTCTAGTTCTCAGAATACTTGAGAATTGATGGGCAGGAAGCCTTCTGTAGGAGGCTTCAGAGAATTCAGGCTTTGAAAATCAGTCTTCAAATTCTAGAATAGATATTTTACTAACAGTTTGCCCTGGTAACAAAAATACTTTAGCTTGCTGAAATAGGAATACTTTTTTTTTTTTTTCTGCATTATTCTAATCATGGCTGTTCTCTTTATATAGTAAATAAAAGTTTAAATTGGTACATGGGAGTCTGATATAAGGAATTGTGTCTATTGAAGAGACGAGATTACCAGCTACATAGATAATGCAGTCTGGTCTCTTCAAGAATTAAATTGTGTTTCCTACTGATAACGGATTTTTTTTTTCCTGGTTAATTTCATTTATTTAATCTTGCTCTCAAGAAGCAAGATTAAGCATACCCACCTCCCATTTAATGAAAGGTGTAACTTAAATTTCTGAAACTAGAATTACTAGATCAGTATCTAGGACAAATGAATTACGATTTTTTTCCAAATATTTTATTTATTTATTTGACAGAGAGAGATCACAAGTAGACAGAGAGGCGGGCAGAGAGAGAGGAGGAAGCAGGCTCCCTGCCGATCAGAGAGCTGGATGTGGGGCTTGATCCCAGGACCCTGGGATCATGACCTGAGCCGAAGGCAGAGGCCCAACCCGCTGAGCCACCCAGGCGCCCCACGATTTTTTTTTTTAATCTCTGCAAATGACATTAGAGAAATTTTTAGTACTCTTTGGAAGCTTGAGGTAGAATACAGAGCAACTTTGTAAATTGGGAAAGTGTTTGTTGTAAAAGAGACAAAATGGTCAATATTACAAGGGCACAGGAGGGTCCAAAAAGGACTGGAAACTACATTTCACTGTAAACTGTGTGTATATTCTGTAGTATATTAGTGTTCTTTTTGAAAATCAAATACAACAAAAGAGATTGTATTTAAATAGAAGAGTGATGTGCTTTTCTCCTTAGTTCCATCAAAGCACGAAATAAATCTTAAAGATTTCTTTAGTTTTTTTTTTTTTTTTTAATGTTAGTTAGCTTGGGGGAACAAAAGACCAACAACGATTATATAGCAAGAAGTTTCTACCTGCCAGTCAAATTTCAAAAGTATCTTTCCTCCATTATTTTTAAGGTAGATCTTTATATCTCCGTAGCTTATTGCTGTCTGTGATGGACAGATTGGAGCAAGAACAGAAGGGTTCTTTCCCTATTCTAATTTGCTCTGGTTTTCTTTCCTACCTTCCCCATGTAAATTAGAGTCATATGTTACCTGTAAGTAATATAGCATTCTTACCTGGGAGGTGAAAAGACTTCACTAAATTCTATATTAAACATGACTTTTCTAGCATTCTATCTTGAAATGTCTAAAGGAATAACTAATAGAATGTTTCTAATTTGTTCACTGTGAAAACCAAACAGAAGAAATTATTTAAACAATTTAAATTGCATTAAGAAGGTATGTCTGGATTTGAAAAAAGACTGTAGTATCCCAGTAGTAGTTAGGATGAATAGGTTTGAATCCCAGCTTTGCCACTCACTGGCTGTGTGGGAATGTGGACAAACTACTGGCTCCCTCTGTACACTTTCCTCCTCTATTAAACAAGGATACCAATAGTCCTTTCTTTTTTTTTTTTTTTTTTTAAAGATTTTATTTATTTATTTGACAGAGAGAGATCACAAGTAGACAGAGAGGCAGGCAGAGAGAGAGAGAGAGGGAAGCAGGCTCCCTGCCGAGCAGAGAGCCCGATGTGGGACTTGATCCCAGGACCCTGAGATCATGACCTGAGCCGAAGGCAGCGGCTTAACCCACTGAGCCACCCAGGCACCCCCCAATAGTCCTTTCTTACTGACTTGTGCTGTCTAATCTGATAAAGTATGTTAAGAGCTAGCATAATGCTTGGCATCTAGTAAACTCATACTAAATGGTAGCTGTTCTTTTTTAAAAAATTGTTTTATTAAGAAGGGTTCTAAGGATTATCCTTTAATTATCAAAATAAGTCTTGTAATCTCTTTATGTGAAATCTTTAAGAAACCATTACAATTCCAATTGTTTTCTGCTTATTTGTTCACATGGTTGCTCCCTTTCTCTCTCTCTCTCTCTCTCTCTCTCTCGTGTCTTACCTTAAGCACTTTGTACATATCTTTCTTCAGAAGGGCTTGTCACACTTTGGAATTCAGTTTACCTGGTTGGTTTAGCAACTCAGCTCATTTTTGGAGAGTGGCTTCAAAAAATATTACAACTATTTTGTATTTTTAGAGTGGGCACCACATTCTCTTGTGGTATTCTGTGTATATCCCAAGCTGAATCCTCCTTTTACTTGGAATCCTTAAACAGGGACTAATGGTGGTTATATTCAGAAGATTTCACTTTTTATTGGTAGTAGACAATTGTTGACTTTCACAGCACTCACTTGTAGTTCTGATACTTTCGGTTTTTCATTATTAAGATGTTGAGTTGTCTGCTAGTTTTTATTATTTCACATATCTGAATAAAGATACCTACTTAAGTTAGCATAGTCTGACTCTCATATGTCATGAGGTTCTGGCTAGAAATTTTTCATTCACCTTCAGAACTTTAGTTTTGGACAAAAGTTTTGTCTGTGTTCTTTTGTTCAGTTGCGACCACAAGTCTTTCCTTTCATCCTTCCTTGTCTTTTCCTTCTTTCTTTTTGAAGATATGTGGGGGATGCTTCAAGTTCCAAAATTATCTTAACCTGTAAATTTTCCAGTTAAAGTGTGTTTAGCCTAAAAAAAAACCACTATGAGCCGTAAAGTACTTGGTAAGCAGTACCCCAAGGCAGTGACATTAATGAGCTAATTATGAAAGGCATTTGAAAGGCATTCTACGGTAACTTAATAATTGATAGGGGTCTAAATTGGATTTTACGTGTTTAAAGACTTTCAGAACTAGTATTCTGAAAGGTAGACTACGTCTGGACATCAGACACTAAAATTAGAATGAATGAACTGGCATTTTGATTTTGAGTAAAATCTACTTTTGCTGCTGTGGTGTTAAGGTCAACCTATGATAGCTTTGAATTTCTCCTTCAATTTCTAATCACATGGAACCGAATTTTGATTTTCCTCCAAATTTTTGCATATTTTGCATATTCTTCTTTGATTTTTGCCAGTTAGCCTAAACACGTTATTTTAATATTTGAGGAATATTACTAGAAGGACCACTTTTGTGGTCAGAGGCATATTTCCTCTTTTGCCCTTGAGAATATTTTTGCACAGCTGTGCATGGTTGCAGGTCAGCAAATGATCCATTTTAATCCACCACCATTTTGTCATGTGCCTAGAAGAATGGCATTGTCTTTCTACATGACATTGGTGTATCTAATACACCATCTTGACATGGCTCTTAGATATGTTCTGTCCCTTTACAAAAGAGTTGAAGGGGTGTTTGGGCTACCTTGTAGACCTGGAGAGGTAATCCCAATTTGTTGAGAGAAGCAAGGGGAGCAGTTTCTTGGAGCAAAGATCATTTTTTGTTTTATAAGAATCAGGGTGGGCCCAAGCTGTGGTAACCACAGAGAATGAGAGGCAAAAAGCATTTGGTATCCATTCATATTTTGGGAGGATGGTGGGAGAGGAAACTGTTTAGTGTAAAGCTTTGCTTTGAGACTATTGAAGCAACTAGTTATCTTCTGGAAGCACATGATATGAAGGAGGTGATGAGCAGCTAGCATTTTTGAGGACCTGCTGTTTCTAGAACTCCTATTTGGTGTTTCACTTTTGTGTCTCATTTGATCTTCATAGCAACCTGTGTGAGATGATTATTTATTCTCACTTAACTGCTTAAGTTGCATAAAATTATACATTGGGATTTGGAACCCGGGTTTACCACATTATAACAAAACATTTGTATTTTAAAATAGTTGTAACTTTAGGCGTTTAACACCAGCAGCAGAATTTCTCATTTCCTCATTTCACTTTCATATTACTACATTGATTTTTAAATAATTTTAAAATTATAAAATAATAAATGTTCATTATTTAAAATTAAAAGCCCACACAAACACAAAAGCACAAAAAGAAAATAGAAATAATCTCTTTACCATTTTATGACAACCACTGTTAGCATTTTGGAGTATATTTGTCCCATGCGTTTCATATGTGTATTCCCTTAGACCCCAACCCTGTCCCTTTTGATATCTCTAAAGTCCCTGTGGATCTCACCTTTCCTCTAGGCTAGGGGAATCTGGTAGCCTCCTTGAATCACTGCCTGCAATTGAGTTTTGCTGTTACGTAGCCCTTGACTCACGTGCAGGAGACTCGGCGCAGATCCCTGCTCCCATGAGTCATGGACAGGTTAGCAGGATTAGTGATTTATGAAACCCTTGGTTGCTTTTTGCAAAAAGGGAATGGACAGCAATATGACTGGAGGACATTTTTAAGACTTCCTGGACTATTTAGTACAAATGATGTTGTTTCTATGTTTTCATGTTTAAATAATGCTGCCATGAAAAATAACATTATAGATAAATCTTTGTTCACATTTTGGGTTTTCTTTAAGTTCTTTGAAGAGGAATTCCTAGGACAAAAGATATGTACCTGTTTTAAGGTCTTTGGTATATATTGCCAAATTGCTGTATTCCCTGTGGTGAATTTTTTCAATAAACCAAACCTGAGTTGTCTAATCTTTATTTTTATTAGATTTTAATTAACAGTGACTTTTATGAATTTAAGATAGAAGTAATTAGATCAGGTGGAGGATAAGGTGCACTTAGCTTTGGACACAAAATTTTTCGGTTGAAATAACCAAAACAAGGTATATAGGATATAAGATTCATCAAGAACCTAGGAAAGTGCTATCATTTTGGACTGTAAAAAAATAATTCCTCACTTGTATTTAGGTACAAGGTGAAAGATACAGACTTTAAAACTATTATTTTCTCATCTCAGATTAGGGAAACCCCAATTTTCTTCTCCAATTTAATGGGACCCCAGGCTTAAGCTTGTGTCATAACAAGATAACTTGAGTTCAGCTTGAACAGAAATAGATGGTGTGATAAACAGAATAATAGACCCTTACGGATATCTATGCCTTAATCAAGTGAGGAATTATTTTTTTACAGCTTTGGTTACTGATATAACTAGATTATTGAGATTTTCCCAGTGAGATCAAATGAACTCTTTAAAGCATTTTCTCCCAGCTAAGGGTAGAAAAGAAAATCTGAGATTCCAAGGCTGAGAAGGATTTGACAACCCATTGCTGACTCTGAGATACACTGGGCCACATGCAAAGACTGGAAAGAGGCTTCTGGAGCTAAGGGCAAATGCCAGCCGACAGTCTGCAAGGAAATCGGAGTCTTAGTCCCATAAACACAACAAACTGAATTTTGCCAACAGCCTGAATGAATTTAGAAGTACATTTTCCCCCAAAGTCTCCAGACATGAACACAAACCTGCTTACATCTTGATTTCCATCTTGAGAATTTAATTGAACCAAGTTGTACCTGGATACCTGACCCACAGAAACTATGATATAAGGGTGTTGTTATAAGCCTCTAAGTTTATAGGAATTGTTTATAGCAGGAATAGGAGACTGTTACAATGAGAATGGGAAGAGATGTAACCAAATCATTTCTTTATTACTAGAATAAAGGATCCATAATTCTGTTTATTCATCTACAAGATTTTAAAGTACTATGAATCTGACCAAAAAATTGACAGCCATTGTAAAAGAATATTGGTAGCTAGTAGCAAGTTCATAACTGATTTTGTTGTTTTCTTATGCCCATGACTTGCCATCTATTTTTAATGTCTTCATATATTTCATTTTTATCTTAGTTTTCTTCATGCATATTATAATAAATGTAAAATGTATGGATTGAGGGTTTTTTCAGTTAATATTACAGTAATTTTCTAATGTTATGAAATAATCTTAACAAACATAATTTCTTACACTTCAATAATATTCCATCATCTGCTTCTGCCATATTTTAGCATTTCCTTGGTGATTTCTGATACTCCGTCTTTTTTTTATGATTATCATATTCCTTGGACTGGACGATTTCAGGAAAATAAATATCTAGGTCAAACCATGAAGGGATTTTCAAACAATAACTGCCTTACATTTAAATTCACATTGAATTATATTTTTTCAAAAGCTGGATCTTGAAAGAGATAATGGTTGTCATCAGCACATTCTACATTGAGCTACCCACTTAATCTTTTCTTGGCTTACAAATAAGATTTGACTTACTCTTATTGTGATGGTATAGATTTTTTTCATAGAATATGAAACTCGAAATTTTGAGTAGTAATTATGACAGTTTTAATAAGTCTTTGAGTTGTAATAAGTATTTGTGATATCAATTTTGGAGACCATAGCAGGAATTTTATGTTGCCTTTGTAGTCAGCATTAATAAAAATAGTGTATGTACCAGAGTATAGAGTAAGTTTTTTATTCATTTATTCATTCAACAAATATTTTTTAAATATCTACTCTATGCTAGACACTATATTAGAGACTGGGGATATAGTACTGAAGAGTCAAGTCTGCTTTCATGAGGTGGGTGGAGGTGGGAGGAAGGGGTTACAGGGAGACAAAAATGTAAACATACATTATATTAGGTGGATAAGTGCTTTGAAGAAAAAACGGCAGGATGTGGTCATAGTGATGAGAGGGGGTCAATTTTAGATATTTAAGAAATATGAAAATATTGGTTGAAATGCACAGAGAAATAGAAAGTACTTCAACAATATAAAGAAATAAGAAAATAGTTTATTATGTATGTTTTTTGTCTGTGATATTCCATGTAAGGATATTTCTTACATGAATTTAAATTTAGCCAGTTAAAAACCCAAACTTTCTTTGTTTTATAACTAGTTTTGGTTGGAGATGTTGATTTGAAGTATTTTATTGATTACATCTTTTACTCTGCATCACAGCCTTGATTCTCTGTTAAGATATTAATTCCTTGGAATATTGTAGTTAGTCCATAGACAAACAAAAGTGCCTGAGATTGATTTTACAAAGGTGAAAAGAACATATTGCATTCAGTTAGTAAAGGTAAATTATTTTAGGGTTGCCTGGGTGGCTCAGTCGGTTAAGTGTCTGCCTTTGGCTTGGGTCATGATCCCAGGGTCGTGGGATCAAGTTCTGCATGGGGCTCCCTGCTCAGCGGGGAGCCTGCTTCTCCCTCTGCCTGCTGCTTGTGCTGCTCCTCTGCTTGTGCTCTCTGTCTGACAAATAAATAAAATCTTTAAAAAAATGTAAATTACTTTATAGGAGTAAAGAGATAAATAAACCATTGCTGATGTCTGTATTATTGGCATTTATAATTAAAAATATTCTCATGTATGACTTTATTCAATAATCATTGATAAATTCTTCTGCATTTAATGGTAACTTTCTTTAAAGAAAATAAGATTTAGATAGATAAACGGAAAATGGTAAGTATACAGTTGACCCTTGACAATGCAGGAGTTAGAGGTGACACTCCCCTGTCCAGGTGAAAATCTGTGTATATCTTTTGACTCCCTGGAAACTTAACTATTAATAGCCTACAGTCGACCAGAAGCCTTACCATAACAAAAACAGCTGATTAACTCTGTGTGTGTGTGTGTGTGTGTGTGTGTGTGTTTTACTGGATGAACTTGATATTTATTTTGTAATATGAGTATTTTTGAAATATAATAATATTCTGCGCTATATTTCAGGTATACAACATAATGATTCAATATACATTGTATATATATTGTATACTCACAATAAAGTAAGCTACAGAAAAGAAAATGTTACTAAGAAAATCATAAGGAAGAGAAAATACATTTATAGTACTCTATTTATCAAAAAAATCCATGTAGAAGCAGACCCACATAGTTCAAACCTATGTTGTTCAAGGGTCAACTGTATTTTGTGAAGCAGTAAATAAATCAGAGTTTCAAGTTGTTACATTTGTTAGACAAGATTATCACCAAAAAATAAAACTGTTTCAAACAAAGGAAATGTTACTTTCAAATGCTCTTTTTCATGCTCTCTCTCCATCTTTTGGAATATTTTAAGTAATGGGTTATGGATGACTTAGAAAACTTTTAGAAAATATCTAATTTTCTGGTATCTAGTAGTGTATTTATATAAAATCTCTGTTGGGACTTATAACCTAAGGAACAAACTCCAAATGACACCATTAAAACTGTTCTCATATAGTATTCTTATAATATTTTTAGAAGTAGTGTCATTTTCATTAAGATAACTTTTTTCCTGAAGATATAGTTTATGTGAAAGTTTTAAGATCTGCTTTAAAAAAATAAGATGTATATTTGAGAATAGGAATTATCCTTTTCCTTTTATTTGTAGTTCAATGTAAAAGCCTGACAATTTTCCAGAGAATTTATTGATATATTAATAAGCAAATTTTTAGGACATTTCCAAGTGGTTATTTCCTTTGTTAATGCTGCCTTTTTTTTTTTTTTTTCTTTTCCAGTTTACAGATATGACCCAGATCTGTACATGAGTGACTTCGGTTAGTCAGAGTGAACATTCAATAATGAGTGGTGCAGCTTTGGGACTCGAGATTGTTTTTGTCTTTTTTCTGGCATTATTCCTACTTCATCGATATGGAGATTTCAAGAAACAGCACAGACTTGTAATTGTCGGAACACTGCTAGCTTGGTATCTCTGCTTTCTTATCGTCTTCATACTGCCTCTGGATGTTAGTACGGTAAGAGGTGAAACTGAGTTTTGCAATCCAGAGGCAACTGTAATCATACAGCATATTTGAGATATGTTAGTTCTTAAGATAGCTGAATTATATAAGGTTATACTGAATATTTTGTATTTCAATCTTACTATAGGAATTTGATCATTAAAAATTACAGCCAGGAAGGTAATTGGTGGGTAGGTTGATACCTTCCCATATCCCTTAAGTACTTGACAACCTTCTGGTTTTCATTTTTAAACCATGTGTTCATTGATTTAGACCATATACAACCGGTGCAAGCATGCTGCTGCAAACTCCAGCCCTCCTGAGAATAGCAACATCACGGGATTATACGCAACTGCTACCCCAGGTCCCAGGTATTTGCTTCCTGTTTGTTTGTTTGTTTGTTTTTAAAACTAGGGTAGATGAGAAAAATTGCTTTAACATTGTCAGTTCTTACCATTTGGATTTTATAAAAGTTGATCCTCATTCTCTACTCATCCCCCCTACTCCAGTTCTGTCCTGTGCTAATAGACTTTTAATTACATTGTGTTCTATCTAAATTTAAATCTTAAATACATTTTGAGTATTTATTGGTACACAAGGCCTTTTAGTAGATGTTAAGGAGAAAGTTCTAGAAGACCTGGTTTTTGTTCGTTCTATCTCTTACTAAGAGATAGCCCTCATTCTATCTCTTACTAAGAATGTGACTTCCAGTGGCTATTTTTCTTGTCAGCTTCTCTCTGGTCTGAAAAATGGGACATTCATTTTCTCTTTTGCCTTATTTACAAGGTTAAATAAAGCGTAAGGAGATTATTCTGTATGTAGGATGTTCCTTTCATATTGTGCATCCTTTGAAATCATTATAGTTTTATTTTTTATTTTTACTCTCTTAAAGATTTTATTTTTAAATAATCTCTATACCCAACATAGGACTCAAACTCACAACCTGAAGATCAAAGTGGCACTACCAGCTGAGCCAGCCAAGCCCTGAAATCATTTATAGTTTTAAACTGAGAATAAACAAAGCTAAATTATTGAAAGGTTATGTTAAATTCATATCAAACTTCCAAGTAAAAAACTTTGAGAAATGTTGACTATTTTATTATTTTACCAGTGCTTTAAGTGGTATGTGCACTTTTCTTGATGCATCTTTTGTTATTATTTTTTTAATCTGAATAAGGGTAAATTTGAAATGTAGATGTTACTCCCCTTTAAAGCACATTAAAAATCGGATATAGATCAGTAGCAATTGTGAATTGCTGCAAGTTCCTGGACTAAACAATATCCTTACAGTCTAGGAAGACTATTAATGGAAGAATCTATGGTCAGATACACATATCTTCAGAAAATTCAAACAGAATTATACAAATGCTGGTATCTCTCTCCATAGGAGCTGTGCTACAGTGACTGATTTTTAGGGCTCTAGTTTCAGGAGTTAATCACCTAATGTCTTTCGCCTCCCTTTTCCCTCCTCCCTAAGAAATAACCAACCCACAAATGGGGTGTGTATTTTATTTACTTTATTTCTTTTTCTTTATTTTATTTTGTTTTTCTTTTTTTTTAGGGGGTATGTATTTTAACGGCTATCAAATCAGAAATTTAGTTTCATGATGCATTCACTTTTAAAGACTGTCACATTATCTATTAGGTGAACATTATGTCCTCTTATTGCTAAAAAATTAAAAATACACTGAAAGTTGAAAATATAAACGGCATTCCTCTTCTAGAACAAACTGTTTTGTTTCCTTTCTGTGTGTTTTTTTAGTTTGATAGTCAGCTTTGAATTACAAGTTTTCTATGAAATTTTAAAAGTTAGAAGCAGTAATTTAACATCTGAACGTAAATGAACTCTGCCATGCACAAATTAATTGTGTAATTTAAGTAGTCATCATTTATTAATTGGCTTTAAATTGTTATTAAACAGCCAACATCCATGTTTCAAGCCATGGAGTTACATTCCTGATGGAATCATGCCAATTTTCTGGAGGGTAGTGTATTGGACATCACAGTTTTTGACATGGTAAGTGGCAGTGAAGGATTAAAAAAAATGTTTAAAATTTTGGCTAAAGTTAAAAAAAAGATTATGTTTTCTTCATGAATCCTCATATTTTAGAATTTATTCGAATATTACTTATTTTTTCTTAAATCTGCATATTCTTTTTTTTTGTTTTTAAGATTTTATTTATTTATTTGACAGAGATCCCAAGTAGGCAGAGAGGCAAGCAGTGAGAGAGAGAGGGGGGCGGGGAAGCAGACTCCCTGCTGAGCAGAGAGCCTGATGCGGGGCTCAGTCTCAGGACCCTGAGATCATGACCTGAGCCAGAGGCAGAGGCTTGAACCCACTGAGCCACCCAGGGGCCCCTTAAATTTGTATATTCTATTTTCTGCTCATATGGTTCTCTCCCATCTTGAAAGAAAAGGAAAAAAACAGACAAACAAGAACTAGAGAACAGAAAGAAAAAATTTTTGCTGCCACCATTCCCCTCTAGTTATTGCCTTCTCTCTTTACCTTCTTCAATTCCGTCTTCTTCCAGTCCCAGTTTTTTATGAAACTGCTCTTGCTAAGGTCATCATTGTCTCCCGTTTTTTGTTTTTTTTTTTTCTGCTTAGCCCAACCTGCTGAATTTTCTTCACGGGTTCTATTTTTGTGGCCCATTTCCTAAATGTTGGTGTTCCCTAGAGTCTCATCTTTGGTCATCTTGTTACCTGACCCTTCCTGTATAGCTCTTATTTTAGCTGTAGCCACCCATGTATTCACAATGTTTCCACTCACTACAGCTTTGTCTTTTTGTTTGCTTGTTTAAGAGGGGGTGGTGGGCGAAGCAGAGGGACAGGGAGAGAGAGAATCTTAAGATTCCCAGCATGGAGCCTGTGGTGGGGCCTCATCTCATGACCCCAAGATCATGACTTGAGCCAAAATCAAGAGTCAGAGGCTTAATCAACTGAGCCACCCAGGTGCACCGAAACTTTGTCTTTCTGCTGTGCTCCAAACACATTATTCACTATGTACTGAGCATTTTAGATACTCTGCAGGCAACTAAGCTCTAAAACTGAAGCTACTGAACATCGCAAGAGAAAAATTACACAGTAGAGTAGAGTAGCGCCCCGTAAATTCATGTTCATTGAACTCATCTGGGCCCTCAGCATTGCCAGACTTTCCTCCTTTGTATCTCTAGTCCTCTCGCTCTTCATTCTCCACAGCAAGACTTCAGACCTCTGCTGTTCTCTTTGTGGCTCTTTCTCTCTGCTTTACGTCCTAGAATCAATCACCTTTTCCCTTTGCAGAGAACTTTGTTTTCTACTTCACAGTGAAAATGGAAGTCATCAGATGACAGCCCTTTCAGCCTCTCACCAGCACACCTACCAACCCAACCTCTTCCCTTCCTCTCAAAGAATGAGTGACTCTCAAAGTGACTTCAGAGTGAAATCCCTCTTCCTGAAATAGGGACCCATCTCCTTCAACTCTTGTTACCTATACTCGCATTCCATTTCAACAAAGAATACAGAGTTCTCTCATCCTTTTAGAAAAAGAAAGAAAAAGCCCAAAAATCTCTCAAATGCAACCCTTTCCAACTTCCTGGCTTCTAACCTCATCGATCTACTCATCACAGCTTATTTTTGGAGGGAGACTTTACTGAAGTAAAAATTGGTACAGAAAGGTGACAGATTGTGTTTAGTTTCACTTTTTTCAAAGTGAATACACCTGGATAGCCAGCACTCAGATGATATTATAGAACATTAACAATGTTTATGCTACATCTAGAAGCTTTCCTCATACCCCTCTTCCCAGTCATATCCTCCCAAGGGTAGCCATGATTCTGACATCCATCCCTATAGGTTAGCTTTGCCAATTGGGGCTTTGTAAATGCAGAGTTGTATGGTATGTATTTTTCTGCATCTCTTTTGGGGCTCACAAATTTGGAAGTTTCATCTGTGTTGTATTGTGTGTATCAGTATTCTTTTTCATTTCTGGAAAAGCTTCCTTGATGTGACTATGCCACAGTTTATCCTATCCAGCCAAACTTCTCAAATGAATTGTCTACATGTACTGTCTTCGTTTACTCATTGTTCACTCTTTCCTCAACCCACTGAAGCCTGTTTTCTAGCCCCACTTCTCCTCTCACACACGTCTTCATTGACTTGACCTCTTGGTAGCATTTGATTATTGTTTTCTCTCTCTACTTTGAAATACTTCCTTCTCCTGTTTTCTTCTCCATATGCTCCTTGTTTTCTCCCATCCTTCTCTGCTGTTCTTTCTGTCTCCCTTGCTGGCTTCTTCTCCTCCTGTTTCTCTCCCTGTCCCTTAAAAGATAATTTTTCTCAGGGCTCAGCCTCAGCTCTTTCATTCTCCTTCTACATATTCATCCTTCTAAATGTCATCTACGGGTGTCACGTCAGTACCACTGATGTGGTGAGGACTCCTGAATTTATCTGTGTTTCCACTCTTCTCTCCTGAATTCTGAAGCTGGATAGCCAACTACTTCCTGTGTAGCTCCTTTTTAAAAAATTTTTAATTTTTTAAATTACTTTTCAGTGTACTAGAATTCATTGTTTATGCACCACACCCAGTGCTCCATGCAATACGTGCCCTCCGCAATACCCACCGCCAGGCTGGCCCAACTTCCCACCCCCTGCCCCTTCAAAACCCTCCGATTGTTTTTCAGCTCCTTTGAGATGTGTCCTAAGTACTTCAAATCAGTGTATTGATAGCCAGTCTTCGCCCCTCCTGCTTCTTACCACATCACCACCCCTTACCTCTCCCACGTAGTCCCGGTTTTGTTCCCTTTCAGTCCATTCTTCCTGCTGAAGCCTTATCAGTTTATAGAAGACTTCAATTTGATCATGTCCCCTATAAAGAAAAAGATTCCTCATTGTCTGAATAGTCCAAAGTCTTTATAATGACTTCAAATCCTTTTTTTTTTAAGATTCATTATAAGTCCCTCACACTGTTGTACTCTCTGCTGGTCATTATGACCTGTTTTGCTCCCAGAAATGTGCTTTGCTTTCTCCAAAATTTAATGTTACAAAAATACTCAGTCATCTATTAGAGTTTGTGTTATTAATAATTATTAAAAATCATACCTATTTATGAAAACTGCACATTGAAATTGAGGTTTACATAATCCTGCTATTTTGAGGTTAAATAGACATATCAGTTGTTTCTTTAATCATATTTTTTCCAACTATCTAGGATTCTGTTACCTTTCATGCAGTCATATGCAAGATCAGGAGGGTTTTCCATCACTGGAAAGATCAAAACTGCACTGATCGAGAATGCAATCTATTATGGCACCTATTTGCTGATTTTTGGAGCATTTTTAATTTATGTAGCTGTAAACCCACATTTGCACTTAGAATGGTAAGAAAAGTTGTCTTCTTAACATTGTTTCTGTGTGTATTTGCATTTTTTAAAATTTATTTTTATCTTACATATGCTGATAAACAGACATTTCATTGATAAACATATCAAGTCACGTGTTTTATAGATTCCCCCAGAAGAAAATCAGAGTAATCCCTATTACTAAGAAGAAAAAATGAAGTAATATATTTAAATATAGCTATTAGATGAAGAACTAATGCTTTGTCTAATAGCTCCGTGTTAACCCTTATGAATTCTTTTAAGTTTTTATTTAAATTCCAGTTAGTTAATATACAGTGTACTATTAGGTTCAGGTGTATGATTTTGTATATGACAAAATAACTAGTTTTCTTTCTCATTGGAACTTGTGAGTATTTTTTTTAAAGATTTATTGATTTATTTTAGAGAGAGAGCAAGTGCGCACAGACACTTGAGAGGGAGGTGGGCAGAAGGAGAGGGAAAGACAGAATCTCAAACTGACTTCAGACAGAATCTCAAGCTGACTCCATGCTGAGCCAGAGCCCCATGTGGAGCTCCATCTCACAACCCTGAGATCATGACCTGAGCAGAAACCAAAAGTCAGACGCTAACTGCCTAAGCCACCTCAGTGCCTCAGAACTTGAGAATATTTTTTTCTTTTGTTCTGACTGTAGTTTGAGGGCATATTTCTCTCTGACCTTAGATTCAGACATAATAATAAAATTGAAATCTATATTATGCTTGCAATCTATATAATACATATGAAGAGATCTCAGAAATTAGGAATAGAGCAGAAATGATAATTCTCACTATTGCATTCCTGAGGTTTGTGTAGGTGTGCCTCAAAGTAATTTTAAAAATTTTTAGGCTTTAAAATTTTTTCAGGCTTCTATTGTTTAATGGTGAATAAGATAGCCCCTAATGAAAAGAAAAAAAGTTTCTTTTCTTTGAACAAAATATATATATTTTTTGCCAGGAATTATCCTACATTCTAATTTTAATTATAATGGAAGCAGAGTTTCCTGTGTTAGTCTATTTCTGCAGTCACGCTCTTACTTCCCCTTAAAACACACAGATTATCTTTTGGCTGTTGCTAAAAGAGTAGCTGAGTCTTGGAAGATACAATTTTTTTCATATAAAATCCTAGCCATCCTTTAGGGCTGTTTTCTCAAAAAATCATTTAATGCTGGTTAGTCTTATGTTACATTTTGTTGGAAAAATTTATCTATCACACCATCTGCGTATGTTTCCTCTTAGGAACCAGCTTCAGACAATTGGGATAGCTGCTGCAAATACATGGGGCCTGTTCCTTCTCGTGTTGTTGCTAGGGTATGGTTTGGTAGAAATTCCTCGGTCATACTGGAATGGAGCAAAAAGAGGTTATCTACTTATGAAAACGTATTTTAAGGCTGCCAAACTGATGACAGAGAAAGCAGATGCGGAAGAGACTTTAGAAGATGTCATGGAGGTATGCAAGTTTAAACCTTACGGCCAGTCACGTTTGGTTGGTTGCTGCTGCTGTTAGCACATCTGTGGGCTTTACCCTGTGGTCACGTGTGGTCCTTCAGAATATCCAGACGATTAGCATGACTTCCTTTTGGCTGTTCAGCTTCATGAGATGTCCCCTCCATCTTCCAACCACCAAAGATTCGGTGCAAATCTGTTCACAGTGCAACATTATGATTGTCATCTAGGGAACTTTGAATAGCTCCCTCTTTTACTCTTAAATGTATATGAAGAAAATAAGCAATATTTCAAATACTTTGTACACTTCATAGAAGTTAGGAACTTTTAAAGGAACCTTAAATTTATAACAGGTATAGTAAATATCAATAGTTAACTATTTCAGTACTTAATTTTATATAATATGGTTTAAGAATTTTAAGGAAAAATACAGTATTTTTATGTACAATGTATAACCAGACTGTATGGTTCATATTCAGAGTTGTGCTAAGTCAACAAAACTTCAAGGCAATTTCATACTAGAAAACTAATGCAGTGATGATTCAAGCGTCTTTTAAAAACCCAGGTCTTCTCCTGTCATTCCCACATTTAGGCCTCACTCACTGACCTCAGGTAAACTGTTACTAAGGCCGTCTGGAGCGCTTTGCTTTTCTTTGGCCTGATCAAGTGCTGCTCAGGTGCTCACCCTCCTTTCCCCCGGTCACACTGTACTTTCAGTTCCTTGAAACTCCCTGTGCACTTCTGCTTGGAGCCTTAGACAGGCCGTTTGGAATGTTCTTGCTCCCTCTTCTGGCTGGCTGACCTTACTCCTCCTGCTTTTTACTTCAGCTTAAGTCATCAGTTTATCAGAAGGCCTCCGCTGCTAGATTACACAGCGCTTTCCATACCGTTTCTTTTTGAATAATGTCTGTTTTCCTCATTAAGCTAAACTCTCAACAGGAGCAATATCTACTGGTACAGATTATTCATAAGGTCTACATATTTTAAATTTTGATGGGTATTGCTAATTTACCTTTCAAAGAGGCTATATAATTTTGCCAGAAAACTGTTCTTATTTTTAAAATTTGTAGTTGTTTTTAGTGAGCTTGACTAGCTTTCCAGACATTTATTGACCAATAGTATTTCTTAGGTGTCTTCCTAATTTTCGCTCGATTTGTAAGCACTTTCCATATATTAAGGGAGGTGATTTTTTTGGTTATATGTGGATTTTTTTCATAATTTTGTCTATATGCCAGATGGGTTCCCTGCCTCCAGTTTTGTATCCCGTAGGGCCATTGTCTCCTCTACAATCAGAATGTTCTTTTTAATACCCTGGTCAGTTCTCTTGCCGCCCAGCCCTTGAACATGCCATTTCTTTTGTCTAAAACAGTGGTTCTCACTTTTAAAAAAACTCATTACTATTATAGAATATTGTTCTTCTTTGGGAACTACTGGTTCTAAAGATTCCCCTCCCTGACCCCCTTTATACTTTTATAGCTTTCATACTCACTGAATTGCTTATCACCGCACCACCAGCTGACAGTCTTTAAAGACCTGTAACATCATGTCTTCCTACAGCACCCTCCTGCATGGATTGTGGTGACTGCTGGCATCCAGTGTGTTCTTAATAAACAAATGTGGAACAAATAAGTCGTTGGAAAGGAGGAGGTGGTTTGTGACATTTGTTGCCTGTTGCTTCCTCTGGTTTCTTTAGTGTGTTTTAGATAATGAGATATTTGAGCTTCCTAAGCAAGGTGGAGGGGCACAGCATCACAGTTTTTCTGGTCCTTCATGACTTTTTTATAACATTTACTCATCTTTGTCTACCAAGTAAGCAAATGATAAGGGAATAAATCTTAGAAAGTAGTAAAAACCTCAGGGTATAGGTATTGCTATTCTAGAACTATGTATTTTTACTTATGTTCTTAAGAACTCTTTTTTCAGTGAATGGAGCTTCATGTATATGCTGAGTAGTCTGGGTTGGAATTAAACTTGTGAGAACATATATAGTACCTAGAATAGTCTCATTTGAAATGTATGATGTATAGAAATGGAAATATTTTTATTCCGCTTACTGTTTTTATAGGAGGTTCGCAAAGTGAATGAAAGCATCAAGTATAATCACCCATTGAGAAAATGTGTGGATACAATACTTAAAAAGGTAATTAAGCATATCCTCATAAACCAGTAGTAATTTGCACTTAGAATTTGTTCCAGTTGTTATTACAAGTTTGACATTTAATTATTGGCAATGTTTTTCATTGAAATGTAGTTGTAGAGGTTATGGTAAATGATGTGTAGTAATTGCTATGACTCAACAATGGAGATGGACCTTTACAGTTTCTAAGTGTCATTGAATGTGGTCACTACAGGCATACCTCCTTAATAAACTAGGGCCCCAATGTTCTCTTTCACTTACTTCCTTTGTGTCAGTTTATGACATATGAAGTACATTGTAAACTGAATGACCCTATGAGATATTTAACAGGAAGCAATGCAATTAAGGTTCTGCTGCATTGGGGTTGAATTAGGGCTATTTATATACTTCCAAAATGATTATTCCAAAAATGAGCTGCTCAGTCATTGTCTTTATAACCATAGAACCACTGAACTATTTCTTTTCCTCTATCTTAAATCTGTTGTATTATTACTAGCTAGTGTTCCCTTCAGCTAAGATAATGGTCGTGAGAATAAGTTCTCTCATCATTTCTCTTACATTGCTATCTTTTGAGATCAATTCAGGGAGATAAAGTAACTTGCCCAAGTTCAGATAAGTAATGAATGACTGATAGGGCAGATGACTCCAAATCATTTATGTGTTTGTTTTTCTGTACCACACCTTTAAAAATTCAGCATCTTGGATTTGTTGTGATTTGTCTTCATTTTAGGTAGGAAAATAATTGATCAGGTGCCTACATAGCCTAATCTTTTCAAATACTAGTTGCTTCATGTAGGTTAGCTCCCTTACCCTACCATAGCAAGTATATCTGATCATAAAGGTTAATATTAATAGGGGTAAGAAGATACTCAATACATCTAAAATATTTTGAAGGAAATGTCAGCAACTAAAAGTCCAGCTGTTTAGAGATGCCAGTAAAGGAGGAAGATGTTTTTGAGTAAATTAGATATGCCCAGGAATGGAAGATTTTATTGTAAAAATAAAATTTTAAGTTTTTTGCAAATGAAATTTAGTGCTTGTCCCTTTTAGTGCCCTACAGAGTATCAGGAAAAAATGGGTAGGAACATGGATGATTATGAAGATTTTGATGAAAAGCATAATACCTATCCAAGTGAAAAGAGTCTGGTAAAACTACATAAGCAGGTAACTTTATTAATAATAGCTTTTTTGCTTGCTAAGGATCTTAGTTTTATAATTACTGCCCACAAAAAGGGAATTTGGAATAAATGTATATTTGAAACTTTCTTTGATTCTGTGCTTTGATCCTGTGTTTTAACTGTGTATTTCTCAACAGGGGTACTCTTGGTATTTGGGGAGGGAGAATTATTCACTGAGCCGAATTGTTACATATATCCTAGAATATTAACATCCTTGGCCCAACCCAGCAAATAACCACTAACACTTTGCCATTGTTGTGATAACCAGCATCTTCCTGAAACACTGTTGGATCAGAACACTGACCGATATATCCTGCCCCCTTCCCCCCCCCACCCTCCGTTCTCTTTTATAGGTGATTTATTCAGTTCAGAGGCACCGTCGAACTCAAGTACAGTGGCGGATTCTTTTAGAGCAAGCGTTTTATCTAGAAGATGTAGCAAAAAATGAAACTAGTGCTACTCATCAGTTTGTTCACACCTTCCAGTCACCAGAGCCAGAAAATAAATTTATCCAGTATTTTTATAATCCTACAGTTGGTATGTAATTTGACATAAATTTCAAAATTTAATGGTAATTTTTTCTAAAGGAAAAAAGTATATATTTTCACCAGTGCAGAGTTGAATTGTATTTGTATTACTTGACATATATCGTGTGGTAATATTATGTGTCTGATAAACATCCCCCTCTAAAATTATTGGTTATATTAACAGATAATCTCTCAGTTTGCACTGTTACTTCAAAGTTAATCAAAATCCTGTGCAAAAATATATGCATACATCAGGAATATTATGTAATCATAATATATACTTAAAATAGAATTTTAAGCAATTTTACATCACAAGCTTGGGTCCCTTCTTCAGTCTTTATATACTACTAAACTATTCCCCTAAGAAGTCCTCTTTATTTGCATCTGTTGGTCTATTTACATGACCTACACTAAGTAGTCATAATTATTTCATTTTCTTTAATGATTATTTATGACACTCTTCAAATTATCAAATTTGATATGAAGAGTTTAATGAAAACATACCAAAGTGTCATAGTATTAGAACTTCCATTTACCTTATTTATCTAAATAACAATTATGTTCATCTGATTCTCTTTCTCATGTTTGGTTTTGAGTACAAAGACATAATGGCCATAACATATCTTGGAAAACTTCAGCCAAGATCTTTTCTAATTGGATAAAAGAAATACTTCTTTTCATTCATTTAACAAATATTTGAGAACATATATGCTATCTGTTGTTGGGCGCTTGTTATATATCAATAAATGTAAAGACAACTTCCTCTTTATGGAGTGAGAAAAACAGGCAATGTACTCATAAAGGTGTGAAGAAGGTGCTGAACAGGTAGTTGGCTGTAGAAATGGGAGTTCAGGGGAGGAGTCTGGTCTACAAGTATAAATCAGGGTGTCATCAGTGTATCAGTGAGCCTTGGGTCAGAATAAAATCAACAAAGAAGTGATTGGGAGAGAGAAGACAAACTCTGAAGACCAAGCTGAGGCACAACATAAGGTAGACTTCAGCTTCATGAAGAGGAACCAGGAAAAGGCTAAATGGGAAGTGGCCAGTGAAGTAGGAGGAAAAGCGGGATGGTGAGGTGTCTTGTGGCAAGGGATATGTAAAGTACCTTTCCAGATGTGGATGGGTCTACTGTCATGCCCATGAAGCCTTGACCGCTGGATTTCAGAGAAGTGACGTGGAGGTGGAGGGAATAAGAAAGCCCAGTTAGAGTTTAAAGAGCCATTAGAAACTGGGAGAATAGAAAACTCTCAAAATGTTTTGCTTACAAAAGGGAGTAGAGAAAAGAGGTACTAGCTGAAGGAGGATGGCAGGGTCAAGATCAATTATAGCATGTAATTTGGGAATGATACCTTAGAGGAAATGTAATGAGAGAAGAGAATGGCTGGGATGATGTCCATGAGGAGGAGAGATGAAATGGGAAATAGTGAACAGTGCAGAGAATGCCCTTCGATTAGGAAGTAAGGCACAAATGTACCTGAGCAGGTAAAAAGAGATAGTGGTGGGGACTTGGGGAGGCTCCCTTCTGCCAGCTTCTCAGTGAAATGCTCAGAATGAGTGTAGGGGAAGAAATTTTGGAGAGTCGAAGAAAGAAGAAAAGGTACAAAATAGTTGCTAAGGAGAGAAGGCGTGGGAGAGGATTGGTGAATTGTAGTAAGCTAGCCCGGCAGTGCTCAGGGTCCACCTGAAGCTGGGGATTAAACATTTAGAGTGAAAAAAGTCCACAAAGGTATGTGTGTCTTTTGCAGAATGCAGCTCCCAGAGCAGCCGGAAGGTTGGATTTAACCAGGGTGTGGTTTCACTTAGCAAGGGCAGAGAAGAAGAAAGGGCAAAGAAATTGGAATGTTGGAGAGTAATTATCCTCAAAGATTGTGGAATCGGAGCTGGTAAAGAAAGCAATAGGATACCAGGTGTTAAGACGGCAATACAAAAGGTGGAGAATGAATGGAGTATTAGTTCAGGTAAGGTCAGTCAGTGGAATTGGAATATTAGGTGAAGATATTGCCTGGAAACAGGGCCACTGTAATGAGATTAAAAGGGCAGGAGTTTTTGACGGTAAGAGGTTTAGGGATGGCCATGGGAATGAATTGTGAAGGCACAGTGGAAGATGAGATCACAGGAGGAAAGGAGGGCAAGGTTTGAATTTGAAAGAAGACCCCAGGGTATTGAAAAAAAGGATCACCAGTGTGGACCTTGAACTCACCAGGAACTATGTGGAGAGTAGGGTTGAAAGAGCTCCACACCTCTGTGAATGGAGTGAAAATACAGCTTTTCAATTTGGGGAACTTTCTTATCTTTTATTTTTTACCTAAAGTCATACTGAACTGAAAGTTGCCGGAATAGTAAAAAGAATTCTTGTATATCCTTCACCCACATTCTCCACATGTTAACGGTTTACCATATCCATTTGCTTTATCTTTCTCTCTGTGTATATATTTTTCCTTAATCTTTTCAGAGTTGAATCCAAATATGATGACTTTTTGCTCCTAAATGTTTCAGCATCTATGTTCTAAAATAAGAGACATTTCCCTATATAACCAAATGCAATCACCAAATCAGGAAATGAACTTTGATAACAACTGTTATCTATAGACCTTAATCAGATTTTGTAAATGGTCCCAAAATATTCTTTGTTGAAAATCCCAGATCATGCATCTCATTCAGGTGTCATGTCCCCTTAATTTCCTTTCATCTGGACCAAAGTCTCAGTGCCTCTTTCTGTTTTCTGACATTGGTATTTTTGGAGACTCTAGGCCTGTGTTTTATCGGGTGTCCCGGAATGTGAGTGTGATACTTCCTCCGGTTGGATGCAAGTTTTGCATTTTTGGTGGAAATACTGCTGCAGTGATATAGTGTTGTTCTCAGTGTTCCATGGCTGGAGGCACGTGATGTCAGTTTGTCACATTCCTGGTGATTATTGGGTGATGAGGAGATCTGCCTGCTTCCTGCCCTGTGAACTTAATATTTTCCTCTTTGCAGTTATGTATCTTGTACGGAATATTTTGAAACAGGGTGAATACTGTGTTCCTCTTTATGGTTTTCCTAATCATCTTTTTCTTTTCTCTTCCAGAATGGTACTGGGAATGTCTGTTGCGACCATGGTTTTATAGGATACTTGCCGTGGTTTTGTCCGTCTTCTCTGTGATTGTTGTGTGGTCAGAATGCACATTCTTTAGTACGACACCTGTCTTATCCCTCTTTGCAGTCTTCATACAGCTGGCGGAAAAAACTTACAACTATATTTATATCGAGGTCAGTTGATTTTATATCTGTCATAAATGTGTGTCAGTTCATAGTATAGTTTTTAACTATTGTCTTTTTCTTTATATATTCTAGTAATGAGGAAAGCAGTGAAGTTCCCTGCAGTGTTACTATTCAGACTTTCAAAAATGAGCTTCATCCATTTACCCAGACTATAAAAACTTACAACTGTGTTTGAGGAGAGATGATAGGGTACAAAATAGTGCAAAATTCTTTTCTAAGAATACTTTGATCCTGTTTATGCCAGTGAAGCTATATAACTTAGAGTCTTCATGGGGAGAATGGCCAAGGGAGTGGGAGAATGGGCTCACTTCAGGAGGTAGATCTGAAACTCATGGACAGGATGTTGAATGGGTTGAGATGTAGATTTTTTTCATAAATTCATTTTCTTATGTGGTTAAGAAAAACTGCTACTGTGTTTAAATTTCAGACTGTCAATAAATGTTAGCTGGGAATAAAGGATAATGCTTGGGAACATACAAAAGTGCTCGAGTCCATGCATCTTAAACTGGTTTTGCTTGTTTTTCAGATTGCTTGCTTCCTTTCCATCTTCTTTCTCAGCATCTGTGTTTATTCTACTGTGTTCAGGATTCGTGTATTTAACTATTATTACTTGGCCTCACATCACCAGACTGATGCTTACAGCCTTCTTTTCAGTGGCATGTAAGTGGGATGGTATTTGGATACACGGGACTGACTCACATTCTTTGGATCTCTCATTTATTTCTTGTCCTTCATGGGTGTTCCACTGACACCTGTGTTTATGTGAGCTTGTTGATTAGGTTTAAGCATTAGTTAGATGTTTGGTTGCTAGCTAAATCCTCCTTGAAGTTTAAGGTTACTCACAGGCTTACTAGGTTAGGGAGGAAAGGAAAGACAGCCAGGATTTACAGATAAGAGATTCAATAAATAGATTAGTAAATACTAGGACCATCTGAGAGTTTAGAGGCGAAGTGAGACCTAGAGGGTTCTGAGATCCCATGGCATCAAACTGCATCATAAAGGGCTTATGAAAATGAACAAGAATAGTCTTTGCTAAGAGATTTAGCAAGAGGGTAGAGTGACAGCTCTAGCTTGGGCTATTGTTTGTCCCTATTGTTTAATCAGTCATAATGGTATTTATAAAGGGTGGACCTCGGGAAGTTCACAGAGGAATCCATGTCTGAAGTATCTTGAAGGTTTTTTTCTTTTACCATTTTTCTCCAAATAATTATAGAGTCATAGGAAGTTGCAAGTATAGTACAAAGAGTCTTATTAACCTTCACCCAGCTTCCCCGAATGGAGTCATTTTATATAGCCATTGTACAATATCAAAAGCAGGGATTTTACACCGAGAGGTTACTGTTAATTAGATTATAGACCTCATTTAGTTCTCACCATTTTTTTAAAAAGATTTTATTTATTTATTTGGCAGAGAGAGATCACAAGTAGCCAGAGAGGCAGGCAGAGAGAGGGAGGAGGAAGCAGGCTCCCCGCTAAGCAGAGAGCCCAGTGCGGGACTCAATCCCAGGACCCTGAGATCATGACCTGAGCCGAAAGCAGAGGCTTAACCCACTGAGCCACCCAGGCGCCCAGTTCTCACTGTTTTTATCCTTCATCTGTGTGTGTGTGTGTTCTTGTGTAGATTCATGTACCCACCACCACAATCTAGATACAGAATTGTTCGATCACACAAAATAACTCCTCATATTGCCTCTTTGTATTCACATCCTCCATTTTCCTGTCCCCCCAGTCTCCAAGTCTAGTTCTGTGAGGCTGGACAAAACTGAGCTCTAGCAGTTCTTTGTACCTGAACTTGTCAGAGTGGTGTACTTTGATACAACTTTAGGTCTTTTGTGTAGTGAGTATAGTTCCCCTTGAGGATGTTGCTGTCCTTGCCATACTGAGACAGATTACACAGATGAAAGACTTGGAAGAAGTGCATCCAGAAATTCTGAGGCTAAAGCAGTGGTAAACACCACCAAAGGAGGCAGCCTGAGGCCGGAACTTTGCCATGTAGGTGTTGATGTTTTAGGGAAATGCAATTAATAGGATTTTCAGAATGTCTCTCAGGTAAGGACAGTTCACATTAAGAATTTAAGATAAATACAATACAAAAGGATGAAAATAATAGTTATATTTCAATATAATAAAATGGATTTTGCTACCATATTTTTAATATACTCTGTTTATCAATGCTTACTACAGGTTATTTTGCCGCTTGACTCCTCCTTTGTGTCTTAATTTCTTGGGTTTGACTCATATGGACTCATCCATCTCTCACCAGAATACACAGCCAACTGCTTATACATCTGTAAGTATGGTCAGAACACAGTTTTTTTAGAGTTGTTGTCTCTATGAGATGTATTATTGTGGAATTTCTTTTTAATCCCAGCAGAGTTCTGTAGTGTGATTAGGATCTTTTTTTTTAATATCACACTTTCTTTTAAAAGTTGTATATGTAATACTAATGACACTATAAAAATTCCTTGCTCTCTTTTATCGTAAAAAAAAGTTTTTTGGTTCACATAGGTTGTGCAGCCGAGTAGTATCAGTAGACCTCATTATTAGCTTTTATATTTATCATCTTCAGTACACGATAATTTTCAATAATATTCACAAAATATTAATTAGGTAAAAACCTTAATACATAAGCAAATTCAGATATAATTGACATATAACATTGCATTAGTTTAAGGTGTGCAGCAGAATGATTTGATATACGTATCTATCTTGAAATGATTGCCACAGTATCTTTAGTTGACATCCGTCACCTCATGTACTTCCAAGTTTTTTTTTTTTCTTGTGATGAGAACTTAAAAATCAGTCCATTTAGTGCTTTGTTTCTACTTTGTGAGAAGTCCAAATTTGTTAATATGGTTGGTTATGAGTGAATTTTCTAATGGTGGAAAAGAATGAAAAATACAGAACTGTATGACTTTAACTTCTTCTTCTTTTTTTTTTTTTTCTCTTTAGATTATGGGTTCCATGAAAGTTTTATCCTTTATTGCAGATGGATTCTACATATATTATCCCATGTTGGTGGTAATTCTCTGCATCGCTACTTACTTTAGGTAAGAAGCTTAACATTGCTTTTTTTTTTTTTTCTCTTGTCCAATCTGGATATCCTTTCTCCTTAAAACTCTTTTAAATATTTAGTGGTTAGGTTTTGGTTGTTGTTTGTTTTATTGTGGCTTTGGGGGTACTGGATGTAGTTTAAAGGATTTGTTTAAGTGATGAAGTCAGGCTCTCCCTCTGAAGTTTTTTTAAGAGAATTATAGTCATTCTTTTACAAGTATTTAGGCTACAAAGTGGTAGGATTGATTACAGAATGTTAACTCTAAGTTCTGGCCTTCAACACTGACAGGCAGTGTAGCTTATAAAATACCCCCATGGGACGCCTGGGTGGCTCAGTTGGTTAAGCAGCTGCCTTCGGCTCAGGTCATGATCCCAGAGTCCTGGGATCGAGTCCCACATCGGGCTCCTTGCTCATCAGGGAGCCTGCTTCTCCCTCTGCCTCTGCCTGCCATTCTGTCTGCCTGTGCTTGCTCTCTCTCCCTCTCTCTCTCTCTGACAAATAAATAAATAAAATCTTTAAAATAAAAAAAAAAAAAATACCCCCATGCCCATCTTTTATCCAGTAATATAAATGAGCCTTAGGGCTTTCCCCATAGTCATTGCTGGGTTTTTAGGGGCCTCAGACCTTTGCCAGCACCAAACATCAGATGGGGAGCAATTGTAATTAGGCCGTACATACAAGGCTGGAAAGGACACAGGCTACTATTTTTTATAGGATTAGAAAAAAATGATTGACTGTTGGCTAGGGTATGACTCAAAAGCAGGTAAAGACAGATGTGCTTAGTTTCTAACACCCTGTCTTCCCTACTTGCACATGTCAGAGGCCCTTATCCTGTGCTGGGTCTTCCCTCTTCACTGACTGCTTCAGTGCTCCATGACATGCCAAAAAGACCACTCAAAAAAATATTTATTTATTTATATATTTGAGAGAGAGAGAGTGTGCAAGCATCTGCGAGTAGAGGAGGGGCAGAAGGAGAGGAGAGAGAGAATCCCAAGCAGACTCGACATTGAATGTGGAGCCTGAGGCAGGGCTGGATCCCATGACCCGTGAGATCACAACCTGAACTGAATGAAACCAAGAGTCAGACACTTCACCAACTGAGCCACCCAGGTGCCCCTAAAAATTAATTTGTTGATGTTAGTCAGTTTGTTTTTCTGATGAAAATGTTTCATCAAAGTGATTTTCATCACTTTTCATTTATATCTTCTAATACTGTTATATAGTTATTACAGATAATATATGTATACTCAATAAGAAGCTATTGAGTAAACAGACAAGTATTACTTGAAATAAATTCTTTATTGAATGTTTTAAAACATTTTACCTTCTTGTAGGTAAAATAAAAGATTACTTTTTAAAATAAAACTGTTAATATGAACTGATGATAGTACATCTAACTTTCAAGTTTTTTTCTGAAGATAGAAAAGACAATAGGTTTGTGAAAATGTGTCATCATTGTGAAAATGATGTGGTAAAGGAAGAGACTGTATTTCACATGTCCAAAACTTAGTTTATTTATTTTAAAAGTTTACAAAACTAGTAATGAAACATTAGGAGCTTGTGATGTGTGATTTAGGACTTCACATGTTAGTAGTTATGTTTGCAAGATTAGCATCTCTGCTTACATTAGTAGATTATTATATGGATCAAGGAATAGATGGGTGGGATTGTGCTTTATCAACTATAAAATCTTAAATATAAAGATTTATTATGTCTAAAAGGAAAATTATTAATCCATTAAAGGTTTTGTTTTAGAGTTAAATGGGATAAACTTTGAGGGCCAGTTTGTCTTTTAGGAAAAGAAAGGCCAGATTCTTTAATTTTCAAATTATGTCTCAAAATAGATACTCTATCTAATAGAGACATATGAAGCAATTGCCTTAGTGACACTTTAATGGTAACTTGCTTCATAGGTTTCTTTTCTTCATAGGTTTCATTTTCTTTTGAAATGCTGCCATAATTAGTCAATTCCCGTGTTTTGTTTTATTTTTAAGATTTATTTATTCATTTTTTGAGAGAGAGAGAAAGAGGGAGCGGGTGCGCACGCTCACAGAGGGGGGAGGGGCTGAGAGAGAGGAGGGGGAGAATCGTGAGCAGACTCCCTGCTGAGCACAGAGCCCAGCGAGGGGCTCGATCCCACCACCCTGCGATCATGACCTGAGCTGAAGTCAAGAGTCAGTTGGATTCTTAACCCACTGAGCCACCCAGGCACCCTACTAATTCCATGTTACTAACAACACAGCCATTCCCAGAATTAATATCCAGATTTGACTGCGTGGAGCGTATAAGGCTGTTTCCTGACACTTTAGAAAAAGTTATGACCGTCCCACAGTCAAGGATCCAGTTTGGGGTTCCTCACCCTGGGGTATCATATTCCCACAAGGATGAAAATAGTAAGGGAATTTTTAAAGTCACTGAATTGGTATGACCGCCTACCCAAAACCCCAGTGTTGCTCAATGGTAAATGGTATATTAAAGCATGGAGATTCATTATTATTTTTTTCCACATCGTCAGATTTACACAGTCAGGTTTTTTACATATTGGTCATGTAAAATGGAAGACCTTCACTTTCTTGTAGCAGCTGTACTATTTTCTTTCCTCCCAGCGTGCGCACACCCCAAGCTCCACCCCCACCAACACCCACGCACCTTCATTCCCCGCTTTCTCCTTCTTCCTCTCTCCCCCTCTGGCTCCATGTATGTGTTCAGGCTTATACCATTAGGAGTATATCAGTGAAAACATCTGAAAACTAAGGCAATAAAAAGAACTTGGTCTTTGTTTTGTCTTGGATTTAAATCCCAGCTTTAAAACTTACTAAATGATCATTAGCAAGTATTTAACCCCCTGAGCCTCTGTTTTCTTATCTGTAAAGTGATTATTTCTTAGGATTACAGTAAGAATAAAATAAGAGAGTATCTGTAAATTGGCTGATGTATATAGTAGGACCTTAACAAATATGAATCCTGCCCATCCAGCCATTGCTTTTTTCCTTGAATGTCATATTTTCAGAGTATTCTTGTCCTATACAACAGTGAGGTTTAAAGTAAATACCAAATAATATAAAATAATAGCCCTCAGATAAGATATAGTGATAAATTCTGAATGTGTAATTAAAGTTATTTAAATGGAATTGACTAGCTCTCAGGTTATTAAAAAAAATTGAACATGAAAATCAACTTGCATAATTAAGATTTTTCTAAACCAGATTATTTTACACTTGGGAATACTGGTTTTCTGTGTATTTTCAGCATTAAAATTGTTCGAATATAAGAGAAGAATCCGTTGCATTTGTATTATAGCCATTGTTTTGTATTGTGTAATAATTTTCTGAAGGTATACTAATGGCCCAAATCAATTTATTTTTGGAAGAAATCTGGGTATGGTGCACACCATGTCAGGGAAGTACCTGCTATATAAACTTAGAAAGAGAAATAAGTTCTTCTTGAAGAAAGACAAGAATAACTATGTAACTTGCTATGATAACTAATAATAAAATATAGGCTTCTTTGGGGTGACAATACTAAATAATGGTTTATCTAAACATTTACAATGAGAAATAATGCATGTCTTTTAAAAAATCTACTTTTATTAGTTTGGGAACCCGTTGTTTGAATCTACTTGGTTTCCAGCAGTTCATGGGAGATAATGATATGACATCAGACTTGGTTGATGAAGGAAAAGAATTAATCAGACGAGGTAAGATTTGTCTTTTAAAATTAATGAAAGGAAAGCTCTAAGACTCAAAATACAACATTAGTGTTTGTATAATTTGTAATTTTTAATCTCTCTTAAGAAATTAATGTTTTGGGGGGCATTTGGGTGGCTCAGTCGGTTAAGCATCTGCCTTTGGCTCAGGTCATGATCCCAGGATTCTGGGATCAAACCCCATATCAGGCTCCCCGTTCAGTGGAAAGCCTGCTTCTCTCTCTCCCTCTGTTGCTCCCCCTGCTTGTGTGCATGCTCTCTCTCTGTCAAATAAATAAAAATATTTTAAAAAAGAGAAATTAATGTTTTTTAGCTAAAAATCTATGTACAATCTTCATAGCAAAAATAATTTGAAAACAAATGGGGGTTTCATCCATCTTTAAGAAATACTGCAGCAGAAATTTAGTCTATCCTTAACTAAATAATTCTCTTGGATGGCATTGGAGTCATTTTGGTGTTTTTGTGGAAACAGATTTGCCAGGCTCAGTACAACTATAAAATTCATGAGTTGAAAGAATTATTGATTTGATACCGCACAGAAAATCATTCAGGCCAAGGCTGGGTTTGAGAATGCGATGAACATTAACACCCTGTTAGAATACATGGCCCTCCACTAGAATCTAATCCCAACACTGAATGTATCAAATTTACTGGTGTTTGAGTGATGGCAGGGAAAAAAGAAAACAAAACTCGAGTGTGGGGACATTGGTTCCTAGACATTCCCCTACGTAGGTCTGGAGCTTTTGTGTGATCATAAGTTAAATGTCAGCCAAAATATGTTGTAGCTTCAATAGAAGCTGTTGTATCCTTCAAATTCTCTCCTAGAAAGGTGCGGTCTTGTTGATATAATGGTTCTACTGCCTTTAACATTAATTAAGATCTCATCTGAAGTATCATATTCAGTCCTGGGTAAGATTTCAAGAGTAGAACTTATAAATTAGAAGGTATTTAGAGAAGGATAGCCAGAACTATGCAACTGTAGAATGTATCTTATGCAAAAACAAAAACAAACAACCCCCCCCCCGCCAAAACAAAACTGAGTTTGTAGCCTGAAGAGAATAAGGGAAAGGACTTTTATGCAGAAAGAAGTATCAACTTCATTTTGAAGGTAAGGCGAAGAAAAATAAGTTATCCAGAATTTGAGATCACCATGAGGAAGAACTTTTTCCTCACTAAAACTGTTAGACAAGGCCTAAAGGTCATCTCCAACAAAAATATGGGAGATATTCTCTGTGGATTAGGTGACCTCTAAGGTCCTTTCCAACAATAACCTATTACTTTTGACTTTGTAGTAATTTAAAGGAAATTGGTCATAGCCTGATACCTTTACTTCAGTTACTCTATGTATAATTAAACCATGTTATACCAAATTTGAGACCACTTTTCTGTCTCTAGAGAAGAGAAAAAGGCAAAGGCAAGAAGAAGGTGAAAATCGAAGAAGAGTAAGTATAGTACTTGTTAATTTGCTGTAACCTAAAGACTAATGTGAAGTAATGGTAAGAATTTTACTGATTAAGAATTGGCTAAAGACCAAAGAACCGTGGGAACAGTGTAGACCTGTTCTAAAAAGCCATTAGTATTAAATTACTTTGTGTCCAACGTCTAGCAGTTTCTTGCCTAAGGTCAGTGCTGTGTGAATACTTAATGAGAGAATTAATAAATTCATGCAATCTTGCTATTAAAGTCATTTTGATTGCTTTGAAATTGTTACGCTTTTTTGGTCATATGCATTAATTGTATTCCTCTTCAATTTTTCTTCAGTCCTTTCCTCCTAGAGAGTGAAAAGGCAGAAAATTAGAAAAATTTAGTCAACAGTTACCACAAATTTTCAACACCGGGGTATATCTATACTGGAGAATTGAAGACTCAGAGAAGGAGACATGATAGTTGTCTTCATATATGTTAGTGTGTGTCATGTAAAAAGGAGCTTTGTTCTTTATTTCAGAAGACATAATTGGAACCAGAGAGTGGAAGTTACTGGAGATAGATTTCACCTCTTGGTGAAAATTTCTGTCTTCCTCAGTTTATCAAAACTGTGATGGGCTGCTTGCAATAGAAACTTCCATGTCATCTAATAAGAGAGCCAATGGCATGGCTATTTTAGAATGAAACCCTACACGGCAGGAGAGGTTGAACAAGGTGCCCTCTAAGATTCCTTTCAGTTCTAAGAATTGACTGAGTAGCATCCCACTTCATATGGTTTGATTATACCTATCTAACCATGTTTGTATACAACTTTAATTTTGCTTTTGAAAGTGACTTTTCAGGTCTCTGATATTTGTAGTTTATTTATATGGGAGAAGATTTTGTTAACATCTCATGAACTATTAGTTCTCATAACTTTTATGTGGTCAAGGTAAGCCAGTTGTAGCTGTCATGTTGTTTTGACATTTTAAACAGAAGAACTAAACAGGTGAATTATAGCTAGCAAAAATGTCTGTAAATTTTCATTTGGAAAAAAGTTCAGAGACAAAAATTATTTTTGAAAATTTTCACGGTACTATACTAATCATACTGATTATCTGGTGAATTTCTGATAAAAGTAACTAAATTCTCTAACTCTATAGTCTGTTGACACTGATGAATTAGTTTCTGCCTGTGAGTTCCTCTGTTATTTATTTATTTGTGTTTCTGACTTAGGAGTGGAAAGAACGTTATGGACACAGTAGAGAAGATTCCACTAGAAACAGAAATGTTCATGTTGACCCGAAAGAGTCAAGCCTCTCAGATCTTAGTACCACCCGATGTAAGTCATTTCTTTTCTAGTTCCCTTAGAAGTTGTTTTCCTAATACTTGCTTGCATAGAGACTGAGAAGGTATCCATTCAGAAATGCCTTTAGAGAACTGTAGAGGTGGTTCTGCATTGTCTTTCGTTTTTCATCCCTCAGTGTATAGAAGGAAAGGGAAACTCAAGTATGCGTTTCTTATAAGAGATGGAGAATTGGGACAACGCATGAATAGTTGTAATCTTACGACCCTAAATAATACCAGTACTTATCCCAGGCATGTTGTAGGCAGGTGTTGATTTCTACGATTTACCTGGTTGTTGTTCTTTACTTTTCTGGTAGTAGATGTAGGCAATTCAGTCATTTTTATAACCATTTCCTGACTGACCCTTATGTCAGATACTTTCCCAGGTATACAGGGATATAGAGAAGATAAATTTCCTGTCCTTGGGATGCCAATTAATTTTGTGAGGGACTGATAACCAAGTAGAAGACATTTGCCAGTGGTTTGAGTTAAGATACCCCCCCATATCCCTTGACCCTGCCATCTGCCCCTGGGAAGGTGGTAAGAAACATGTTTTTGCCCGGGACTCTGCCCAGAGTAGATGGCAAAGGAGGTTTGTCTTTGGGGGAGATGCAGGAATGCTGAGAGAGTAGAAGGGTACACTCCCGATGCTGAGGGAACTCAACCGAGGGGATAGAAAAAGAGTTCTTTATAGGGAAAGGATTTCTGTGATAGAGTAATACTAACTCAGCATTTGGGAGTGAATGGTACTTTGCCCAGTGAAGGGGTTTTAGGCAGAAAGATGAATGAGTGACTTAAGAGAACCTTTGGGAGAATGCAGGTTTGTTTCTGTCACAAGATCCTAAATTTAGTATGAGGAGCCTGATGAGAGGGGAGGCTGCAAGGACAGCTGGGCAAGTAGCTATTACCATGCTCAGAAGTGAAGACTTTCAAATCAAGTTAAGATTTAATTCGGGAAAGGAGCATGCTCAGATCTTTGGTTTCAGAAGGTGAATTTGAACATCAAGCATGATTTCCAGGGAAGTGAGACAAAGGAACCAATTTAATGTCTGTTTTGGTAATGCGATCAAGAAGTGAGGCCTAGGGGCACCTGGATGGCTCAGTTGGTTAAGCGGCTGCCTTCGACTCAGGTCAGGATTCCAGGGTCCTGGGATCAAGCCCTGCATTGGGCTCCCTGCTCAGCAGAAAGCCTGTGTGCTTCTCTCTCTCCCTCTGCCTGCCACTCTGCTTACTTGTGCTTTCTCTCTCTTTCTGTCAAATAAATAAATAAAATCTTAAAAAAAAAAAAAAAAAGAAATGAGGGCCCAAGATAACCAGTGATCCTGGAGATGAAGAGGAAAGGATGTGTTTGAATGAGATTTAGGGTAGAAGACATGGGAGAGAGCTAAAGGTTTAGTTAAAGCGAGGAAAGAGGGGTGCCTGCATGGCTCAGCCAGTTAAGTGTCTGCCTTCCACTCAGATCATGATCCCGGGGCCTTGGGATTGAGCCCTGTGTCGGGCTCCCTGCTCAGTGGGAAGCCTGCTTCTCCCTCTCTTTCTGTCTCTTTCTCTCTCTTTCAGAGAACATCTTAAAAAGGCGGGGGGGCACCTGGGTGGCTCAGTGGGTTAAGGCCTGTGCCTTTGGCTCGGATCATGATCCCAGGGTATTGGGATCAGGCCCCGCATTGGGCTCTCTGCTCAGCGGAGAACTGCTTCCCCCTCTCTGCCTGCCTCTCTGCCTACTTGTGATCTCTGTCAAATAAATGAATAAGATCTTTCAAAAAAAAAAAAAAAAAAACTAGGAAAAAGAGAGGGGACTGTACAAAGATTTAGAAGTTTAAGTAGAGGTTGATGTGGTAGGAAGATGTGGGAGTGTGGGAGAATCTTCAAGAGAAAAGGGAACACAATGCCTTAGGATGCTGATTTGAAGAGAACCTGGAATATGGGAGGCAACCAATATTTGCTGAATGAATGAGAGAAAAGATGAAGGTCAGAGTCCAAGATGACAAAAGTGTAAGATAGAATTGAATTGGCTTGCCTAAAGTTTTCAAAAAGAGCTATATCACAAAGTTCTTTTGAAGCTATTGGACTGCTCAGAAGAACTTCGTGAAAATTTGGTTTGTTTATGAAGAAAACCCAGCCCATCCACATAGAGAGAATGGAGAATTCAGTAGATCTGTACTGACAAGGATGGTCGGTATTACCCACAGGTGGCCATTGAGCAATTACAATGAGGCTGGTGCCCCATGTTGAAATGATAATATATTGGATATATTGAACTAAATTAAGTCTGTTAAAATTAATTTCACCTGTTCCTTTTTATTTTTTCATGTAGCTACTAGAAAATTTATAAGTAAATACTGTGTTTGCATTTTATTTCTGTTGGATTTAGCTTGCCTAAACTCTTGTCTCCTGGGAAGAAGACTCAGGCCTTTCTTGAAGAGCTTGAGTTGAGTACATGTTAAAGAAATTTTAGCTGAGAACTGAGATACGGGACCCCTGGATTCACCATGAAACCAGCTGAAACTTGAGAATGAACAATTTCATAGTTCATATGTTAAATGTTGATTCTGATTCACAATAATTGAATCTTTACATTGTACCTGCTTCTGAGCTTAGACTAGCTACAAGGGAGAAACTTTTCTGTGTTATTTCCTATCATACTATTTTTCATTTTAATCTGATTTTAAAGGAATCAAGTAGTTATCTTTTCTTATTATTGTCTTCACAATCAAAATTCAGATTGTTTATAATCTTGACTTTTTTTCATGAGTCCATAGACTGACCCATAAAGACAATAGAAAAGTAGATAGATATTTTTTCCTCCGTTCACAGCAACATCCAAATATACCAGGGCCAATAATAGGACTGAAAGAGACCGAATAGAACTCCTCCAAGATGTAGAACCTTTGGATTTTAATGCAGAAACATTCACTGATGATCCTCTTGAATCTAAATCAGAAAGGTAAGCTCTGGCTGGGGCATTTTGGCTCCAGCATTCTGAAATTTTACTAGCATACAACTTGGTGAGATAAACATAAGGAAAATATTCATTTTTATTGCTAATATTAACCATATTAATCAACTTTGGTAACTTTTTATATCTGCTGATGCTTTTATATTTTAAAAATGATAGCATCCTATGGTGATAATTGAAATTGCTATCTCCGTAAACTACTAGCGGTATTCTAAATAAGAAAAATTGAAATTGATAGTAAGGATCTTAACAATGTTTATATGCCTGTTTCTAATGAACCCATTTATGAAATTTATCATATTTAGCAATAGCTACATATCTGTGACTGGGTGTCAGACACTATTCTAAGCACATTACCAACAATACTATATATTATGGTTGTAAATCCAATCAGATTTGAATCCAGAGAGGCTTAGTAACTTACCCAGAGTAACACAGCTTGCAGATGGTAAAGTCAGGCATTCAAACACCAGGACTCTGGCAGTAGAGTCTGTGCTTTTAGCCACTGTGCTCTGTGAAAATAATTAAGCAAAAGCGAAATATCAAATGTGTGATGAAATTTCTGCAGTATTTTCTGCAAACAGCAAAAACCCTAGAACATTCTATTTCTGTTGAACAATCAAGAGTGATTATGAAATCTTCAGTTCCATGATGTGTTTACATCTCTCTGTCCCTTTCTTTTTATCTCTCTCCCTGTCATACGTGTCTTCTAAGCTCTAAAAAAGCTATTGATTAATTTATAGTTAAGTTTTAAGTCCCCTTGGAATAATATCTTTGTAAGTTTCTGCTTCCAGCTACTGAATAGATGTTACAAATTATGCTTACAAATTATGTAGCCACTTCCTTTTAATGTGTCCTTGTTTTTCTCTCCTCCTTTGTTATTTTTGACACCTCAGATCATTTCTTTATCCACCTTTCAGGTATCAGCCTGGGGGACGATACCTCTCCATGTCTCGAACCGGAATATTTGATGATGTGTAAAGTCGGAGAGAATTTTTGGAACAACTGACCAAGATCAACACATCAATCCAGTCTTTATGAACATATGTATGCCCTAGAATTTATATGTACTCTTAGTAAAAAGTGTCAGGACAAAAAAGGCACTGAAAGTTACTCACATCTTAGTAATAATAGTTTATTGGCCATCGAATAGAGTGTCATCTTTTTTATTATACATGATTCCTGAAGCGTCTGCCTTAGAAGTCGGAGTGTAGTGGAAGGATTCAGTTCATGAGAAAAATCAGTATAGATTGAGAACATGTAGTTTGGTTTGTTTCAGGTTAATTTTTTTCGGGAAAGTTGTTTTACAGATCCAAGAAAGCCAAAAGTCATGCCTAAATAACATCATACGGTTTTATTATTGTGATTTACGTTTTTGCTCTTTCTGCACAATATGTTAATCCTGTATTTCGCCAAGAGATGGAGACCTCAAATAACAATTATATTTACAGAACCCATGTTTTAAAACAAGGCTTACTTACCAGACATAACCAGACATGAATGTAGAAAGCTCTTTTTCAACTCTGTATGCAAATTAGTGTGCTTTTTGCATGTATAATTAAGATTATACTTCAAGTGATAGTGTTAGTATCTTTGGCATGTGTACTATAATCAGGTGATGTGTTATTCTTTCAGTCTTGGCTAGTAGCTGGAAATTGCTTTACGCTTTTGGTATTGCTTTGTAAAAGATTTTTCATTTCAGGGAGAAATGTTCACCTTTATCATTCAGTATATTGATTTAAGTATTGATCATTCCACTCAAAGAGAATCCAAAGCATTAATAGTAAATAATGGGTTGTTTTTGTTTTTTTTTTTTAAAGCAGCCAAAGAGTCCCCACGAAATTCTCTGATTTTTAAAGTTGACTGTTGATGCTTTGTGGCAAATAACATTTGGTTATTTAAAGGTAAAATGTGAATCCACTTACTGTTATTGTTAACACTTAAATTGTGGTTTATGTGTAATAATTTTGTTAAACATGCTTATGATTTTAAAATGGTTTTTTTTAAACTTCTGTGTTGAAACCAAAGTTGGGTATATGTTAAATCATCAGTGTTTTATTGCACAGTGAATACTGCACAGTTGAGCACAGCATGCTTGCAGAGAGTTTTTTATGTCCCCGAAATGTTTGCAGCTCAGAGAATCCCCGCTGTGGATTCATCCCTTGGTGACTCTTCGTGAGTTTGTCCCAACAGTCTCAGCTTAACTTAACCTGCTCTTCTGTGTAACTTTTACTAGTGCTCGCTTTCACTCTGAAGTGTCCCAGTTTGAAAATGAATTATCTGGTTACCCTAACAATATGATTGTATGTTTCTTGAAGGCAATCTTCCCTTGAATCCTAATTTCAAATTTTTTATTTTGCTTTTTACTTAGTATTATCACGCACATTTTTAAGAGACGGTTCTATGCAGATACCGAAAGGAATGGTGCATCATCCTAAATAGTTGATTTTGTTCAGTTTTATGATCTTTGAGGTTAGATCCCCTTTAAAATAATTATAAATGGATAGACTTTATTGTCCGTCAAAGGTTATACAGGCCGCCCATTTGAGCACACAAACACACAGCCTTTCACTCTAACATGTGGTTAGAGAGCTGTAGGCCAGAAGCAGAAATCATTTGGTACTCTTTGTAATTTCATGATTGACCATTGAATATCTCGGGCAAATTATGTAACCTCTCAGTGCCTCAATTTCTTCATTCGTAAAATGAAGATGATACTTGCTATTTACCTACTGATCTACCTCACAAAACTATTGTGAGGGCACTGAGTTGATGTTGATAGGCCAGAGTTTAAAAAACAAACAAACAACAAAAAACAGTCACCTGTGCTAATTTTCCTGGTGGCACTTGAAGGTGGTGGATGGAGAAATGATCAGCCCAGAGAGGGGTTCAGTTTCTTATAATTACAGAGAAGACTTTAAGTCCCCAAAGCAAAAACTGTTTTTGGACTGATTAATCAAAAATCCTTTGAAAAGAGTATATTGTTGTGTATTTGGTCTTTGGATTTACCTTGGAATATTTTCCTTAAGTATAACGTTGTTTCTTATCAGGTTTTGTCATGAAACCCAGATGCTGTAGAAGAAATAGAAGCAGAAAAAGAGATTATCCAGTCACTTTTATAACTTATAATGCCCTAAAATAAACTGATAGGACAATGTAAGGGAATGTACTACTGACTTTATTATTGAAATTTTTATGGTTATAATAATTGAAGTATAGGTAATACAAATAACCTAGCTCCCTTTGTGACTTCTGAGTTATTTCCAAAATAATTTTTAGTTGTTTAAGTCTAGAGTGCAACTTTTTAAGCAGAATTTATCTTACAGGATCTATAGATGATCATATAAGAAGGTTACCTGGCTGGACAAATTTGAGTTCATAAGGTAATGACTTAACCCATGAAAAATAAAGAGCTTATTGGTGGGGGGAACTAAATTAAAAATTTTTAAGCCACCTTGTGTAAAAAAAAGGTGGAGTAAGAACAGAAGTTTTCTGTTTGGGGAAGCTTATTAAAATATAATGACATCTACTGTAAAACATTACTACTAAATTCATATACTTTAAATGCAAAGTAATTTCCTAAAGCATTTCTTCTGATAATTTGCTTTTGATGTCTTTCTTATGTATTAATAGATATCTGATTAAATTTTCTAAATTATTTTTCTAAATAATTGTTAGGTAAGGATATTCAGTCAGACAATAATTTAAAAATAACCATTACAGAAGGTAATCATTAATAATCTGTTAATTTCACTAATCACCTGTACATTGCTAATTAACTTTTGTTGCTACATCAATAACTTGTTCTTATCAGTGGAGCTTTTTTATAAACATCATTATTAAAATAAGAAATAAGGTATAAGCCTAATTATTAGAATTTGCTCTCTTACCATATGTATACAGGGCTTTCGAGTACTTTCAACACACAAGAGGTCCTCATTTCACAAGAGTGGTAAGAGCTAAATCAGAAAATTCAAGGGTTTTCCATTTATAAAAAATAGATCAGAAAATTGGACAATCCATGCCATCAAAAGTAAATACTGCAAATTGATTTATTTTGGGGCTCTACTGTTTATTAGAGTATCAGTTCTTAAATTTACACTGGTTGTGTACCCAAACGAAATTTAAGTTTGGATAGGAAGTTAATTTGTGTGTGTGTTTTTTAAGTATACTGCAGTGTATGGATGAAAGAATTTCATTTATGTACAATAACAAACCTCATTTTTTATCTTGTAATAGAGTCCGGCAATGTTCTTAATGGTGTGTTGATTACCATCTTAAAGGAAAGTAAACTTTCCATAATTATAGTTCACACTGTTCAGTAATGTGAGTTTTATACTTGTGATTTGAGTGGACTATGCCTGAAAATCACAAAGATATTTGCACTAAAGAGGCAAAACATGTCCCTGAAAAATCTTAACATACTTGAATCTCCAAAATGTAATGGATCACATTACATTAAATTCTAAATGTTAAGGAGTAAATGGATTTAGAGTTTTATCTTTCCTTTCTTTTCTTCCTTCCTCATTCCTTTTATACCTTCCTTCCTTTCTGAAGCCTCTCTTCACAGTACGACTTTTAATGTGCTGACAGATTTTTCCTGTTTTGTGCACACAGTTGTTTCTGATGATCAGTACACTCAAAAGGAACTAGTTCTGATTTCATATTCCACTGCTTGAATAGCAATATTGCACCTAAAGTAGTGAAACAGATTTTTCTAGACAACGAAGCAACATCTGAATATAAATGTGATGTATGCTGGCTCGGTGTGTTGGCTTTAGGTTACTAAAGAGGGCACTTCATTAAAATGAATTACTCTCAGTGTAAGGTTTTGGCATAAAAATGGATTTCCAAAAACAGTGATTGTTAAAAACAAAACAGAAAACCAGAAAGATTAAGAACTTTGAGATACCTTTTTATGAGAAGGAATTTGTAAATAACCTACATGATTGTCAAAGTTTTCATTAGGAGAGGTTAGAACAATACAAGAGGGTTACAGGAGGCCTTCTAAAATACGAATTCCGTCCATCCATGTAGGGTTCTTTTTCCCAGTGGACCTTTTCGTGCTCAGAGCTTAAAGACAAAGCTGTGTCTTCCCCTATCCCAACTGCTGGAGACCAGGCCCTATGAATCATTTTCCCAACAAAGCAGGCACTAGCCCTGCCCCATCCTCAGTCCCATCAATGGGAACATGACCTCACCTCTAATTCCTTTTACACTCAGCCTGGTGTTCTTAAAATTTTATTATCATTGTCAAAAGATTTGTCTGTTGATGTTAATTGAAGCCTTGCTCTAATTTTTAAATTTGTTAATAAAGCAAGAATATTGACATGTTCTTCTTCTTACTGATAACCTAAAAGACATTTGTTTTTAACACACTCCGTGGGAGAATTAACTTTTTTCTCCAAAAATCTTTTCTTTGGTGAGTATTTTGATCTCAAATCATTTTATAAAAGTTTTTTTTTTCTGTACTTAGTGCAAAAGAGTAGAAAAAGTGGTTTACTACGGCAGACATATATAAAGTCATAATTTATTACTCTGACTGTACAACACCATTTTGAGTCAATATTATTGATATAAATCGTATCAACCTAGTCATTTAGAGCTGAATTTCTCAAAAGAATGCTGGCTAGCATCTTCCCTACTTAGTACACCAAGTTGTAGGGGAGAGACTTGTATTTATTTTATTAAAAGCAATCCAATGGATTTGTTTTTGTCCATACTTTAAAAACAGCCTAAAAGGATTTTTCTCATTTTAGAAAGTAGAGAACATGTGGACATGTCTTTTAAATTACTGTAATCTAATATATATTTATAAATAATAGTATTGAAAAAAGAGCTCTAATATTGATATTACTTTCTGGTATTTAATTTCTATAAAATGTTTTTGTAGTAACTAATTGTAGTGCTTATAATAGTTTAAAAATCATTCTCAAATAAGTTCTGCCCACATCATATTTCCTTAGGGCAATACTCTAAAATTCAGTAGTGCAGTGTGAATTTGAAATATTCCTTCACCCCTTCAGTGTCTTTTTATATAGTACCCAAGAGAAGTATACCAAAAGCTCAATTTCTGTGTTGCATTAATAAAGTACTTGTTATTTATCTAATTCAGTGGGTTAGATGAAATAGAAGATAGTCTTCAAATGTGCATCTGATCATAATTTTTCTACATGTTCATTATATTCATCTTTGGTGCATGATGCCAAATTTATCTTTAATCAGCCATTACTACCTGATATGTAATGACAAAATGTTTTCATATCTGACCAATGGGTTTTAGATTTAACTACTGTTTTCTGCAGATTCTCACTACATTTTTCAAATATGTATTTGGAAAAAGCTGCAAAGTGCTACCTATAAGTAAGTTAGCATCTTTGGCCTTATCTGTGCATAATGTTCTCTTGGTTTGGTTTTGATAAACTTGTGGAATTGCAATTGCTTTGTAGTATTTTAACTTATTGTGATGTAATGGATTTTTGAAATGTTTATTTGATTAGCTATTAAAATATAGGAAATTATGTGGCTTTGCATGAAATAAAGTACATTTCTACAAGTTCCTAAGAATTTTGCTGATTATGTGTTTCATTTCATACCATCTTTGAGATTAAACTCCTAAGGACCCTGAGGCTTTCTTTGTTCCTTACAAATAGTGGATATTACAAACAAAATTTTTTTTAAAGATTTTATTTATTTATTTGACAGATCACAAGTAGGCAGAGAGGCAGACACATAGAGAGGGGAAAGCGGGCTCCCCACTGAACAGAGAGCCCGATGTGGGGCTCGATCCCAGGACCCTGGGATCATCACCTGAGCCAAAAGCAGAGGCTTTAAGCCACTGAGCCACCCAGGTACCCCAAACAAAATGTTTTAAGATAAATAATTAAATGTGTATACTTTAGGTTCTATATTACTTTGTCCAGTGTTTATAATTAAAACAAGTAACTGTTGCAAAAATTAGAGATCAGTGAAATTTAAAGCAGGACAACAATAAAAGTCAGCAAAACCAAAAGCTGGGTGCTTGAAAATATCAATAAAATTGATTAAATCCTGGCCAGGCTAAGAAAATATAGTTGCTTTCCTTTATACCAAAAGCAACCATCGAAGTTTGAAATTAAAAACACAATACCATTTATATTAGTCCTAGCTAATGCAATTTAAGACAAGAAAAGGAAATAAAAGAGATGCAGATTTAGAAGGATGAATTACAACTCTTTGTTAGCAGATGACACGATGGTCTATGTAGAAAATCTAAAAGAACTGACCAAAAAAACTCATGGAGTACACAAGTATACTAAGGTTGCAGGGTACAAGATTAATATACAAAAGTCTATCACTTTCGTATATAACAAATGGACAAGTGAAATTTGAAACTAAAAACACAATGCCATTTACATTAGTAGCTCCAACAGTGAAATACTTAGGTATAAACATAACAATATATATATAAAATATATATGATCTCTCTATATATATACATATATATGTATAAAATGTGTATGAGAAGTACAAAACTGATGGAAGAAATTAGAGAACTAAATAAATCTAGAGATTCCATGTTCACAGAAAGTCTTGACACTGTCAAGATGTCAGTTGTTTGCAACTTGATCTATAGAGTCAATGCAATCCCAGTCAAAATTCCAATAAGTTATTTTGTGGATATTGACAAATATTCCAAAGTTTATATGGCAAAGCCAAAGACCTGGAAGAGTTAACACAATATTGAGGGAGAAGACCAAAGAGAATTTACACTTCAAAACTTACTATACAACTACGGTAATCAAAACATTGTGAGACTGACGAAAGAGTAGACAGAGCAGTGAAACAGAACAGAAAGCCCAGAAATAGACCCACATATAGTCAATTGATCTTTGACAAAGGAACAAAGGCAACTCAATGGAGAAAGGATAGTCTTTTCAACAAATGATGTCTGAACAACTGAACAGCCACATGCCAAAAGAAAAAAAAATCTAGACACTGCTCACTGCACCTTTCACAAAAGTTAACTCCAAATGAATCATAAGCCTTAAACTATAGCACAAAACTATAAAACTTCTAGAAGATAATGTAGAAAAATAGACTTTGGACTTGGCAATGAATATATCAAAAGAATGTGTTATGTGGACATATAAGTGCTCGTAGCCACATTATTCATAATAACCTCAACCATAAACAATTCAATAAACAATAGATTATTTATCTAACACAATGGATATATACATGAAAAACTAAATGAAAATGAGTTAATTGCAGCTATGCAACAAAGATGATCTTTGAGGAAGCCCAGATAGTGGCTCTACTAGACAAAGACTTTGTTGTTGTTGTTGCTTATTTTTTTATTATTAACATATCATGTATTGCTTGTTTCAGGGGTACAGGTCTGTGATTCATCAGTCTGAACACAGCACTCACCACAACACATACCCTCACCAATGTCCATCACCCAGTCTTCCCATCCTCCCACCCTCTTCCCCTCCAGCAACCCTGTTTGTTTCCTGAGATTAAGAGTCTCTTATGGTTTGTCTCCCTCTCTGGTTTTGTCTTGTTTTATTTTTTCCCTTTCTTTCCCTATGATCCTCTGTATGTGTCTTAAATTCCGTATATCAGTGAGGTCAAATGATAATTGTCTTTCTCTGATTGATTTATTTCGCTTAGCATATTATCCTCTAGTTCCATCCACATTGTTGCAACTGGCAAGATTTATTTTATTTTTTTTTGATGGCTGTGTAACAAGCCATCCTCTGTGTGTGTGTGTGTGTGTGTGTGTGTGTTGTGAATCTTCTTTATGTGTATATATATGTATGTATATGTGTGTGTGTGTGTGTGTGTGTGTGTGTGTGTGTATAAAACACATCTTCTTTATCAATTCATCTATGGACATCTGGGCTCTTTCCATAGTTTGGCTACTATGGACATTGCTGCTATAAACATTGGGGTGCACATGCCCTTTCAGATCACTACATTGGTATCTTTGGGGTAAATACCCAGCAGTGCAATTGCTGGGTCTTAGGGTAGCTCTATTTTCAAGTTTTGAGGAACCTCTATACTGTTTTCCAGAGTGGCTGCACCAGTTTGCATTCCTGCTGACAGTGTAGGAGGGTTCCCATTTCTCTGCATCCTCGCCAACATGTGTCATTTCCTGACTTGTTGATTTTAGCCTGGTATGAGGTGGTAACTCATTGCAGTTTTGATTTGTGTTTCCCTGATGCTGAGTGATTTTGAGCACTTTTTCATGTATCTGTTGGCTGTTTGTATGTCTTCTTTGGAGAAATGTCTGTTCATGTCTTCTCCCATTTCTTGATTAGATTATTTGTTCTTTGGGTGTTGAGTTTGAGAAGTTCTTTATAGATTTTGGATACTAGCCCTTTATTTGTCATTTGCAAATATCTTCTCCCATTCTGTCAGTTGTCTTTTGGTTTTGTTAACTGTTTCCTTTGCTGTGCAAAAGCTTTAGATTTTGATGAAGTCCCAATTGTTCATTTTTGCCTTTGTTTTCCTTGCCTTTGGAAACGTGTCTAGCAAGAAGTTGCTGCAGCTGAGATTGAAGAAGTTGCTGCCTGTGTTCATCTCAAGGATTTTGATGGATTCCTGTCTCACATTTAGGTCTTTCATTCATTTTGAGTCTATTTTTGTATGTGGTGTAAAGAAATGTCCAGTTTCCTTCTTCTGCACGTGGCTGTCCAATTTTCTCAATACCATTTGTTAAAGAGACTGTCTTTTTTCCACTGGATATTCTTTCCTGTTATGTCAAAGATTAGTTGACCATAGAGTTGAAGGTCCATTTATGGGTTCTCTATTCTGGCATTGATCTATATGTCTGTTTTTATGCCAGTACCATACTGTCTTGAGGTTGACAGCTTTGTAATAGAGCTTGAAGTCCGGAATTGTGATGCCACTAGCTTTGCTTTTCTTTTTCAATATTCCTTTGACTATTTGGAGTCTTTTCTGGTTCCATTTAATTTTAGGATTATTCAAGTTCTGTGGAAAAAGTTGATGGTATTTTGATAAGGATTGCATTGAATATGCAGATTGTTCTACATAGCATAGACATTTTCACAATATTTGTTCTTCCAATCTATGAGCATGAACATTTTTCCATTTCTTTGTGTCTTCCTCTTTCTTTCATGAGTATTCTATAGTTTTCTGAGTACAGATCCTTTGCTTCTTTGGTTAGATTTATTCCTAGGTATCTTATGGTTTTGGGTACAATTGTAAATAGGATCAACTCCTTAATTTCTATTTCTTCTGTCTCATTGTTGGTGTATAGAAATGCAACTGACTTCTGTGCATTGATTTTTATATCCAGCTACTTTAAGCCTGTGATTAGAAATGTATTCAAAGAACTAAAGGCAGTTGTGTCTAAAGAACTAAATGAAAGTATGAGAACAATGAGAGTGACTACTAATAGATATGAAGTTTCTTTTGGGGGTGAGGAAATGTTCGCGGTACAACTCTGCAGATACCCTAAAACCCACTAAACTGTATACTTTTAAAGAATAAATTTAGGATATGTGAATTATCACTCAATAGAGATATTATTGAAGAGAGAAAAGAAAAAGAAAAAAATTCTGAGTTATAAATAAGGGAAAGAACTAAAACTGGGTCCCTTACCATTTCTTTTAATCTAGGTTTGGGATATATTTGATTAGTTTTTCTCTTCTGTCTCTTTGATTTTAAAAAGAAAGAGAAAAAAATACCAAATTTTCAGTTGGTCTCCTCCAGAAGACTATAAATAGGAATTCAAGATTAATTCTGATTACCTTTTAAAGGAAGCTTTGCTTGGGATATAGTAGGTTTTTTTTTTTTAAACAAAAATAAAGCAATTATTTTTTGAGAAATATGAGTGAGTGAGTAAGTGAATGAATGAATGAACGAATCAAACAATTTCATTCATCTCTGAACTGATCACACCAGACAGTCCTGTGGATATGGTATGCTGGCAAACATTCCTAGCTTGTTCAGCTTCCAAACCTGGAAGAGCAGATATTACCCTTAGAAACTGGGATGAATCTCACCTTATGAAACTCCCCTCAATTGATTGCCTTTATTGTCTCCAGCTTAGGGACAGTGATGGACAGCTCACCATTTCATTGTTGGATATAGTTAGTCACTCAATTTCACTTCTTTCTCTTCCTTTCTTTTTTCATAAATTTTCTGTTGATGGGGGTCACTTACAAAGATTTCTTTTTGCAGAACTTCAAGATGGCCATTAAGATTAATTCACAGTGGAACTGGAATCTGGCTATTTAAGACTCATTTTCAGCCTTGCAGACTGTAAGTCATGAGACTGACTCTTGGAAATTCCACTCATCTGAAACTCAAAATGACAAGAAAGTACTCATCTTAAGTATGAAATCACAGAGTGGAAAATCATGCTCTGTGTTAAGTAGCATGTCCTTGCTCCTCCCTTATTTCTGAGAAAAGATGTGACTCACTAGTCAAGGCATTTCTTAAATACTGCCTCCTCTGTAAAATCTATTTTATCTACCTCATTTCTTCCTTTAAGGTTATCTGTACAGCTGACTTAGCACTTACTTTTGTGCTTTCTCTTTTTCATTAAAAAGATCTACTGAGGACTTAATATATGCCAGACAATGTAGGGGTTAGAGACAGAGCAGAGAATGAAAGCTATTGGAAAAACAAACAAAAAATCTTCAAGTCTTCCCTCTGTTCTCTCGTCTTCCAACTAGATGGGAACATACCCTTTCAGAGTGTGACCTCTAAGTCCTAGCAATGTGTTTCTGCATGTCTTTCCTCTCTCATATAAAGTTAATGTTTATATTTTCATGTGCTAATTTCCAAAAGTTTGTACCAGATGAGTTGAATTTTTCAAAGCTATTCCATGTATTACCTTAATTTTTTTTTTTTTTTTAAACTAAGCTCCACACCCAACGTGGGGCTTGAACTCATGGCACTGAGATCAAGAGTCACATGCTTTACCAACTGAGCCAGCCAGGGCTCCTTTAAACATTTTTAAAAAAAATCTTAATTTTTAAAATATATCCCCTCTGATGTATGTGGGTAATTGGTATTGGCACACAGAAAGAATCATGGTACTAATTGCTAAGTTAAGTAGGTAGTTTGTACACTTTCAAATACCTAGCTCTTTCTTTTGAAACACTTAACACACTGATAATTTTTTACTTGTAACGATTTGCTCAATATCTGCTTCTCCTGGCAAACTGTAAGGTCCATCAGGGCAAAGGTCATGTTTTCCTTGCACACTACTGGATCCACTGAATCTGTTAGAGTGTATAGTACATAGAAGACAGAAGGTAAACATTTATTACTGAAAGGTGAAGATTTATGAAAAGACTAGGTCAAATAATAAGTTACATCTTACTTGACTAGTTTTTTATAGTTTTGCTATTGCCCCAGATGTAATTAGGAAGATTATCCTGATCATTGAATTCAAGAAGCCTCCTTGGCTTCCTCTCTGGCTTAAAGTAGTTGTCTGCCTGCTCTCTGATTTAATCAGAACACCCTGTCAAACTTACTAAACTGACTGCCCATTTGATCCCATTTATTTTCTCCTCATAATCTTGTCCTTTTGGAATAAGCCTGCTCTGCCCATCGCACTGCTGAAATGACAAAACAACTTCCTCTCTCTTGTCCCCAGTAATTGTCAGAAATTATCCTCAGGGAAAGAATTTTCTCCATTGGAAGTGAACTTTTAACAACATTAGTCCCAACATTAGTTCTTTACATCTTCTTCTTTCTCCTGAACAAATTTTTAAAAATAGTTGAACCAGGGTCACCTGGATGGTTCAGTTCATTAAGGTTCTGACTCTTGACTCACTTGGGGGGAAATCAGAGGGGGAGACAAACCATGAGAGACTGGACTCTGAGAAACAAACTGAGGGTTTTCGAGGGGGTGGGGTGGGGGGTTGGGTGAGCCTGGTGGTGGGTATTAAGGAGGGCACGTATTGCATGGAGAACTGGGTGAGGTGCATAAACAATGAATTTTGGAACACACACACACACAAAATAAAGTCAAATTAAAAAAAAAAAAAGGCTCTGACTCTTGGTTTCAGCTCAGGTCGTGATCTCAGAGTCATGAAACTGAGCCCCAAGTCAGGCGCAGTGCTTAGCACAGAGACCGGTTGAAATTCTCTCTCTCACCCCCTCCCAACCCCTCTGCCCCTCCCACCACTCTCTCTTTCTCAAATAAATAAATTAATTAATTAAATATTTTTAAAAAATAGTTGAACCATTTAAATATACATGAATAGTGGTATACCCTGAGTCCTTATGTTACGATAAATGTGTATTTGCTTTCTCTCTCTCTCTCAGGTTGGCACTTTTCAACCCTGGCTGCATATTAGACTCACCTGAGGAACTTTGAACAAATATTTATGTTTGGGTCCCACTTTCAGAAAGTCTTGTGTAAATTATATATAAATTATGTAAACTCCCCAGGATTTATAGCACACAGTCAGGGTAGAGACCTTCCCTGTGGAGCCATGTTTCTCTCTCCCTTCACCACTTACCAGAGGGCATAGCGCAGGGCTATGGGTTCTCCTTAAGTGTTTGGTCTTCACTTTAACAAAAGGAGATCAAGCAGCTGATGGCTGATCTTCAGTTTATAAGTCAACTGCCTGTATCCTAGCTGGAATCTCATTTTTTTTTTTTAAAGATTTTATTTATTTATTTGACAGAGAGAGATCACAAGTAGACAGAGAGGAAGGCAGAGAGAGAGAGAGAGAGAGAGAAGCAGGCTCCCTGCCGAGCAGAGAGCCCGATGCGGGACTCGATCCCAGGACCCCGAGATCATGACCTGAGCCGAAGGCAGCGGCTTAACCCACTGAGCCACCCAGGCGCCCCTGGAATCTCATTTTTTAGCTCACTTTGTGGATCCTGAATCACCAGTACAGAATCACCTTAGCAAATGTTCAAATATTATTAGAAGAAAAGTAAATGAATCTTCAATAAAATACAGTAAATGCTCAAGTAAAAGCTAACACGGAACATTGATATTCAGCAAGATTTCAGAATTTGTATCACAGAAGAGGCCCTTAGAGGCAGATAAAAGTTCAAAGTCCTTATTCACTGACCCTTACGTGGGAAGCCCAAGCAACAGTGATCTTTTTGAAGGATTTGTTGCCAGTGGAGTATGAAGACATCCATTGGCCCAGTAGTTGAAAGCAAGCCAGCAGCTATCACAGGCACCCAGCTTCTACAGTGGTTTCTCCAATGGAAAATGCTGTTTTTTCACTTATGTTCACGGGACACTGACATCAAGATGCTTACAGCCCTGGGAAAATACATCCTACACACATGTACATTTGAGAGCAAAGTTCACATATAATTGAAGGTCATACAGAGCATCATGGATGAGCTTCAGCATTCAGCCAGTGGAGAGAGATCATAAGCACCAGCTATAGCTGGTAACATCTTCCAGGGAAGGAAGAGCATCAAAAGATGGGTAGGATTTCCATGAGGGGAAGAAAGGAAGAGGGAGGAAAACAGGAGCATTCTAAGCATCAGAAAGAATTGTAGCAAGGAAAAAAACAAGAAAATGCCATGGTAGATATGGAGATCAAGAAAAAACCAGCATCTAGAGCAGAAAGTTCTCAGGAGAGACCAATAGGACAGGTTATTACCAAAAGTGCTTTCAAGATATTCAATTCTGGTGCCAAGATTCCTTCATATGTTTCAAGATTAACACTGTCCATGAATATTGAATATCTCTCACTCCTTCCTCACTCCCTCCCTCCCTTTCTTCTTTCCTTCCCTTTTCCACAGGAATTCATTTACAAAGCTTTTAAAGGTCGTGAAGCTTTACATGCAACTCAGTGTAGTCATGTGGTAGGAAGGACAGATAGGATGGGCTCCCTGAAGAATGAGAGTTTCGACCTAGGGCTGGTTATGCTACAGACTGCTGCGCTTTCCTGGTTGTTGAGAAACTTGGAAGGCCATTTGCAACCATCCTTACTAGCACATTTGGAATTATGAATTTTGGGCTGCCTGGGCCTGTGTCTTAGGTTCCAGCATTCTACTCTCCCTGACAGATCACACGGATTTCTGAGACCGAGAGAAAAACTCTCTGATGTTCTTCATTTTGACCTTGAGAGAATTGTATATTCATTCTCAGTTTGATGACTCTATCAGGGAACGTTTCCCAGAAGGCTCTAGGCCAGACCTATTTTATCTTTAACTGAAAGCAGAACTACGGTTTGTTAATTCTGACTTTGCCTTTATTTTGCCCGGCCCCTGCTTCCCAACACTGTTTATATTGCAAGCTTAATGGTCAGACCTGTTGAACCAATACTCAGGTGAGTAAAACCTTTGTGCTCCATTTGGATGTGAGGAATCACTCTCATGATGGTGCCTTTAGTGCACAGATAGCAATTGCTCAGACAAAGGTTAAATCTAGGTGGATTTTTTAAAAAGACTTAATTATTTATTTATTTGACAGAGAGAGCAAGAGAACAAACAGGGGCAGGGGCAGAGAGAGAGAGGGAAAGGGAATCTCAAGCAGATTCTGCGCCGAGTGCGGAACCCGACACACAGGGTTCTATAGATGATGGTGTCTCATACAACTAACAACTCTCTCTTTTACCTTTGTAATCATTATTTCTTTTACTTATTTTTCTTGTTTTATTGTTCTGGCTAGAGTTTATACCATGATATTAAATAAAAGTGGTGAGAGCAGACCTCTCTACTTTGTTCCTGTCTTAGGTGGGAAGAGTTCAGTATTTTACCATTAAGTATTATTATAGATCAAGAATTTTTTCAACATAGGCCTTTTATCACACCAAAGAAATTACTTTCTATACCTAGCCATGTTGAGAGTTTTATGATAAAAGGGTGTTGAATTTTGCTAAAGTTTTGTTCTGCATCTATTGAGGAGATCATATGAAACTTCCTTTTTACTTTGTTATTGAGGTGAATTATAATGATAATTTTTGACTTAAATTGACCTTGCATCCTTGGATAGAAGAATTGTTCATGATGTACTATGTTTTCTATATATTGCTGGATTCCATTTAAAAATATTTTGAAGGATAGGCTGGCTTCATAAAACTCCGTTGGAATTGTACCCTCTTCTTGTATTTTATGAGGTTATATTTCTAGAAGGTTCTTTTTAGAAAGCTTTTTGGTTCTGAAATTAATTTTTGTAAAAAAAATTGAAACTAAAGCTATTTAGAGATATTTAAAATTTCTAATTTTTCTAGTGCCAGTTTTGATAAGTTGTGTTTGTCCAAATAATTTGCTCACTTCGCATATCTGACAACTGGATATTTCATTTTTCATAGAAACAAGGAGACCCATGGGCACTGGGTGCTCTGAAACAATTAGTTCTCTACTATAGGCATCTTATCAGTCATACATGCTGCCTTGTCAGAGCCTTTCCCAGCCCAACCCCAGGAGATATAGAGAGCTCTAGGGAGCTGTACCCTTCTACCCTGGTCCTTCAGGATTATGCCGGCCATGCTCTGGATTAGTCTTCCTCAAAGTGTGGTTCTTAGCTCATCTTTGTCAGGTTCACTTGAGATACTTATAGAAAATACAGATTCCAGGCCCCACCCTAGACCTACTGAATCAGAATCTCTAGGTTTGAATCCTCATAATTTGCATTTTCAACACACCCAAACTGTATTTATACTGACTCAATATTTGACTGAGTCTATAAAACTGACTGTGAGGCAACCTCTATTTTTTACTCTTTCCCTCCAGTCTGTGCTAAACCCCAAAGTGAGACAGCAAATGGAAAGATATTTTCACTATGAGTCCATCTATGAATACTCTAAGATAAATATATGGAAATCATCATTCTCTCCAAATGTTAGTCCATTTTGATGTCGTGTAGTAGAAAAAACTTGGACTTCAGGGTCAGACCCAGCCTGAATTGAATCCTGGTTCTGCCATTTATTTCATATATTCTCTCCAACAAGTGTTTTGGGTCTCAGCCTCAGTTTCTGGGGGTGTGAAGGAGCACTTGGCACTCAGGATAGTCGACAGGATTGGATATATGTTTTTAAGAGTTCCATTGCAGTGTCTGACACATGTTAGGCATGACTAAGTGGGTCTTTTTTTTTTTTTTTTTAAGATTTTATTTGTTGATTTGACAGAGAGAGGCATCGAGAGAGGGAACACAAACAGAGGGAGTGGGAGAGGGAGAAGTAGGCTTCTCACTGAGCAGGAAGCCTGATGTGCGGCTCGATCCCAGGATGCTGGGATCATGACCTGAGCATAAGGCAGATGCCCAACGACTAAGCCACCTGGGCGCCCCGGGTCTTTTTTATTATTATCGTTACATCTCAGTTAACAAGTACTGAAAAACCGGACACATGCCTCTTGGCTAGTGTTAACTGGGAGGCAAAGATCCAACTCCTTCTGTATTTTTGATGCTCTACATTTCAGTCTGGCTTATAGCTTTCTATGCATTCTTGAGAGATTTACCATCATCTTTTCCATTAAGTCCTCCCTGATCCTGTAGCAACCACTACCATGGGGGAAAGCAATGAGCTCAAGTGCATGAGGAGTGGCTGACTCTGGAAGCACAGAAAAAGAAGAGAGCAGAGATTACAGGCCCTCTCAAAAGTGTACCCGCAGAACATCATGGAGAGACTGGAAGCTGGGAGGGGCACAAATACCTATGAACTTAGGTTGCCTGGTGGCCAAGCCCACATAGGTCACTGGAAACCTTTAGAAAACTGAGAATTTGAGACCATATTGTATCATTTGAACACATGTATCTCTCTGACCATATTCTAGCTGCCTCCCTCGAAAGGGTGGATGAGATCCAGCTCCTGAGCATTTGGGAATCCTGCCTGCCTCCCAGTCTCCTCTGGGGAAAGCCCATAGTACCGGATGCTGGTAGGTGTTCACAGAGTCCTCTGGAGGATACTATCAAAAACTGTCCCTGTCTTCCCTCCTGACCCACAAGAGAGGAAATTAAAATACAGTTCATCCAGCTGTAAAACCTGCAGGGAAAGGAAACACCCATGTTGTGATCCTGGAGAAAAAGGATAAATCAAGGCTCAGAAAAATCACTTTCTTCCAGGCTATCCAACACATGTTATCCTAGGGAAAAGAAAGGTTTCAATTTATCCTAAACAAGGGAAGCACAGAGAGCTCAGAGGTGTGCTGCATGAATGGTATGACTCTTTTTTCTGTTCTCTCAAGAATTTGAGAGCTTCACTGCCAAGTTGCAGATGTAGGTTTTGTTCTTGTGACACTGGGCTCCATGGTACACACCAAAAGGTGGAGGAAGTCCTAAAGAAGATGAATACTGCCTTTGTCCACCTTCCCCAGGGGTGATTTGGAAGTGTCGGATTGGCAGCCAGTGTGAAAACTGTAGACTGACTTCCTCAGAGTGACCTCGTGGGTAAGGACTTCCTCCTTCTAAAGGCAGCAGCCGCTCTGCCCTTCTCTCTCTCCAGTTACTTTTTCTTTAGTGTTGATTGCAGCAGTCACCCCTACCTGGGCACTACACCACCCTTGAAAAGGAAAGCACCTGTTAGCAGAAGTCAAAACACCAGAAGAGATCATCACTTTGGGGTCATTTCATTCATTTGTAACCCAGACCGGTTATCTGTAGCCACAAGTGATATTCAAGAGGGGTTACTGTGGCCTCTTGCTGTTGGTAAGTGATCAGGATCAGACCCTTCCAAGAAATAACTATAAATGTTCTGAGACATAAGTATGCAGAGCAGAAAGGATGTCGCTGCTGTGCAGTGGCCTGAAGCCACCCGCTGGTTACACACAGACCCCCTACAGGCACTGGCCCAGTTCCTTCTCACGAGGAGTGCGAGAGACATAGGGGCCATGGTGTCTTCCTAATGTGATTAAAATTCCTCATTTTTCTGTCTGAGCTGTCCTACCGCATCTTCAAGGGGGTTTCTCTCTCTGGCCCCTGCTGCATTCTGGGGATGCTTCTTGTGCGTAGCTGCAGACTGGATCAGAATCACTCAGTGAATTGGAGATACACGTTTTTGATTCCGTCCCTGCAAATGTATTTCAGTAGCCACAGGTAGAGCCAGCACATTGCGTTTACCAAAAGTACTTTAAGGGTTTCTAGGTCCTTCGGCTGGATAAGCTCCTCCTCATCAACATTTTATTTTGCTACAAATAAGGGAGAGACAGTATGACAGGATCTGGCAGTGTTAAAGTATAAGGCATAAGCCCTGCTTTAAAATGACGTAGAGACACAATGAAGGAATCAATGGATGCATGGTGGTATATGCTGAACTTAGTGCTCTCTCTGCATTCTTAGCTTTAGCTGTTCTTTGGTTCAGGTGTTAGACCCATGTTCTGAGAGTGCTCACAGAGTGTCTTCCAAGTAACTGACTCTTGAAATTGTTCCCAAACACCTCTAGAATCCCCTGCATGTTTTCCTGACATTGCTGCTTTTCCAGATTCACCAAATCCTTTCTCCAGCATCCCCTCCCTCCCTTCCTCCCTCCCTCCCTCTTTCTTTCTTTCTTTCTTGTCCAAGCTCACCCCAGCATTCACCTATTTGTCTCTCACGGAGGGCAGAATAGTGCAACGGAGTCTATTCATCATGGTGCGCCTGTGGTGGGGATTCCTTTCCTCACAGACCAGCCTGGAAACCTACTCCAAGTAGAAGCCAAAGACCTGGGTATCTCCATTCTGATAGAGCAGCTCAAAAGTAACCCTAGCTCCAAAGATGAAGCAAGTCATGGAAGGCAAAAGATATGTATGTAGCCCTCGGAGTAGCACTAGGGGAACTGGCTGGAAGGTCTCTCTCCTCCACCCCCGTATAAGCTAAAACTCAGCTAAACTAAGATACCAGCTGACCTATTTTTACTGAATATCAAGTTAAAGAATTAATCTTATATTTCAGTAAGACAAATTCAAGGCAGATGATAGGAAGAACTTTGTGTCTTTAAAAGAAACTTATAAAAGTTTCTCTTTTTAGAGTTTTTATTTCTCTTAAGATGTTTAAAGTAAGGTTCTGGACAGGTACAGGGGTGTCCTTTTGCTTCTTCAAACACGTCATTCTTTCCTCTAGAGGTCTTTGCCCTTAGCTGTCCTGGTACATTCTTTCCATTTAGCTCCAATGTCATCACTTCAGAGAGGCCTTCTCTGATCATTGCCAGCTATTCCACATAATTTCCTTCACAATACGTGTCATACTTTGTAATTACTCTGTTCATTAGTTTGTTTATTGACTATTTCCTCCAACTAGAATGTAAGCTTCATGAGAGTAGGTTCATATCTTTCTTATTTATCCTGGCTTCTCTCACCGCTTTGCACACAGTAGGCACTCCATAAGTAATTGTTGAACAAGTAAAGAATAACTAAATACTAGTCCTCTACATCAGAGGTTCTTGGCTCAAGCAACATAGTGATGCTCCTGGGCCTCATGAACCCCTAGAAATGTAAAATTGTGAAGGGTATGTGTTTTCATATCTACATTTCCTAGAATGTGTTTTTATGATGTTCATCAGACTGTTAATGGGATCTAAAACCCAGCAGGGCCAAGAACTGCTGCTTGGAGGAGTCATTCCATGCCTGGAGTAATTACTGTATGGTGTTCAGCATGACAAGGGGTGTGGCCCACCTCAAGCCCCATGGCCTGCAGCAGCCATGGCATAAGCAGTACCTGCTGGACGTCTTCTTGTTCCTGCTGTTGGTCACCTTGGGTACTATTTAGCTGTGTGTGAAGCTGCCAGACATGGTCAGGGGCCTTTGTAGGGCCAGGAAGCTGAAGCAGATGTGACACGGATGCATCCTAGGGCTGGGTGTATTGGGAAGTCACTGGTTCTTGGTATGCCTCACACTCGCATAGACCATACTGGTCTCCCACTACCTTGGATCACTTTACCTCAACTCCTCTTGTTTATATTAGCACAACCTGCTTCTTCTTCTTCTTCTTCTTTTTTTTTAATTTGGTTCATTTAGCCACTATAGTGATCATTAGTACATCAATATTTTTGATGTCGTATTCAATGATTCATTAGTTGCATATATCACCCATGGGTGTTTCCTTCTCTATTAACATTTTTTTGCCAGAGCTCTTTGGCTTTTTCACTTACTGAATAGCTGGGGCTATGTTGTGTTTCTGCCTGTGTGTGATTCGACCGACTTCTCAGATTTAAAACCTTGTCCCTAGCTTATCACTCTTCTCTCCTAGGCACTATGCTCTGATGATTCCAGTCTTCTGATTCAGGCACTTTCTCAGTCTCTTTCTCCCACTCTTGCCCCATCCCAGTAGAAGATGCTATCAAATCCTGCTTCATGCTGTGGACTTTCCAGTGTGCTCTGACAAGTGCCAGAGGTCAGTACCTGCAACTCTAAGCATGTGTGATTTTCTCCCCAGAATTGTGGGAGGCTGTGCTGCCCACGTATAAGACAGTATGGAAGTTCCGGTTAATTAACACCCTTGGGAACAACCCTCAACCAGTGGTCTTGAGATTTAGCATGTAAATATCCCAATTCCCTTTTTTCTCTTGTGGGATAATTCTAAGTCATGTCTTCTACACTGTTTTGCAGTTTTCCTATGGAATTAAACTATGGTAACTGGCTTATTGAGTCACACTTTTTTGGCTGACTTCCCTTCTCTGTATCAGTTTCCCATTTTCACACCAGTGTTCCTAAGCATTTTCCAAATAAACTACTTGTACTCAAGTCCTTATCTCAGGGTCTGCTTCTGGGACTGCGGTAGACTGAATGTTTCTCCTAAATTCATATGTAGAAAACCATACTCCAGTGTGATGGTATTTGGGGGTGAGGCCTTTGAGAGGCAATTAAGTAATGAGCATAGAGTCCCCATGAATATTAATGCCCTTATAGGAAGAGGCCAGAGAACTAGAACTAGTCCTCTCTACCATGTGAGGATACAATGAGAAGTTAGCTGTTTACAAGCCAGGTAGACTCCGCACCCAAAGCCAACCATGTTGGCACACTGATCTCAGACTACCCAGCTTTCAGAACTGTAAGAAATAAATTTTGTTTTTTAAAAAGTTTTTTAAATTTGAAGACTTTATTTGAGAGAAAGGGAATGTGTGTGTGAGAGAGATAGACCATGAGATGGGGATAGAGGGAGAGGGAGAAGCAGACTCCCCTTGAGCAGGGAGCCCGATGTGGGACTTGGTCCCAGGATCCTGCGATCATGACCTGGGCCAAAGGGAGATGCTTAACTGACTGAGCCACCCAGGTATTCCAAATTTCTTGTTTATAGGCCACCGGATTTATGGTATTTTGATATAGTAGCCAGAACTGAGTGAGACAAACCCAAATTGCCTCTTTTTCTGAACTCCCTTCAAAGTTCTGGTTCCAGAAAGCGACCCCCTAAATACATGCAGACCCTCCCTCCCATAATCTTCCCTCCCAGAACTCCACTGCAGCTACAATATCCCCTCCTGCAGGGAGTACCATCTCTGCTGACTACACATAGGGCCCACAGGTTGTTCAACAGTTTTTTCTTTCATGAAATCTTTCCATGACACTTGCTTTCTAACATGGGGTTATGAGAAAGTCAAACGGGACCATGAAAGTTGTGTTTAGCCTTGATATGTTTTTGTGAGTCAGGCAGCAAGATATGTGGTGATTTCTTTTTTTTTTTAATTCTATTTTTTATTTTATTTATTTTATTTTTTTATAAACATATAATGTATTTTTAGCCCTGGGGGTACAGGTCTGTGAATCGCCAGGTTTACACACTTCACAGCACTCACCATAGCACATACCATCCCCAATGGATATGTGGTGATTTCTAAGACTACTTTGATTCAGGAAAAGAATTCCATCCCCTTTTGATTTCGTTGCAATGGACCTTCCTATATGTTATGTATCACTAGAAATTAAATTGAAGACCAGTCATAGAAGTTCAAAAAATAATGCCTTAAACATAAAATGGGTCTATTTCCTTCTTACATGAAAGATGGCTAGAGTGGAAATGTGGGATTAGAATGGCACTTCTCTAATGTCAACAGTTCTCCAGTCCCCTCTTTCCTTTCTGGCTAGTCACTCTTGCCAGTTGCTTCCATCACAAGATTTCTTCATGGGTGCTACGGGCTTGCTGTAGCTGGAGCCAGGATATATGTGCTCTAGGCAAGGGAGAGGAGGAAAAAAGAATTCTGTGTGATACAGGCAGAATAATGGCTCCCCACAAATGTTCATGTCCTAATACCTGGAACAGGTAAATATGTTACATTACATGGCAAAAGTGATTAAGATTGCAGATAGAATTCAGGTTGCTAATCAGCTAACCTTAAAATAGGGAGATTATCATGGGTTATCAGGTGAGCCTGATACAGTCACAAAGGCCCTTTGTATAGTTGAAGGAGAGGAGAGGTAGAGAAAGAGATGTGGCCATGGAAGAATGGCGAGAGAGATGCAATGTAGCTGGCCTTGGAGACAGAAGAGGAACTCTGAACCAAGGAAGGTGGACCTCTAGAAACTGAAGAGGCAAGGAAATGAATCCATCCTTAGGGTCCTCAAAAGGAACAGCCGGGCCAACACCTTGATTTTAGCCTGTAAAACCAACAACAGATTTCTAACTTACAAAAGTGTAAGATAATAAAGTCATGTTGCTTTAAGCCACCAAGTTTATGGTAATTATTTACAAAAGGAAATAGAAACCTAATAGAGCATGTCCCCCTTGAAAGCTGTAACTATTCAGTGACTCCCATTTAACTTTCATTAATCAGAACTATGTCACATGATGACTCCTATCTACAATAGAGGTTGGAAAATGTAGAGGCTTTCCTTTTGTTTGTAAGTTTTATTCCAAATAAAATTGAGGTTTGGTTAGTAAAGCAGAATAGGAAAAGGAATATTGAGTCAGGCTTTGATCAGAGAAGAAGGAACACTATGAATTATGTAGAAAAAAATAATTATCATTGGGTCTAGACCTTAACATATTTGTGGCAGCAGGTGCAACAGCCCATGTAAGGTTCTAGTCTTGAAATTTAAGTCACCTAGACTGGCTGTGAGGAAAAACAAAGTGGAGGAGAATGAAAGCAGAAATAAACTAGAGCCGGCAAGGATGACTGGGACTTGTGAGATGACTAGAACCCATGTATGTCTCTCATACCTCCAGTCTCAATGCCCTAGCAGACCTATAAGAGAAGTTGGCCTCTTTATCACAGAGCTGTATGTGCACTGTGCCAGGGCTCAGAGAAGTGGGAGGGAGCTGCAGGATCAGTGCTATGGCTCCACACCAATATGCGATATGTTTCCATTTGTATCTTCTTTAATTTCTCTCAGCAATGTTTTGCAGTTTTCATTGTACAAGTCTTTCACCTCCTTGGTTAAGTTAATTCCTAAGTATTTTATTCTTTTTTATGCTATTGTAAATGGAATTGTTTTGTAGAATTCTTTTCAGATTGTTTACTGTCAGTATACAAATGCAACTGATTTTTGTGGCTTACTTTGTACTCTTGCTACATTGCTGAATTCATTTATTAGTTCTAACAGGTGTGTGTGTGTGTGTGTGTGTGTGTGTGTGTGTAATCTTTAGAATTTTCTACATGTAAGATCATGTCACATGTGAATAGAGATAATTTTACTTCTTCCTTTCTAACTTGGGTGCCTTTTATATCTTTTTATTGCTTAATTGCTCAGGCTAGAACTTCTTGTGCTATGTGGAAGAGAAGTGATATAAACAAGTATCTTTGCTTTGTTCCTTATCTTAGAGAAAGCTTTGTCTTTCATCAACGAGTATGATATTTGTTGTGGGTTTTTAGTTAATGGCTTTTATTATGTTGAATGTTTTTATCATGGAAGGGTGTTGAATTTTGTCAAATGCTTTTTCTGAATCAATTAAGGTGATCATGTGTTTTTTTTCTTTCATTCTGTTAATGTGGTGTATTACATTGATCAGTTTCCATATGTTGAACCCTCTTTGTATTTCAGGATAAATCTTGCTTGGTATTGGTGTGTAGTCAACTTTATATGCTGCTGAATTTGTTTTGCTAGTACTATTGACCTTTTAAGAGCATGGGGTTAGGAGCGCTAATCCCTCACATAGTCAAAAATCTGCATATATTTTGAGTCCCCCACAATTTAACTACTAATATCCTACTGTTGACCAAAAGCCTTACTAATAACATAAAGAGTTGATTAACATATACTTTGTATGTTATATGTATTATATACTAGATATATATGTATTACTATTACATGTACTACATGTATATGTTATATGTATTATATACCATAAATAAGCTAGAGAAAAGAAAATATTATTAAGAAAATCATAAGTGAAAATATATTTACAGTACTGTACCATATTTATTGAAAAAAAAATCCACATATAAGTGGACCTGTACAATTCAAACCCATTTGTTCAAGGATCAGTTATGTATATCCAATCTAAAGACAAAAAGAACTGCAAACAAAGCTTATCTGTTGAGTAGGTTTTTCACAGTTGTGTGGGTTAGTATATTTGACTTCACTTTCTATGCATGATAGGACTAAGCAAATGAGTAAATGTATTGATGTTGTTTCTTACTTTTGGAAAAGAAAATTACAAATGTGGAAGTGGGGACAATTGGAACAACCCCTGTGATTATTGAATTGAGATACCAGTATAAATTATAAATTGATTTTTTGTCACTAGGTAATAGATAGCTACAGCATCTATAAGTAGGGAAATAAATATGGGATCTTGATATCTATATCTATAACCAAATACTTCTTAGCTCTGTCCACTGAAAGGAGTATAAACAGTGGTGCTTTGTTAGCAATGAGCACACCTAGCCACCATACAGGTATCTTTTGGTCTAATAGATCATGAGCTCTATGAGGACAGGGACTGACTTAGGCACAATTTCACCTTTCAGCATTAATTTGGATTCTGTGCATACAAGAATCTTTATAAAATTAAACTGTTTATAGGCATCCAGCTGGTAAATTTCAGGACCAGATTTTAATTACTTGAAAACCAGTCTTCTCTGTCCAGTGTAAGCTGCTGAGAACCTGTCATCCAATGTTGTCACCTCCTGTCTCTGCTATTAGGTATAGATCAGCAGCAGTGGCCACCAGCATCATCAGACACTTCTACCTTGACACCCCCCTGTTCCACCCAGGGGTTGGTGGGCTGGATCTACCACATCCTCTAGATGGGGCACAGCATACCTCAAGCCCCTGCACCTCCCAGCAGCTGTGGCATGAAGAGTACCTTCTCAACATCTTGTTCCTGCTGGTGGTCACCCTGGGCCATGTCTGGCAATATGTGAAGCGATTGAGTGTGGTGGTCAGCTGGCTGTGTGGGCCAGGAAGCTGAAGAAGGCCTGATGCCAAGCGTATCTTAGGAAACAGAGAATGGGGGGAGGGGTGCAGTGTTACCATTTCTTAAGAAATTCCCACCGAATAGGAATTCTGGCAATTCCTATTCCCCACATCATATCTACTTGCTAATTTTGTTGCAAGTTCCTGCTCATTGGCTTCTTCCTAATATTGGAATTCTTTATTCAGCCGTTATGGACTTCTTCATTTGCCAGTCAGTATGGTCTGTTCTGTGATTCTGTCCCAGGGTAATTTGGACCAATGACTTTCATATTTTAAGCCTTGAGGACACTTTCCTTGTCATGCCCCTCTTTGAGGCAATGGACCTGAACCATTCCAACCTCCACGTCCAGTATCTTCCCAGCCTGTTTCCCTCACTCCTGCTTCTACCACTTGGAATCACACCTAAAATGGGTACTTTACATATCCTATCCCTTCGTTTTCTATTTGCCTTTCCTGTAAACTCTTGTCAAAGCTCTGAAAGCTATATAAGCTTTCAAAGAAATACAGCTCTTGATCAGGAAAGTAAAAGTTTTCACGGAATTATCCTCCCCCTCCCCCTGGAAAAGAGACTCTGTCCTCATTGCCCAGAATTCTGTTACCTGTAACAGGCTGTAAAGAAAGCTGCACTGAAAACCTTTACAAATAGCAGTCTTGCTTTGAGGATAGAGCGCGCAAAGATGCCTCCGCCAGGGCCGACATTACAAAAAGGCAGAATTACAAGATGCCTGAGGAGACAGTGGAAAGATTCCAAGTCCTAGTTTATGATTATCATTCAGAATTCTGGTCTCGGCTTTAGAAGCTCAAACCTCTGCAAACACTTGGACTTCTGGAGTTAGGACTCAAGCATCTCTTCATGAATAAATGACCTCCTTAAGAGGTATTTGGAACACAATCCAGGAAGGGTGGGTCTACTTCTTTCGGGGGTTTGCTTCTAGAGAATAGACACAAGCTACTCCCAGGGAGTAGACACTCCTTCCACGGAGTAGCGTCTCAGAGATTTTAAGCAAATACCTAGGGAAATGGAGCATGCGGATGACGGTATGAGATCAACAGTTAGGAGGTGGGGAAATTCATGGAGGGGTCCCTAAAACGGGGGTGGGCGTGGGTCACCTGGAGGTGGAACTATCTTGGAAGCAACTTCCTAAGCTCCCTGCCTTCCTGGCTCAGAGTACTTTCTCTGCGGAGAGTGCGGTCATGACAGGGACAGAGTGGGGTTAAGGAGAGTTCAGTAACCCCTCCTTCCCGAAGTTTGAAGTTCGGGGTTAAGGAGGGTGAGGACAAATTAGCCAGCGGAGCAAGCACCCTGGGAGGTGGAGCAGAAGGGTAAGAAACCGCAAACAGAAGCGAACGCACTCAGGGTCCACCCTTGGCTGCAAGCGAAGCGCGTCCTCAGGGCGCAGAGGTCGCTGCGCTGTGCCGGGCGCGGGGCGCAGGGTTCTGCGCGCTGGGCTGGGCTTCCCAGCTCATACCCGAGAGAACATGGCGGGGCAGCGGGCTCTTCTGCTAGCTGGCTTCCTTCTGCCTGGGTTCCTGCTCTCAGAGGCCGCCAAAATTCTAACTCTGTCTTTGGTGGGTGAGTGCTTGCGGGAGAACCAGATAGGCACAGTTCCAGACATCCGCGGGAAGGCTCAGTCAGACAGCTCTGGGTCAGGGAAGCACTACTGGGCTTGGGTCCCAGGCTAGAGGGGGGAGAGGCAGGATGGGGGTGTGGGGAAATGAGGAGACCCTGCCACCGAGAGGTGAAGAAACTTCTTGAGAAAATAGAATACCTTTTCCTCCCTCTGCCTACTCAGATTTGCTCTCCTAGGCGCGGAATGGGTCCACAAGGTTTGGGATCCCTCCCAGTGCTGGAGACCCCGGGCTGCGTCCTCCCTCCAGGGAGTGGGCTGCAAATTCAGAAGCTCACCCTAAACTTCTGGGTGGTGAGCAGCAATTGCCAATAGAGGCTGTGGGAGCTTTTCCAGGCTTTTGGAGACCACGGAAAGGAGCTTATGTGTGTGTGTGTGTGCGGGAGGGGGCCGGGGGCGGGGGGCAGAAGCACGAGTTTTCTGATACTGCATGGGAGCCAAGGTAGAGCAGGGAAAGTATTTCAGAGACACCTGGGGGTGGGGTGGGGGGTGGAGTGCTCTCATCCAGAGGAAACCCGGAGAACTGGCCAGGGCTGGAGACTGGATCCTGGACATTCCGGTCTTGCCTATGCCCGCTCCTGTCACCTGTGCGACTGGAAGTGTTTGAAGGATTCCGGGAACTGTTAATTCTGCATTTCGTGGCCTCAGTTTTATTTCCTTTACTTTTCCACCGAAGGGAATAGAAGATGAAAAGGAAAAGGGATAAAGGGAAAAGGATCAGGATAAAAAGATCACCATAAGATGCAGCTTTCTCAAGATTGTATTTCCACCCACAGCGGGCTCTTTGAGGTCACTCACTGTGTATAGATCACTGGAATCGTGAGCTGGAAGGAACCATAAGTAATCTCATTTAGCCCTCCCCTTACCCCCTCCTCCAAGGGATTTCCTGAGCATCTGGTTTTGGATAAGATTTAGTGTAATAGAACCTGTACCTCCCCAGATGATCATGCTTCTGTTTCCTTAGGATTCCAGGATTTTCCTAGGATGGGTGATGTCCTTTCATGCACACAGGATCCTGTAGTTCCACCCCAAGGGTGCACAGTTGTTCTGAATGCCTTAATTTGATGTTCAGCAAAATGCAGACCCCAACTGAGAAATACCCTGCCAAGTATATGTATATTTGAATTTCTTGGTTCTAAGTGGTGGCTCAGCTTCCTTCTGCTCCAGTGGCTCTTTCTTAGACTGATATACAAGTTTCCATATTTCTGGCCATTACACTAGCTTAAATTTCCAAGAGTAGGACTCCAGAACGAACTCTGATTGATCGTCCATTGGGAACCCTTCCCGCTCATAGAGAGCATTGTGCCACTCTTCCCACCAGTACAGTTATTTCTTTAGGTCACACTGTCTCCATGAGGTCTGGCTAAACTTAGCATATCTTTAAGATCAGCAATTCCTTAAGGCATAAGCAGAGAAGCTCGTCACACTGATGTTTGGTCACTTTTGTGACCAGAGTCACAAAAAGGATATGATGGAGGTTTGCCAAAGTCAAGATTTGGGGCCATGGGCTCTGAGTGAGTGGCTGGGGCTTATCCAAATGGAGATGGACAGACTGACTGATAAGCTCATCTTCCTCTCCTCACCATCAGCTTTCTGCTTGCTAATTCTCATCTCCCGGATCTCTCAGCGTATCAGCTTCAGGGACTCTATTATCATCATTACAAAAGTGAAGTTGTACATTTTTCCTAGGTGGAAGCCATCATCTGCTGCTGGACCAGGTGTCTCAGATTCTTCAAGATCATGGTCATAATGTCACCATGCTTCACCAGAGAGGAAATTCACTTATATCAGGTATCTTTTCTCACCAGTTCTTTATTTCTTCTACGTGAAATAACAATGTCTTTTGCTTAGAAAACTGTTTTCAAAATCTAATTGGAGTGAAAGTATGAAAAGTGTGTGTGTGTGTGTGTGTGTGTGTGTGTGTGTTAATGTAAGGTGTTGGAACACTTGGCTCTGTCTGCCAAGTGTGCCACTCCACACTCTGTAGTCCCATATTTTCCTCCCTTACCTTGCCTTCCACTTCATCCCCAGCAACCCTCCATATATTACAGATTATTTTGGTAAATGGTACTTCATAGCAGCTTGAAAACATGTGAACAGAAATGTTCAGCCAAATATACCATTTTCTTTTCTTATATCACAGATTACTTTTTTTATATATCATAGATTACTTTCTCCTTTTTTGATATCTGAAATCTAAGAAAGTCTTTCTTAGGAAGTCTGTCATTTATCCAGCTAAGATCAGAATCTATCACTGAGATGATTTTAAAACGTTTTATTTATTTATTTGTCAGAGCGAGTGAGAGCGAGAGAGAGCACATGCACAAGCAGGCAGAGTGGCAGGCAGAGGTGGAGAGAGAAGCAGGCTCCCTACAGAGCAAGGAGCCTGATGCGGCACTCAATCCTAGGACCCTGGGATCATGACCTGAGCCAAAGGCAGCGGCTTAACCAACTGAGCCACCCAGGCGTCCCTGAGATGATTTTATTCTCTAGAAAAATCAATGCTTGACCAACAGTTTGTGTATAATGATGTTGGACATTCTTAACTGAATCATCAAATCCAGTGAATTTCAGCTGACATGAGAAAACAAACCTTATCAACTCTTTTCTTTTGACAGACAAGAAAACAACAGCCCAGAGAACTGAAATGGTTTGCACAAGACGATATGGCAGGTTAATAATAGTGTTGGGAGGATTTAGGACTTTAAGCTCTGGATTGCTCAATCTGAAGTTATCTTAGGCTTTAATGTTAAAAAAGACTCAATTTTAAGCAGCATCTTTGAGGAATAAAATTCTGAAAAACTGTAAAACTTTGAAGGTAATCAGGCTTTGTTATTGTTCAGATTTTATTAAAATAATTTTTTCTGCAAAAATTTCTTTTACGATTTTTATTGCGGTAAAATATACACAGCATAAAGTTGATCTCTTACACATTTGTTTTGTCAGTTTAGTGACTTTAAGTACATTCATGTTGTTGTGTAACCATCACGGCTGTTGATCATCACAAATGGGAACTCTGTACTGGTTATATGGTGACTGCCAATTTTCCCTTGCCTGCAGCCCTTCGTAACCATTATTCTACTTTATTTCTCTAATAATTTGGAGATACCTCATTAAGTAGAAACATACAATATTTGTCTTTTTGTGTCTGGCTTATTTCACATTGCATAATGTCTTCAAGTCTTATCCACACTGTAGTGTAGATTACAATTTCTTTCCTTTTAAAGACTGAATGATGTTCCATCATAAGTATATACCACATTTGTTAACTCAGTCATCTGTCCATGGACATTTAGGTTGTTTCCACCTTTTGGATATTGTGAATAATGCTGCTATGAAAACTGGTATACAAATATTTATTTGAGTCTCTGCTTAAAATCATTTTAATCACCTTCCAGATTAGGTTCCCCATTTTTCATTGAATATTATTTATACACATATTGTTTTGAATCTGTGTTGACAACAGACATGATTAAATAGCTGCAGTGTATTAATTTTCAAGTAGTTATTCTTAATTTTGAAAATTGCAATTAAATTTAATTAAAATTCTTAATAAAATTAAGTTGTATTAAAATTTTAGACTGATTGAAAATAATTTTGGTAGTTTCCATGAATTTTGAGAAAATAATAAAAGCCACAGATCTACCCCTTTAATATATATACGTAAAAATCTATAAACAATTTGGGTAGTTCATGGTTCCCATCAGTTATTTTTTTATAATTAGTTTCAGAAGTAGAATTTAGTGATTCATCAGTTGCATATAACACCCAGTGCTCATTACTTCAAGTGCCTTCCTTAATGCTCGACCCCCAATTATTCCTTCCCCCTCCCACTTCTTCTCCAGCAATCCTCATTTTGTTTCCTAGAATTCAGTATCTCTTATGGTTTGCCTCCCTCTCTATTTTCATTTTATTTTATTTTTCCTTCCTTTCCCCTATGTTCATCTGTTTTGTCTCTTAAATTCCTTATGTGAGTGAATTCATATGGTATTTGCCTTCCTCTAACTGACTTATTTCACTTAGCATAATAACCTCTAGTTCCATCCATATCATTGCAGATGGCAAGATCTCAAATTTCTTTTTTTTTTTTTTTTTAAGATTTTATTTATTTGACAGAAAGAGGGATCACAAGTAGGCAGAGAAGCAGGCAGAGAGAGGGGGGGAAGCAGGCTTTCCGCTGAGCAGAGAGCCGGATGCGGGGCTCGATCCCAGGACCCTGGGATCATGACCTGAGCCGAAGGCAGAGGCTTTAACCCACTGAGCCACCCAGGCGCCCCAGATCTCAAATTTCTGATGGCTGTGTAAAATTCCATATGTGTGTGTGTGTGTGTGTGTGTGTGTGTGTGTGTACACCACATCTTCTTTATCCATTCATCTACTGATGGACATCTGGGCTCTTTCCATAGTTTGGCTATTATGGATGTTGCTGCTATAAACATTGGGGTACACATGCCCCTTTGAATCACTATGTTTATATTCTTTGGATAAATACCTAGTAGTGCAATTGCTGGGTCATAGGTAACTCTAATTTAACTTTTTGAGGAACCTCCATACTGTTTTCCAGAGTGGCCGCACCAGTTTGCATTCCCACCAACAATATAGGAGAGTTCTCCTTCTTCTGTATCCTTGTCAACATCTGTTGTTTCCTGACTTGTTAATTTTAGCCATTCTGACTGGTGTGAGGTGGTATCTCATTGTGGTTTTTCTTTGTATTTCCCTGATGTTGAGTAATGTTCAACACTTTTTCATGTGTCTGTTGGCTATTTGGGGGTCTTCTTTTGGATCTTTTCAGTTTTATCCTTAGTTTCCAGGCTCAAAAGACTAGAGTTTCTTCCAATATTCCCCAATCACAGGGATTTCTGAGGCTTTGAAACAGCATATTAATTCATTACCTTAGGAATAGAGCCTGACTAGATGTCTGCAAATGGGGAAAACACATGATGTAGTTATTATTTCTGACCTGATGCCCATTTCGGTGTATTGTAACATTTATTAACTCCTTGTTTGGATATACTTTCCCATCTTGTTCATTTACTTACTACTTTAATAAAGAAATGGTATCAGATTGAAGAAGCAAAGATCTTTAATATTTGCATAAACTATTGCTCCAAACAATATCTAGCTTTATAATTGGGTTATTGATAGGCGCTGGAAAAATATTAAGAAGCATGATGGAATAAGTCTAGATTGTCTTTAAGAGACTATTGGTAGAAATGTAGATCTTAAGAACTTTGTTGCAATTTATAAAAACATCAAATCTTTATGTTTTACACTTGAAGCTAATGTAATGTTACATGTCATTTGTGTCTTAATAAAAAATATAAGAACTCTGCTAATGAGGACTAAGAAGGAAGTAAGGAATATGGTAGAGAAAATCTGTGTTGTCTGAGACAATATGTAAACCATCATAAACACACTTCTGGTAAAAATATAGGTAATAAGGACTTCTTGCTTCTTATAGTAAAATGTGAGAGGGAAGAGATAAATTGAAGGAAGAACCATTAAGCATGAAGAAATGAAGACTTCATGATTTGGGAAATTCTCAGCCTATCCACATTGCAAAAGATTCTAAAATTAGGGTTTTTGTTGCCAGGAAAGATAAAACTAGTGGTGTGGCTGGTTTACCTCTTGCTGTTGCCTCTGAATAGCTCAGAATATTCAGTCTCACAGAGCTCTTTAATTATTTGGTATGTGAATCATAAGTCCCTTCAGCCTTGTTGGCTGAAGCCAAAAGTAGAGATGAAATTATTTTTAAACATCTGTGTAGCGGCTTTTGTCTAGCAGACTGAATTCCCATGACATACCCAGAAGATCTATAAGGTACTTGAGAATTTTATACAGGATAAATACTGCCAATTTGGACTAAAAGGACAGAGAAAGAGTGACATGAAAGAAGGCTATTGGACTCTGCCAAAGTAAGAAACATGCTCATAAACTATTTAGTTGTAAACTCATGCTACCTTTCATGAAGAACAAATGAAAAGTCTGAGTGTGAAGCAGTGCACATAAAGGGTAGAACTTCAAGCTTACAGGGCCGAGCGTCAAGTCATGGCAGGTTATTTCCAGTTTTTAAAACCTAACATTGTCCGCCCAGATGAATGTCAACATTTCTTAGGACCAGAAACTCATAACTTCCTTCCATTTTTTTCCACTTTGAATGATAATATCTCTAAGTGGTATCTTAATGTTTCTTGGAAGCAGATAAACTTATTTCCTAATTTTCATAGGTCCACAGATGGATCATATCTGGACTCTCCCACCCCTACTTGATTGAATTATTTGGATAATATAATTTGGGACATTTGAGCCAATGATATTTAGATGAAATTTTGAACTATGAGTTGATGATGTGATCGTTTGAGACTTGTGGGAGTGTTGGGATGGAGTGACTGTATTTTGTATGTGATATGGACATGAGTATTTGAGGTCTGGAGAGCAGAACATGGTGGTAGAAGATAATGGCCCCACTCAAAGATATGCTATAATTTCTAGAACCAATAAATATTCTACCTAACATGGCAAAAGGACTTTGTAGATGTGATTAATATAAGGATTTTGAGATGGGAAGGTTGTCTTGGATTATTAATTTAAGCTCTATATAATTATAAGAGTTCTTTTACAAAAAAGAAGATTGGGGAGGTAGGTGGAGGGGGTAAGGTAACTGGGTGATGGGCATTAAGGAGGGCACTTGATGTAATGAGCACTGGGTGTTATAAGCAACTGATGAATCACTAAACTCTGTGTCTTAAACTAATAATACACTATATGTTAATTAACTGATTAACAAAAAGAGTTGGCAGGAGAATAAGAGAAGGAAATGTGATAATGGAAGGAAAGTAGATGATAGATGATGTCAATGCCAGTTAAAAAGAGACCATGAGCCAAGGAATGAAGGTAATCACTAAAAGAAGGAAAAGGCACAAAAATATCTTTCAGAGCCTTCAAAAGGAATGCTGGCCTGCCCACAACTTGTTTTTGTCCTAGTGAGACCCATTTCAGATTTATGATCTCCAGAACTGTAAGATAATAGATTTGTTCTGTTTTAAGCAACTAAGTTTATAGTAATTTACTACAGCAGCAATTGGAGACTAATACTGCTATCAGCAGGTGGTTTAGAGAACTCCAGGAAGTATGGGAAGAGGTTGTTGAAGGCTTCATAATGAATGCAAATGTGGGAGGTACTAATGACAGTGCCTATTGTATTGCAATTTGGATAGATTCTAGATCTTTTTGTTATTTGGCCTTATTCAAAGTGGGATGATTTAAAAAAATAAGTATAAATTAAAAAAATATACTTATTTTAAAAAGTAAGTATAAAATAAAAAAAATACTTATTTAAAAAAATAAGTATAAATTTAAGGAAAATGTATAAATCAGAAATACATTGCCTCTAGATTGCAAAAAGGCTTAAAAGTTGTTGGACTTGTTGAGATATTATGATGTGAGTCAATAGGTGTTTCATTTTTTTTAATAAGACTGGAAGAGATTATGCTGAGTGAAATAAGTCAAGCAGAGAGAGTCAATTATCACATGGTTTCACTTATTTGAGGAGCATAACAAATAGCATGGAGGACAAGGGGAGTTAGAGAGGAGAAGGGAGTTGAGGGAAATTGGAAGGGGAGGTGAACCATGAGAGACTATGGACTCTGAAAAACAATCTGAGGGTTTTGAAGGGGCGGAGGGTGGGAGGTTGGGGGAACCAGGTGGTGGGTATTGGAGAGGGCACAGATTGCATGGAGCACTGGGTGTGGTGCAAAAACAATGAATAATGTTACACTGAAAGTAAATTTAAAAAATTAAAAAAACAAAAGAAAACATGAAGGCATTGCTCATCATATTTGCCCTATCTTCTAGTCAACCATCTATTGTATAATTAAAATGAATTCAGCCCTAAAAAAAAAAAAATACACATGACACTAGTTGTCAGGTTTTTTTGTAGATGCCTGTTAGCATATTGTGGAATTTTCCATCTATTTTTAGTTTGCTGGGAGTATTAACAGGAATTAATGGAATTACTGTTGAAATTTATCGAACACTTTTTCTTCATGTATCAAGGTAATAATATTATTTTTGTTTGTTTAGGCTGTGCTTTTAGAATGTTAAGCCAGCTTTGATTTTGTGAGATAAACTCCAATTGGTTGTGATGTATTAACCTTTTAAAATATATGGCTGGATTTAAAAAAAAAAAGATTTTTTTTTTCATTTATTTGAGAGAGAGAGAGAGAGATAACATACAAGCAGTGGGAGGGGCAGAGGGAGAGGGAGATGAAGAAGTAGATTCCTTCCTCAAAGGGGAGCCCAACTTGAGGCTGGATTTCCAGGGTCCCGAGATCTCAACCTGAGCTGAAGTCAGATGCTTAACCCGACTGAGCCACCCAGGTGACCCAATAGTTGTTTCTTGATAGTGTCATGGATAGAGAGGCCTTAACTGATTAAATAATTCCCAGGAATTTAAACGAGGTCCTATCCCTTGAGCTTTGTGTTGGGCAATGGCACATCCCTTTGTGTGGGCTCCTTTGGGAATATTTCTCTGTCCTGAATGACTATGTCAAATGAATCTCCTTAGAGGAGGCTATTTTTTTTTTCTTTTTTCTTTTTTTTTAAAGATTTTATTCATTCATCTGACAGACAGAGATCACAAGTAGGCAGAGAGGCAGGCAGAGAGAGAGAGAGAGGAGGAAGCAGGCTCCCTGGAGAGAGCCTGATGTGGGGCTCGATCCCAGGACACTGGGATCATGACCTGAGCTGAAGGCAGAGGCTTTAACCCACTGAGCCACCCAGGCGCCCCTAGAGCAGGCTATTTTCAATATAACGTCCTACCTGGGTTCCTGGTGAAAGTTGGATGTGGTTACGGTCTTGCCAGTAAAGATCGTGGCCAATGGTAGGACTGTTGAAATACCCCATGGACAATTAGTTAAATGTGCACTGTGTCCTTTCCAAAGCGAAGGAACTAACTTTCAAAGCCTGTTGACCCGGTACTGAAGAACATAGTTGCCAAATCTATGATTGCAAAGTATTTGCCAGTACGTACTTGGATAGCAGTAATTTCACTAAGATTGGGCTCGGTAGTTTTAATATGTAAGGCTGTGCATTAATCTATCTTCAGTTTACACACAATCTGATCGGAGGTTATTGACTGATGAAAGCATACATGTATAAGAGAGCATGGAATTTTTGTTACTCAAATAATAAAGCTTTTTTTTTTTAATATATATATAAGATGAGTTGGACAGGCTCCTAAGCAAATCTGAAAAATGGTTTTCCAGAGGAGGGAGGGATGACTAGTTTGAGTTATTATTGTGGGTGGAGAGTTGGGATGTGTTGAGGGTTCCCTGTCACTGGCCTTCACTTGCATGGTTTGAAACTCCCACTAGGGCCAAAGGTAGGAGCATGCTGACTTTCTTAATAGTTTGTCCAGATGAAGTACTGAAGAGGGAGTGGGAGATAGGGTTTGAAAACTGTCAGCAGTCAAACATCAGAAATGGACTCAGACTTTTCATTACACATGGATATGTGGGTGAAGCCATGCTGGTAATAAATCAAATCAAATAAAAAAACTATTTGGATTTATCACTCTAAGTAATGAAAATGAGCTTTTCTAAAACAGAAAGGGCAGAGGCTCTATCACTTCCTATGTGTGCAATTTTGACAAATTATCTTAATTTGCTTAAGATAATTACCTTTGTATCTTTAATTACCTTTGTTTTCTCACCCGTAAAATGAGACAAATAGCTATATCTTATGAAAGCTTTATTTTTTTAACTTTTTAAAAAGATTTTATTTATTTATTTGAGACAGAGTATGAAAGAGAAAGAGAGAGAAAGCACAAGCAGAGGGGAGGAGTGGAGGGAGAATGTGAAGCAGTCTTCCTGATGAGCAGAGATCCCGTTGTGGGGCTCTATCCTAGGACCCTGAGATCATGACCTGAGCCAAAGGGAGATGCTTAACCAACTGAGCCACCCAAGTGCCCCATTATGGAAATTTGAAATGGAGACTTCCAGTATGCCTGGGTGGCTCAGTCAGTTAGGCATATGACCTTTTGTTTTAGGCTCAGGTCATGATCTCAGGGTCCTGAGATGGAGCCCCTCATTGGTCTCCATGCTCAGCAGAGTCTGCTTGAGATTGTCTCCCTCCCTTTCTCTCTCCCTCTGCCCTTTCCCTTTCTCGATGTGCTCTATCTCAAAAAACAATACGTCTTAAAAAAAAAAAAAGGAAACTTCCGTGACTTTAAATTGAGAAGCACTCCTTAATTAGTGTAAGGTTCTCAGTACATGTTATCATTTTAAAAGACAGAATGAATGAGAATGCAACCAAAGCACATAAAAATAGTTCAAAAGGCAAACATTCAAATAAATAAAAATTATTTGAGCAAACAAATATTGATCTTTTCACGCTAATGTTAATCCATGTTTTGTGACATATTTAACATTTTTAACCCATGGGTGTTTTTTAGATTTTAAAGAGAAGGAAAAATCATACCAAGTTATTTCTTGGCTTCCACCCGAAGATTATAACAAAGGATTGAAGGACAATTTTGATTTTTTTATGGAAGAAGCTTTGGGTGACAGGTAAGTCTTATTTTTTTATTATTTGAACCAAAGAGTCACTATTTTAGCGATACAAATGAATGGATGAATTGATGGATGTTTGGACTGAAGACATAAGAAAGGGATGGTGGATGGGTGGATAAATGAAGGAATTCATGATGAGTGAATGGTTGGGGAAACAAGCACTCACACCAAATTGTCCCGTTCAGTCACTGGAGAGTCTTCTTTGCTCTGTACTGTCCCTCTTCCATGAATGGATTTCTGTAGAAAGTAGAGATTGTTTCTTCTGGAACATCCTTTCAACACTTCTCTTACATCTTTATTTATAACCTCCCCAACACAGAAATATAGGTACTTCAATCTCTCACTGTTGATAGGGAAATGAAAGTGACCTTCTTCCATTCATTTTTCCTTCTTTTCTTCACATATATTCTATTAATGGGGGGAAGACTTATGAACATTGATTTTGTAGTAATTGAACATCTGGCCATGTAAAGCTCTTTTATTTTATTTTTAAAATTTTTGGTCATTTAAAATACTTAAGCAATGGGGCACCTGGATGGCTCAGTGGGTTAAAGCCTCTGCCTTCGGCTCAGGTCATGATCCCAGGGTCCTGGGATCGAGCCCCGCATCGGGCTCTCTGCTCCGCAGGGAGCCTGCTTCCTCCTGTCTCTCTCTCTGCCTGCCTCTCTGCCTACCTGTAATCTCTGTCTGTTAAATAAATAAATAAAATCTTTAAAAAAAAATACTTAAGCAAAAAAAAAAAAAAAAAAAGATTTATGTGCTGGGGCAACCCAGAGAGAGAGAGAGAGAGTGCAAGAGTGAAGGAAGGGGTGGAATGAGAGGCAGAGAGAGAGAGGGGGAGGGAATCTCAAGCAGATTCCCTGCTGAGCCTGATGAAGGGCTTGATCTCATAACCCTGAGATCATGACTTGAACTGAAATCAAGAGTCAGATGCTTAACCAACTGTGCTATGCAGGCACCCACCTTCTTTTTACCTTGAAACTTTTACTTACTAGTCAAGGTTTGCTTACATTTGCCTTTTTTCAGAAAGTCTTTTTCCTTCTTCAAATTGGGAAGCCACAGTGCCCCCTGTCAAGATCTGATGTAAACTATTCATTTGATACTTAGTCTATATTATCTTGCATGGTTAGTTACATATTTTAAATACATGCTTTGTCTCTTCTCCCTTAATGTAATATTTTTGGAGACAGGCATAGGTAGCCATGTATTCTTAAACAATTTTTTCTATTTGTTAGTTCAATTTTAAATATGATTAATGAGATATATTCTAGGAATTTTTATAGCACTCCTGAAATTATCTAAAATATCTGACAATCACACTCTTTTGTTACTTGAAATCTTCAAAAATACACAGCCAAGGGTGATTTCTGCCAATCACTTCCATTGTATGACTTGAAGTTGTTCCTAAATACCAGGCAGAGATCTGTGTATTGTTAATAAGTTCTTCACTTCTGGTCCTTCTTTATCTGGGGTGCAATGGTACAGTAGTGAACAATTACAGGGTGCCAGGGTATTGATTCTCTTGGTCCTCCATGTAGCCAGCAGCCAATGATGTATTGAGTTCTTGCACTTGTTACCTCTGATACCTTAAAGTGCGGGAGGACATTCTTATCTATTTCCCCATAGGGAACAGGAAGGGAACAGAGTCACATTCTATATAGGCAGTGATGGGAAAGCATTTTAAGGAGATAGGTCCCTGGAATAGTCCCATGCACCAAGTCTTAATTACATGTTAATATTCTTCACCTTCTATTATCTTTATCTTCTATTATCTTCTCTGGACATGTCAATCTATTGTAGTAGAAAAGCGAGGGGTGCCTGGGTGGCTTGGTTGGTTAAGCGACAGCCTTCAGCTCAGGTCATGATCCCAGGGTCCTGGGATTGAGCCCCACATCGGGCTCCCTGCTCAGTGGGGAGCCTGCTTCTCCCTCTCCTTCTGCTGCTCTGCCTGCTTGTGTCTTTCCCTCTCTGTGTCAAATAAATAAATAAAATATAAAAAAAAAGAAAAGCTAGTAATATGTTTATTATTAACCAGGCCTTGCTTTGCTTTCCTTTCTTCTCTATTTTCTTGTCTTGTCTTTTCTTTTCTTTAATTGCTTAACTTGTGGGCATTGAAATGTGGAATTCCCATTTTAGTTGAGATTTGAGTTCTAATGTGATAAAATAATCCCTTGGGTGAGGTTATCTATCACATTCAGAATACACAGTGATTTTTTTTTCAGTAGATTTTCTTTTGTAGTATTCTGTAATTTATCAGTTGCATATAACACTCAGTGCTCATCATATCATGTGCCCTAGAATCGCAGTGATTTTTAAAAATAGCCTATATGACCAATATTTATGGAACTGTGTCATCTAGGGACTTCCACAGTTTGGTTGAGTAAACAAGAAAATCACTCATAAAAAGTCAGTATGTAAAAGAAAGTTAATGAGAACATTACAGAATTTATCAAGTAGAAAGAGTTCTGTGAGATTTGCTATGATCAGAGAAGGTTCCCAGAGCAGAAGGTCCAAAAGTGACAATTTGTTTTCAGTTAACATAGTTCAGTTGTGTCCATGGATTTCAAGAATTAAGAACTCAAAAGTTATAGTTTTTTGAATAATGTAGCATAGAGAGTGCTTGGGATTTGGATGAGAGAGGGAAGAGGAGGGGAGGAAGGGAACACTTTCCAGAGCAGAATGCATGCTCAGAGTGACTGAGAGGGTATTTATGGACAGTGGTAGGACAGGTACGCTACTGCTTGATGTGGTCTTTCTCACCTGGGTTATTTTCTTTCTAGCCCAAGTTTCCTTTATGTATTGTGAAATTAACACCTCCAGTGAATATTTATCATTTATCTTCTTTCTTACAGATACACATTTGGAAAATTTTTAAGCTTTATGGAACAACTGGGGCTTCAGTGCAGTCATTTTCTAAGGAGAAAGGATATCATGGACACCTTAAAGAATGTGAACTTTGACCTCGTGATAGTTGAAAATTTTGACTACTGTCCTTTCCTGGTTGCTGAGAAGCTTGGAAAACCATTTGTGTCCATTCTTTCTTCCTCGTTTGGTGCTATAGATATTGGGCTACCAAACCCCCTGTCTTATGTTCCAGTATTCCATTCCTTCCTAAGTGACCACATGGACTTCTGGGGTCGAGTGAAGAATTTTCTGATGTTCTTTGATTTTTCCATAAGACAATGGCAAATCCAGTCTACATATGACAACACCATCAAGGAACATTTCCCAGAAGGCTCTAGGCCAGTATTGTGTCATCTTCTAAAGAAAGCAGAGCTGTGGTTTGTTAACTCTGATTTTGCCCTTGAATTTGCTCGGCCTCTGCTTCCCAACACTGTGTATGTTGGCGGCTTAATGGTGAGACCTGTTAAAGCAGTACCACAAGTAAGTAAAACCTGAGGTCTCAATATGGACTTCAGGCAGAGCTCTGCACTGCAGAGCTGATGGCTCCCCTGCCAGTGGGAACTGGGACAGAGTAGGGTGAGGCAACTGCACCTAAGACATACCTTTTAAGGATGAATCACTTTCAGGGTCATGCAATTGGAGTGTTAGGATTTGTATAACCCTGAGATTGAGGACCTCTTTACATAGTATACCCAGGGTCCTCTCCAGTTCTGATGCTGGTGGGATAGATTTAAATTTTAAAATAATGTTTTCTTTTTAATAAACTCTAAACCCAGCATGGGGCTCAAACTCAAGACCCAAGGTTGAGAGTTGCACGCTCTTTCCACTGAGCCAGCCAGGTGCCCTGGGATAAGCCTTTTAGTAAGTTAATATTTTTATGTCCAGTGAACATGAACATATGTGTAGTAACTGTGTGGCAAGCATCCATTATATGCGAGAATTGTTGAAAAGACGAGTTACTCACAATGAAACACACAACACTATGAAACCAAGGTGGGAGTGGTGGGACTGACAGTAAGAACTGTGGGCATCATCACCAGCATCCCCAGCCTGAAGAGCCTTAGTTCTTAATTCCACCTAGGCCTTCTGATTTGATTGATCTGGGGTCAGTCCTGAGGATTGTGAATTGTGAAAGCTGCTAGGTTCGTTTGAAGGCTTAAAGTCAGAACTATTGAAGTAGAAGTTTTTAAATGGAGAGGAGCTCAGCTGAGTTGGCTTCCTGTTGCCTATCAGCACTGGTTGACATTTTATGGAATTTATCTTATTTAATATCTTACCAACTGGAAGGAAGTATGATGATCTCCATTTTTATACACAAGGATACAGAGATTCAGGTGGAGTAAGTGACTTTCCCACTGCCATTCATTTCAGAGTTAGGAAGACTTGATTTGGCTGGGTCTTCCAGGCACCCTAGTATCTACCCTTTATCTACTGACCTTGAAATGAGTAAGCAGGGAGAATTGGAGAATGATCCATGGGCTAGATGGGCTTTAGGTTGATGGCAGGATTTTTTACGGATGGAGCTAGGGAGGAAAGGAATTTCAGTTAGAAAGAATGAATAGCTGAATGTGTCAAAGTCAAAATAAGACAGGCATGACTCTGGGTTCCTTTGGTGACTCTAGCTAGATTAGACTAGAAGATTCAATTACATAAATGTAGCCAGACCAGATTGCAGGAGATTTTACTTGATAGGAAGTTGGGGTATGCCTTGGTTAGAGGGTAGGGGGAGGGGATTGTCAAGCAGGAACATAATGGGAGTAAGGGTTGTAACAGCTGTGAGATAATAGAGACTTAAAAAAATTTTTTTTCTCTTTATTTTCTAGTTTTTATATAGTGTGTCATGTAGCTTTTTAAATTAAAAAAAAAACAACAAAGCTTTTGTTAAAGTGGTCCTTTGAGGTGGTAAATCAGGCAGTGTTAGGCTGCACAGAATCAGTATAGGGATGAGAGTCTAGAAGCTGGGGGAGGAGAGCTCCAGCAGTCCAGAGTCAGGGTCTGAAGAAATACTTGAAGCAAGATTCACCAAAATGGGGTTAAAGCCAAGATTACAAGATTAAATCTCAACTTTTCTTAACTATTGCCTGAGGATTTTAAAAAATAAGCTGGAGTTAGGACTGGGCACTACCATTTTTTGTCTTCTTATGTGGATATAATTTGCAGTCATGTGGGTGAGCCACTGAGGTAGAAGATGAATTACAAAGATCAGTTAATAAGAATATCATAATGTATCAGAGCAAAGCACTCCACGTGGTACATTGAGTGTGAGTGGTAAGGAGTCTTTCTCCATTTCTTCCACTTCTTACACCAGAGGCTTTCTCCTGGCTTCTCCAGTGTAGCACCTCCCTCTGCTGGACCCTAGCACCCCACCAGTATTCTTCCTATACTACCATTTTCTGGTGGCCTTGGAAAATTCCCAAGTAACCGTGTCTCCATTGACCTACGATGAACAGAGGATCTAGGATGACCCTGACACTAGCATCAAGATTTTAAAGAAGAAAGATATTCCCACCAACACCATGGGCATAAGCAGCATGCACAGGGTACTGTCCCAGGGGCTATGAACTCAGAGAAGGACAAGAGAGCGTGTTTGGTAAATATCTGGCTTTCATTTCATGGCTGTCTAGGCTTTCATGAACAACTTTGTTCAACTCCTTTTCCTTTCTTACCTTTCTCCAGGAATTTGAGAATTTCATCAACAAGTTTGGAGATTCAGGTTTTATCCTTGTGGCCCTGGGCTCCATGGTGAGCAACTTTCAAGTGGATCTTCTCAGGGAGATGAACAGTGCCTTTGCTCATCTCTCTCAAGGAGTTATATGGAAATATAAACCATCTCATTGGCCCAAAGACATCAGATTGTCAGCAAATGTGAAAATTGTGAACTGGCTTCCTCAGAATGATCTCCTGGGTAAGGGCTGCTCAGGTCTGCTTCACCTTTTCATTTACGTATTTTTAGAACTCATCAGGCTCTGACCTCTAGTAGGGCAATCCCATTTGCACCAGAAGGAGCTGCTAATAGCTAAAGGTAAGTCTGTAGAAGGAAGGAACAGAGCAGCCAGCTGGAGTTCTTGGGGCATCAGACTCTACTTCTAATGAAATCAGTGCCCAAACAGCCATCTCCCCTTCATTGTTTTCTATTCCAGGCCAGATGTCAGCAGACATCAAATCACCTTGATCTACTGCCTTTTCTTGAACAGCGTCACCCAAACACAATCTAAAACAACCTATGGATTCTAAAGAAAACATACTGGAAGGATTTTGCCACTGTATTTAGTGGCTTCAAGAGTAACTGTTCATCCACGTGCACTTACATGTATATATACACTCACTTCTCCTGCAAACACACCTTTCTTAGATATTAAGGAGGGAGCAATTCATACCTTCACAGCATTTGATGTCAATAGTGTCTTTAGGATGTGCCAAAATACCTGAGTGCCAAGATGAACAAGCTCATAGTCAGTTATTTGGTCCATTTCGTCTCTGGTACCAGAGTTCTCTCCCTGCCCCCACCCCCACCAATAGGTTTTCTTCATGCTCAGTGCTGCTTTTTACAGACTCCTTACTGTCATAACCACTGACTGAATCAAAGGCTCATGATTAAGACAATGACTCAGAATAACCTGGAGAATTAAGGAACAGATTCCTGGCTCCACTTCTGCAAATTTAATTCTTTAAGTCTGGAGTGGGCACATGGTGTTTCTTTCAAAAAAGAAATAAGGAGATTCTGACACACATCCCAGTTGAGTGACACAGGCTGAGACGAACTCTTCATTTTCAACAATAATCTTAGTTAGCTTTAAATAGGGTGGGATGGAAATGCTGTAAATGGAAATACTCAAACGTAGGGTCTAGTCTCTGCTTTCAAGTGGCTAATCATGTATTTGAGGAGAAAATGCATATAGTATAATTTTTATGATTGACACATGAGTTATGATGCTAATGAATGGTCAGGAATTCAGAGAAGAGGGAAATAAGTTGGCAGGTGAGAAGAGTGCTCAAGACAAAGAGAAAGAGAGAGACACTGAGACAGAGAGACACAATGAGAAAATACAGATGAGCAAAACAAAGGGAATGACTAGGATGATAGAGAGAAAGATGGATGGGTGGATGGAGAGGGATATACACCTTGCTTAGGAGTATTGTCTGGAGTCCCCTGGGTTTGAGTCCTGGGTGGGTTCTGGCTGGGGCAAGGAATTTCCATAAAAAGGCAAGGTTTGGAATCCTGTATATTAGTAACATGCACCTTGGATGTGTCCAAGCAAAATATCTTTATAATGACTCCAACAGACTTTGAAATTCCTTTTGTATTTTCTTCTGTCCTTTCTGCTTTCCACGGTTTTCTGAAACTTTTCACTCTGAAAATTTTCAATCTGAAATATTCTGCTCTACTTCTTAATTGGAACAGCTCATCCATGTATCCGTCTCTTTGTCACCCATGGTGGGATGAATAGCATAATGGAGGCCATCCAACATGGTGTACCTATGGTGGGGATTCCTCTTTTTGGAGACCAGCCTGAAAACCTGAACCATGTCGAAGCCAAAAAGTTTGGTGTCTCTATCCAGCTGAAGCAGATCAAGGCAGAGACATTAACTCTGAAGATGAAGCAAATCATAGAAGACAAGAGGTATGGAGCTCTCGAAGCTTATGGTCACTTAGACTGAATGAAGACATCAAACACAAATGGCAATGTTTGACACTTTTTACAATAAAAGATGAAACATCCAAGACACAGAATAATATGTGCTGATGTTTACAAATGACGTGTTTCCTCTGAGAAGAAGACCAGGCAATTTAGTTCAGATGTTGAGAACAATTCTGCCTTAAGTGTTGTGAAGACCCTGTGACCTATGAATACAGGGTTTCTGAGGGGTCTTATGTATTGGGGGTGCTTATAGTAGAATTCCAACTGAGTCAGGAGGTTGCCTTTCTGTCCCCCAATATGTCACAGTGTTTCTTGCCTCAGGCCCTTTATCAGTGCTGTTTGCTAGAACACCCTTCCTTTCTTTTTACAATGCTGGCTCCTTAATGACAGTCAGAATTACCTCCAATGTCCTCTCCTCAGAGAGGCAGGAAAAATTTATTCTTTCTACCTCAAAAATAAGAAGAACTGAATAACTTAAAGTTTCAAGGGCATAAACTGACTCAGATCTCAAGACTTATTTTACCTTGCACAAAGGAGACCCAAAGGAGTTCTTGTTAGATGACTGGAAGTCACCACATAGCATATGATTCTTAATCCTAGAAAAACTGTAAACTCTGGGGGTCAGATAACCTCAGACATTTCATTATGTTTGGTATCTCATGAGTAGCAAATGTTTGCTTCTGAAGAATGAGCTTGTGAATTTCATTGGCTATTCAAAGACCTAGACCTGAAATGTCCATCATTTGCTGGCCCTGTGATGGAATCATTTAGGCTGGGATGGTCCCTACACATTATGCATCAGTGCTGGGTATATAATTTGTGGAGCTCAAAGTAAAATGGAAATGTAGGGCCTATCGTTATAAAGTTTAAGAATTTTAAGACAATGGCAGCAGAGAATTAAAGCAAGCATAGGACCTAAGTGTGGGGTGCTGAGCAAAAGTGTAGGGGGTAGTCCATGGAGCCAGTGCTGGCCAATATGATGCTCTGAAGAGGTAGGAAAGTACAGACTTGTCCTGGGCCCCAGTCCCCACAGTCCTGTTTGATATCTAGCCCAGATACCAGCATAACATAGCTGCTTATACATATAATTTTCTATAGTATGTGATAAGCCTCCTTGGGTAGAACTAGCCCTTATAGACTTAGTCAGTTTTTATAATTTAGCACTTTTAGCACAAAGCATGGACCTTTGTATGGAGGGTTCAGTCTGAACTTTTCCATGGGACCCAGCTAGACTGTGGCAAGGCCAGGCCAACAACCTTTCCTTGAAACTGAGTCTTTTGTGCATATGGATGAAAATGTGTGTGTGTGTGTGTGTGTGTGTGTGTGTGTGTGTGTTTTGTGTGTGTGTGAGAGAGAGAGAGAGAGAGAGAGAGAGAGAGAGAAAAGGTCTCTAAGGGTTCTGAGACCACATGAGTAATACCCAACCTCTGTCTCTGCCAACAGGTACAAGTCAGCAGCTGTGGCCGCCAGCATCATCAGGCGATCCCACCCCCTGACTCCTGCCCAGAGGCTGGTGGGCTGGATTGACCACATCCTCCAAACAGGGGGTGCGGCCCACCTCAAGGCCCATGGCCTGCAGCAGCCGTGGCATGAACAGTACCTGCTGGACGTCTTCTTATTCCTGCTGGTGGTCACCCTGGGCACCCTGTGGTTCTGTAGGAAGCTGCTGGGTATGGTGGTTAGATGGTTGTGTGGGGCCAGGAAGTTGAAGAAGGCCTGATGGAGGTGCTGTCTTGATGGGTGTTTGGGGAGCCACTGGTTATAGGAGGCTTTCCCCAGCACAGGGCACCCCTGGTGTCTTCTCCATACTGGCACTTTAAGGTGGCACACTATTTTCTGCCTCTTTTTAGAAATTATTGTGAAGCACGCTTGAAGGTCTTTCAAAAAAATTGTGGTAAAATATGCATCACATGAAATTGACCATTTTAGCCATTTAGTATAGAGTTTAGGGCATTAAGTACATTCATATTGTGGTTTAAACAGTACTGCTATCCATCTCCGAACTTTTCATCTTCCCAAACTGAAATCGCACTGATTAAATAATAACTCCCATGCCCCCCATGGGAGTTACTACCCCATGCCCCCATCCTGACTCTTTAAAAACCCCTGTTCTACCTTCTGTGTCTATGAGTTTCAGGCTTCTTAACTTACCCCTCATCAGTGGACTCCTCACTGAGACTCAAACTTTCGGCAGACAGCCCCCAGCTTCCTCTCCACTCCCTGCTCCTAGACACAATGCCCTGCCTAGTCATCCTGTTGTTCCCTGAAAGGGAGCTATATGCAAAACTGACTTCAAAGGCCAAAGAAGCCAGGACACTGAAGTAAAAGGCAAACAGGTCCAGCTTGATGAGAAATGGTTTATTAGGAACAATTATTATATGAACAGAAGCCTGTCTTGGGCTGCCACAAGATGAGTAGATCTCCACAATACCATCTCCAGTTAGACCTGCTTTTATGGCTCTGAAGACTGGGCAGTACCTGCTGGGAGCTACCAGGAGGAGTCATATCCTGAGCAGATGAAGGAAGCTTTGCCTGGAGGGTGTACTTAAGGGTGTGTTAAACAAAAGAAAAGAATGGAGGAAGGGGCTGTACTCAAGAAGGTTTTAGGCCACAGAGCAGTTATTGTGGTGGAATTTCTCAAGATGGCCTTAGTCTGATTCTGACTAAGAACCATATACTTTCTGAGACAGAAAGTATATGACTTTCTGTCTCAGAAACTTTCAGTCTCTCTCCTTCTTTCTACCTGTTTCACTTTTCATGATATGATATAAGATACTGGCCAGTTTTTCCATTTTGGCCTTTTCTCTTGCATCTCCTTTTCACCTCACCTCCAAGCTCAGGAAGCCTGGTCTCTGTCCTGCAGTTAGCCAGGTGTGCCTCCCCCCCCCCTCCGCCTCCCGCCAAGATTCCACCTCTGGTCTCTGTCCTGAGTCCCTCCTGTAAAGAGCACCTGCTTTGCTGGTCAGAGTTGGAGGCTGCCTTTGGGCCATAGCTCATGCTGTGGTTTTCACTTCCCACATTTCCCTTCTCAAGATTAACACTCTGAAAAATGTAGTCATGGAGACCTCAAGTGCAGAACCTGGACCTCTGTGTGAAGTCTTGGGGCCTCAGGTTCAGTACTACTGCAGTTCCCAGGATTCTGCTGATTTAAAAAATCACTGATTTGGGGCGCCTGGGTGGCTCAGTGGGTTAAGCCGCTGCCTTCAGCTCGGGTCGTGGTCTCGGAGTCCTGGGATCGAGCCCCGCATCGGGCTCCTTGCTCAGTGGGGAGCCTGCTTCTCTCTCTGCCTCTGCCTGCCTCTCTGCCTGCTTGTGCTCTCTCTCTCTCTCTCTCTCTCTCTCTCTGTCAAATAAATAAATAAATAAATAAAAATCACTGATTTGCCACTATGACAGTAATACTTGAATCAGATAAGAAATATAAAAGATGATAAAAGGAGGGAAATTTGATGAGGAATGTAATTTCAATTTCAAAATGTCTTCTCACATCTTATTTCCTAATTATAGGGTTAAAAAAAAAAAGGAACTTTACAGTGGAGAATCTTGGTGAATACCAAGATTAAATAAACACCACCTTAAACAAGGGATAGAGTTAACATCTCTAATAACAGGACCATCTGATATCACATACCTCCCATCGTGATTCACTGAGATGGAATCAACACCACATTTATAGTATTCCCACCAAACTCCCTAGTTACCTGAAGCATAATGAGAAGGCAAACTCAACTTCAGATCCATCATATAAAATAAAGAGTCATATCAATGACTTGAAAGACAAAGAAGGGCTGAGAACCAATCTCACTTAAGGAGACGAACTGGTGTGATAGCTCAGTGCAATGTGTGATCCTGGAGTAGCTCCTGCACCAGCAAATTCATAGCACAACAGAGGATATTAATCGGACAATTGGAGGAATTGGAATAAGATTTGCAGATAAAGTAATGTGATTAGATTCATATTAAATGGTGCTTTCCTAATGCAGATTATTTTTTTTCCCTGGGAAGATAGAATACCTGAACCCATAACTGTGAATGTGTATGCATGTGACCCATGTTCTCAAAGACTCCATAGCAAAAACACGGAAAGAACTTGAAGGGAAATAACGGAATAATATTGAGAGAGTTTAAAAATCTTTCTAATGAATAATTTGAAACATTTATAAGAATAGAACCTTTTGGGGCCCACTGCCCTCTCTTATATTGTCATGCCCATTCAGAATTATAGACTGACCTTTAGAGGTTCAGTGCTTCAGTCAAGTTCTGGCCTTCCCGTAGAGCTTAACACTTAGGGGACACTAAGCTACTTTCTAAGTACTTACTAAGTACTAGGGGACACTAAGTTACTTTCTAAGTATTTACTTACTAAGTACTTACTTACTGAGACACCAGTAAGTTACTTTCCAAAGAAACTCTGAGCAGTAAGAGTAGGCATTTTCCAATGGGAATCAGCTTCTGGGATCTTGAGATTGGAATATAAGAGATATTAAGCAGTTACCTGGGAAATGGGGCCTGGGGATGGCGTGTGCAGTCAAAAGAGCCATTAGGAGTGGGAAAATTTGGAAAAAGTTCCCTAAAATAGAGATGGATCTGAGTCATCTGGAGGCGGAACGACCTTGGAAGCAACTTTCTAAAGTCCCTACATTCCTGGTTCAGAGAATCTTCTCTGTGGAGAGTGTGGTGATCAAGGACAGAGAGGGGTTAAAGAGAGCTCACTAACCCCTCCTTCCCACTGCCCCAGATTAGGGAGGGTGAGGACAGAGTAGCCAGTAGAGCAGGCACCCTGGGAGGAGGAGCAAAGGGCAGTAGCCAGTGAAGGACAGACAGGTGGGATCCACCCCTCACCTCTTCGCAATCTGCTGGCTTGTGAGTTTCCTTGGCTGCCAGCACCACACGTGTCCCATGAGTGCACTGGTCGCTGTGCCAGGCTCAGGCAGCAGGGCTTTGGGCATAGGGCTTGGCTCCACAGCTGATACAGGAGTGAACATGGCCAGACAGAGGACACTGTGGCTAGCTGGCTTTGTTCTGCCTGGACTCCTGCTCTCAGAGGCTGTGAAAATTCTGACTGTATCCAAATTGGGTGAGTGCTTGGCAGGAGAACCAGAGAAAGTTGCATCCTAGGCACCTGGGCCAGGGCTCAGGCACAAAACACTATGTGGTTTTCCAGAAAAAGGATTGTGTCTCAGGCTAGAGGAGGGAGAAGTGGGCGTGCCTGTGTGGCAGAGAGGGGTCCCACTGCTGTGCTGGGGAAGTCAGTTCTGGAGAAAACAGCAAGTTTCCTTTCCTCTCTTTCTGTCTGCTCTGGAGGTGATTCCCATTGTGTACTGTGCATAGCTGGGGCCAGAATTTAGTTCCAGTGCTGACCTGGAGACCTTGAGCCAGAGATGCCTATTCCAGGTCACCAGCCAGGACTTTCAGGTGCACACCCTGAAAGTCTGGGGGTGTGCAGTAGAAGCCAGTAGAAAGTGGAAGGTGAGGTCAGTTTCAGGCTCTTGGAGGCCAAGGATGGGAGCTTCTGGGGGCAGCTGTATAGACTGGGAATGTGTCATTAATAGGACACCTGGAGAACTGACAAGGCAGAGGAAGGGGCCCTAGGACAATCATGATCTTGGGAGCCCCTCTCTCTTTTCACCCTTGGTGGTGGAAGGTTTTGAAAGACAGAGAAGTAGTTCTGTGGGAATTCAGTTTTATTTCCTTTATTTTTTGCCCCCCAAAGGAACAGAAAGTAAACAGGAACATTTATCAGGATAAGGAGGTATCATAGGATGGAGTTTCCCCAAGAAGTTTTTGGATCCATTGTGAAAAGACAGGGGTCTTCCAGGATCACTTTTAGATCCCTGTGAATCTGGGGATCCTAGAACTTTAAGAAACCATTGAGTTCATCTAACTGGGCATCACTCTTTTTATTTCCTGACAGGTACCTTGAGGGTCAGGGGAATGAGGGGCCTTTTGCAAGAGCACATCAGACCTCCCTGAAGGACACACTCGGACTTTACACACTATTTCTTACCTTGAACCTGTCCTCTTTCCCACACTTTACTTTTACAGCGGGGATTCCTAAAAATTAGTATTTTAAAAAACCTTGATTTCTTTTTAAAATCTATTTCTTAATGATAGTTAAAGCAACAGGAAAAAAAAAAAAGAACTTTCTCACCTCTTGAAAGTACATGTCCTCCGGACTCTGAGAGGGAGCAGATGTTGTTTGCAGGTGCTGGAAGCCCCACCTCTGGCCCAGAATGCACTGGGCACACCAAGACCCTTAGGAATGGCTGCCTCTGTAGGATGGCTTCTCCCCTATATCCTTTTCTTCCAAGGGTTAAAGGTGAGGCAGAGCAGGCTGTTTGAGGGGGTTTTTGTTTTCTATAATCCCTGTTACCTCAGGCAAGGCAAGTATAGATATAAAAAATTAGAATAGTTTCCACAGATACATACCATTATGATAGTCCTACATCTCTTTCAGGTGACCCCATCATCATGAGATCTTCATCTTCCAAGTAACACCCACTTCCCAGTGTGGGCAAATTCTATTCCTTAATGCATAAATTCAAGAAAAATGTTCTGTGATATCACATGGTTTTAGACATTGGTGTGATAGAACCTATACCTCCGCAGGTGATCACGTTTCTGTTTCCTTAGGATCCCAGGATTTTCTTTGGTTGGGTGATATCCCCATCTCTCTTGCACAGAGGATCCTGAAGATCCACTCCAAGGACCCACAGTTATCCTGAATGCTTTAATTTGATGTTCAGCAAGATGCAGGCCCCAACTGAAGAACCTCCTGTCAAATATATTTGAATCTGAAGGATTTTGGCTCTGAGAAATGTCTGTAATTCCCTTCTGCTTCCATGGCTCTTGGACTGATATTCATGTTCCCATGTTTCTGGCTTCCATGTTAACATAAATTCCATAGAGAAGGATTCCAGAAATAGCTCTGATTGTTATTTCCTTAGAAACCCTTTATTCTCAGACACATAGCACTGTGCCAAAATTTCGACCAAATTGTTACTTCTTTAGGACCCAATACCTTCATAAAGCCTGCCTAAATTGCAGGATATACTGAGGTTCAGGAACTCCTTCAGGCCTAAACATAGAAAAGCTCATCACACTGGCATAGACACCTTGAATTGCAAAAGGGAATCTTCCTTGTAAGATTGCTACATGTCAAGATTTTGTCAGAAGGAATGTGGGTATCTGGTCGGGGGCTTATCCAAAAGAAACTCATTTTCTTCTACTGACCATCAACTCTCTGCTGCCTTACCCTGGGTTTCCCAATCCCCAATATCAATTTCAGACTCTCTGTTCTCACCTTTACAAAAATGAAATTTTGTATTGCTTCTAGGTGGAAGCCATTATGTACTGGTGGATTGGGTATCTCAGATTCTTCAAGACAATGGCCATAATGTCACCATGCTTCTTTATGGAGGAGGTTATTTAATCCCAAGTATTTTTTTTTTGTAATTATTATACTTCTCTATCCCAGGAAAAGATAGACAATGTCTTTTGTATAGCACTGCTTAGCACAAAATCTTTTTTAATCTAGTCATATTGAAAAGATGGAAAAAATGTGTGTATGTGTTTTATGTTAAGCGCTGGAAACCTTATTAGGCTGTGTAGATCTTGCCTCCACAATGCCATATCTGCATATTTCATCTCTGTAACTGAGTGTCATTTCATTTTAAGGAAACCTCCATATATTATTATTGATCAGTAAACTCTGAAATTTACCTAAATGGGACAGCATTTACTCTTTATATGTCTATTCAGAATGTCTATTTCTTCTTAAATTAACTTTGGTAGTTTATGTCTTTCTAAGAATCTATTGTATTTGATATTTGGTTATTTGGATATTTGGTTATCTGCTTCTGTTTTCTTTTGGTTATTACATGCATGGAATATCTTATTTCATAATTTCCCTTTCAGTCCATCTGTATCATCTAAAGTGAATCTATTGTAGACAGAATATGGTTGGGTTATGCTTTTCTTTGTGTGTGTGTTTGTGGCGTTTTTATTTTTTCAATGCTTCATTTTTCCAAAATGTTTCATTTTGGAAAAATTTTAGGTTTACAGAAAAGTTGTGAAGGTAGTACAGGAAGTTTCCATACACCCCACACTTTCTTGCCCCCGTTGTTAATCACATATCATTTTTAATTTTAAAAGTGTTATTCTTATTGAACTATAGTGGCACACACCATTACATTAGTTTCAGGTGTGCAACATAGTGGTTTGACAACGGTATATGTTATGCTATGCTCACCACAAGTCTAACCACCATCTGTCACAATATGAAGATATTACAATTGGATCACCTGTTTTTATCCATTCTGTCATTCTGTCTTTTGACTGGAGAATTTAATTTGTGTGCATTTAATGTAATTACTGACAAGGAGAGACTTACTTCTGTCCTTTTACTATTTGTTTGCTATATGCTTTATATCTTCTTTGTCTCTCACTTTCTGTATCACTGTTTCTTTTGTGTTTAGTTTACTCCTTGAAAAACATTAAATTATTTTTTCATTCTCTTTTGTTTATATTCTACAGCTATTTCATATGTGCGATTACAATGGGGATTTCACTTAACCTCCTAAATCTGTGACACTCAGATTTTAATTTATACCAGCTTAATAACATTCAAACATGCTGGTCCTGTATACCTTCAACCCCAACCTTTTTCGTTAGTTGATGTCATAAAATAACATTTTTATACATTGTGTGCCCCCAAACACAATCTGTCATTAATTTAAATGTATTAGCATCTTAAATTATGTAGAAAATTAATAACCAAAATTTTGGTTATTATTTTTGGTTATGTAATAACCAAAAGAAAACAAAAGCAGATAACCAAATATCAAACACAATAGATTTTAAATAAAAAAAGATTACAAGAGACAAGGAAAAACAGTATATATTAATAAAAGGTTCAATACAGCAATAAGATATAACAATTATAAACATATATGCACCTAGTAAGATATCATCAATTAAGTTACAAACAAAGTCCAAATAATGGTAGTAGTTTTTAAACTATTTTTTTAATGTACTAATCTCAAAACGTGTAGAAAATAAAAAGGTAGTTACAAGCCATTGTTACAATAACAGTAACTTTTATAATTGCCCATTCATTTACCTTTTTTTTTTTTAAAGATTTTATTTATTCATTTGACAGACAGAGATCACAAGTAGGCAGAGAGGCAGGCAGAGAGAAAGGAGGAAGCAGGCTCCCTGCTGAGCAGAGAGCCCGATGCAGGGCTCAATCCCAGGATACTGGGATCATGACCTGAGCTGAAGGCAGAGGCTTTAACCCACTGAGCCACCCAAGCGCCCCTCATTTACCTTTTTAAAGCCTTTATTTCTTCACACAATGGTTACTGTCTTGTGTCCTTTCATTTTTCCCTGGAGAATTTCGTTGAGTATTTCTCCCAGGATGGGTCTAGTGGAAACCAATTCCCTTAGTTTGTTTAACTTGGACTGTCTAATTCTCCTTGACTTTTGATGCGCAGTTTTGCTGAATATGATATTTTTTTGTTGTTGATTTTCTTTTCTTTTAGCATTTTTAAAAAACGATATTGTTTTATTTGAGAGAGGGAGAGGGAGACTGTGGGTGAGGGGAGGGGCAGAGGGAGAGGAAGTGGTAGAGAATCTTAGACAGACTCCTCACTGTGCATGGAGCCTGACACAGATCTCACTTTCACAGCCCTGAGATCATGACCTTAGCTGAAGATAAGAATTGGACAATTAACCCACTGAGCCACCCGGGCACCCCTTCTTTTAGCATTTTGAATATATTGGGCCACTGCCTTCTGGATTCCAATTTTTTTTTTTGGCCTCCAAAATTTCTGATTAGAAATCTATTGATAATCTCATTGACAAGCACTTGTATGTGATGTGTCACTTTTTTCTTGCTGCTTTTAATATTCTCTATTTATCATTCTAAATTTTGATTATAATGTGTCCTGATGTGAGCATCTGAGTTCATTTTCCTTGGAGTTTGTTAAGTTTCCTGAATGCTTATACTCCTATCTTTCATCCATTTGGGTGGTCTTCAGCCATTATTAAGTAAAATGTTCTCTCTATCCCTTTTTTCTCTCTTTTCCTTGTGAGCATCCACAATGCTTATGTTGGTCACTTAGGCCGTGTTCTTTTTTTCAATCTTTTAACTTCCTGTTCTTCACTCTTGATCATTTCCATTGTCTTGTCTTTAGGTTCATGGATTATTTCTTCCACTTGCTCAAATCTGCCATGACTCCCTCTTGTGAAATTTTCATTTCATTTATTGCACTTTTCAGTTCTAGATTTTGTTTCTGGTTTCTTTTTAGATTTTCTATGCCTTTATTGACATTTCTATTTGGCGTTCACTTTTTCCTTGGCCTTCTCCACATCTTCCTTTAGTTCTCTGAGAAGTTTTAAGGCACTTATTTAAAGTCATCATCTAGTATATCTGCCATTAAGTCTTTCTCAGAGACAGTTTTTGTTGATTTATTTTTTCCTCTGAATAAGCCTTAGTTTTTTGTTTCTTGGTATATCTTGTAAATTTTATTGAAAACTGACCATGTGAATCTGACAATGTGCTATATCTGGAGGTGAGATTCTCCTTCTTTCTCTCGGGTTTGCAGATTTTTGTAATTAATTTTGTTCATTTTAAAAAATTGTTCCAGGCTGCCTTTGTGGTAAGGATCAATGTGAGGTGTAAACTGGTATTCTTAGGTCTTTTCTGAGCCTTTTCGTGGGTGTCAATGGACACGCTCTTTTTTTTTTCTTTTTCTATTTTTAAAATAAGATCGATAAACCTTTGGCCAATCTAATCCAAAAGAAAAGAGAGAGGACCCAAATTAATAAAATTATGAATGAAAAGGGAGAGATCACAACTAACACCGAGGACATAGAAACAATCATCAGAAATTATTATCAAAAGTTATATGCCAATAAGTTAAGCAACCCAGATGAAATGGAAGCATTCCTGGAAACCTATAAACTTCCAAAACTGAATCAGGAAGAAATTGACAACCTGAATAGACCAATATATAGTAATGAGATTGAAGCAGTGATCAAAAACCTCCCAAAAAACAAGAGCCCAGGACCTGACGGATTCCCTGGAGAATTCTACCAAACATTCAAAGAAGAAATAATACCTATTCTCCTGAAGCTGTTTCAAAAAAATAGAAACAGAAGGAAAACTTCCAGACTCTTTTTATAAAGACAGCATTACCCTGATCCCCAAATCAGGCAAAGACCCCACCAAAAAGGAGAATTTGAGACCAATAAACCTGATGAATATGGATGCTAAGATTCTCAACAAGATCCTAGCTAATAGGATCCAACAGTACATTAAAAAGATTATCCACCATACCAGGTGGGATTTATCCATGGGATACAAGTGTGGTTCAACTTTCACAAATCAATCAATGTGATAGAACAAATCAATAAGAGAAGAGAGAAGAACCACATGGTCCTCTCAATTGATGCAGAAAAAACATTTGACAAGATACAGCATCTGTTCCTAATTAAAACAATTCAAAGTATAAGGGTAGAGGGAACATTCCTCAACTATGTAAAATCTATGAAAAACACACAGTGAATATCATCCTCAGTGGGGAAAAGCTGACAGGCTTCCCTTTGAGATCAGGAACATGACAAGGATGCCCACTCGCCACTGTTGTTCAACATAGTACTAGAAGTCCTAGCAACAGCAATCAGACAACAAAAAAGAAATAAAAGGTAATCAAATTGGCAATGAAGAAGTCAAACTTTCTCCCTTCCCAGATTACATGATACTTTATATGGAAAACCCAAAAAACTCCACCCCCCAAACTACTGGAACTCATACAGCAATTCAGTAATGTGGCAGGGTACAAAATCAATGTACAGAAATCAGTTGCTTCTTTATACACTAACAATGAAAATACAAAAAGGGAAATTACAGAATCAATTCCATTTACTATAGCACCAAGAACCATAAGATACCTGGGAAAAAAACCTAACCAAAGTGGTAAAGGATCTGTAGTTGAGGAACTATAGAACACTCATGGAAGAAATTGAAGAAGACACAAAAAGATGGAAGAGCATTCCATGCTCATGGATCGGAAGAATAAACGTTGTTAAAATGTCTATACTGCCTAGAGAAATCTATACTTTCAAATCCCAATCAAAGTACCACCAGCATTTTTCAAAGAGCTGGAACAAACAATCCTAAAATTTGTATGGAACCAGAAGAGACCCCAAATTGCTAAGGAAATGTTGAAAAAGAAAAACAAAACTGGAGGCATCATGTTGCCTGATTTCAAGCTTTACTACAAAGCTGTGATCACCAGGACAGCATGGTACTGGCACAAAAACAGACACATAGACCAGTGGAACAGAGTAGAGAGCCCAGATATGGACCAGCAACTCTATGGTCAAATAATCTTTGACAAAGCAGGAAAAAATATACATTGGAAAAAAGACAGTCTCTTCAATAAATGGTGTTGGGAAAATTGTACAGCTATGTGTAGAAGAATGAAACTAGACCATTCTCTTACAAGATACACAAAGATAGACTCAAAATGGATAAAAGACCTCAACGTGAGGTCTATCAAAATCAACGTGAGGAATCTATCAAAATTCTTGAGGATAACATAGGCAGTAACCTCTTTGACATTGACCACAGCAACTTCTCTCAGGATATGTCTCCAAAGGCAAAGAAAACAAAAGCAAAAATGAACTTTTAGAGTGGACACTTTCTAATTTTCCTGGTATATGTAGTTGTTTTACAATGCCCCAGTCTTTAATGTTTCCCTCCCAAAAGGAGAAAATGAGAGAAATGGAGGGAAAAGGGGGATATCGGTCTTTTAAGACCCCTTGAAGTCCATTCAGCCAGAGAAGGATGTGGGTGCAACAATAAAGTGTCATGCAAAAATGTTGTCTTTAACTTTTTTGTCTGTACATCTGTGCTCAGAAGCAGCAATCAGCAATCAGAGCTTAGGTACTTGATATTTGAAGAAGGTCATTTTTGCCCACTCAGGCTCTTGAAACCTGCATACAAGCTGCTCTATGAAGACATTTATACAGCTTTCTTCTTAGAGACTGAGGGGTGGGGAATTGGTAGTTGCTACTGTGAAAAGGGCTGAGATTGACTGAAATTATCTACAATTTACAGTTAAAGACTTCCCCTGGTAGTTGGAAACCATCAATTGACTGCAGAGTTCCCAAATAGTTATTTCAGACAAATTCTGTCAGTGGAATTTTTGGTCTGGGTCAGGTAATAGATTCCTGGTTCTCCACCATCTTAGCAGAAACCTCCCCACTGCCTTTTGACCTATTATCTCTTTTCACATAGTTGAATTTGTACATGAATATATAAGTACAGGAAAGCTCCTTATACTCTCATACTGGAAATGGAACTATAATAGGTGTTTGACAGTGCCAGGGATGGAAAGACCTTGAACTGACAAATAATTCTTCGCAGGAGTTCAACTGAGGTGCCATGGCTTGTGCTTTGTGTAGGGCAGCAGCACATCCCTCTTGTGAACTCCTGTGTGAATATTTGTGTCCTGAATGACTGTGGTCAATGAATATCTCAAAAGGAGGTTGTTCTCAATGCAATGTTATACATGTGTTTCTGGAGGAAGTTGAATGTGGTTAAGATCTTGCCAGCTAAGTTTATGAGCAAGACTGTTGAGGTAGTCCATGAGAAGCTAGTTACAGATGATTTGTATCTGGCCAAGATGAGGTGAGGAGACACTGCAGCTGAGAGCTTGCTGAATAGGAATTGAACAGAAGATACTGCCAAATCTATGCATGTAAAGTATCTATTGGTACTTAGATATAGTCAGCAATTTCAGTAATATTGGAAACGGAAGCCCTAATAAGATGACATTGGCAGTCAAGTTATAGCAGTCCACTGAGAGGCACTATTCATTCAGGTTTTTTTTTTTTTCATTTTTTAAAAATTTATTTTCAGCATAACAGTATTCATTGTTTTTGCACCACACCCAGTGCTCCATGCAGTCCGTGCCCTCTCTAATACCTACCACCTGGTTCCCCCAACCTCCCATCCCCCCACCTCTTCAAACCCTTCAGATTGTTTTTCAGAGTCCATAGTCTCTCATTGTTCACCTCCCCTTCCAATTTCTGCCAACTCCCTTCTCCTAACTCCCCATGTCCTCCATGCTATTTGTTATGCTCCACAAATAAGTGAAACCATATGATAATTGACTCTCTTTGCTTGACTTATTTCACTCAGCATAATCTCTTCCAGTCCCGTCCATGTTGCTTCAAAAGTTGGGTATTCATTCAGGTTTAAGAATAGTCTGAATTAGGCTATTAAATGGAGAACCCATGGGGAAATCACTTCTTTGTTAATAAAAACTTTTTAATGGGATTTAATCCTTGAAGACACTCTATTAAGATATATTTGATAGTATTAACAGGTTTAATATATTTGGGAGATCCAATGAGTTATTTTTTTGTCATGTTGTTAGTGCTAAAACCTTAATTTTATTTTATGACTTGTTACATAAGAGCAACAATAGCTGCTATGAATAACTTAACCAATGGGTCTTATGACTATGAGATATTTAATCCCAGTAGTTAAGACAGGGCATGCACAATTGTCTTCTAATATTTTGTAACTCCCAAGAGAACAGATATACTTCAATAAATTTGGTGAGCTCTCATATCTGTTATTTTCCCCAAGTATTAACCAAGATGATTAAGGTTTGTCTTTGGTGCATCTTATCCAATGTTCAAAGTAATTTAGAACCTCTGATGTAAAGTCACAAAAGCCAATCTGTGTCATTTCTCTGAAATAATTTCTTTTGAAGGTAACATTAGATTTCACATGTGTCAAAACTGAGAACTCTGTTTTAATATCTTTCCTGACTCCCCCACCTTAAAATTTCTCTCTCTCTCTTTTCTTTTCTTTCTTTTTTTTTTTTTTGCCATTCTTTTGGTTGTCATTACTTACATTTTGGGGGAGGGTGTCCATCTAACCTGCTCATATTTACATGTTTCTTCCTTAGAATGTCCCAATTAGTATCATCAAGGTTAGGGGCCTCCCTAGTGGTGATTTTGGGAGACCTGAGATTGAGTTTGAATGAACTCTTTGAATTAATTCCATGGGGGTGTCATCAATGCTTTTTCCCATTATTGTGTTAACCAAGGTTTTCTTTTAGCTGCAGAGATATAATCAGCAGCAAAGGCATTTTCTGGGGTTCTAATGCACCTTCTACTTTTATATGTGTGAATTTCATCATATGACATAGTGAATACTCTTCTACCAGCATTCTGTCGGCTTGAAAACTGGAATCAGTCTTATCCAGAGCACTGTTTATAATGAGGACGGTACTTGAGACACACAACCATGGGTCACAGGATTCTACCTAGCCTAGTGTCAATCACAGCTCATGCTGGGACTCAGAAGCACAATCCAAGCTGACACGGAAAACAAGTTTGTTGAGACACGTGGCCAGGGCCACTGAAAGGCTACTTCCATACTTTTGTCCCCAAGTGCCCATTTATGGAAGCTTCTGAGTAGGGTGATGGTGAGGAGTCCCCTACTTGGGTCTGGCTTGCTTGGCTTGAAATTCCTTCTCACTTAAGAGATGGCATTTTGAGGCCATTTGGGGAGATGGAGCTTAAAAGCTGTCATCAGTCCAACTTCAAAAATGGTGTTAGACGATTACACATGACTTATGGGGGAAATGCCAGGATATTAAGTAGGGCTGCAGAGGACTACTATTTTTAACTTAGCCTTTGGAATATTTTTGGTAGAATGAAAAACCTGTGCATGTTTTTTTTTTTAATTTTTAATTTTTTTGTTAACATATAATGTATTATTAGCCCTAGGGGTACAGGTCTGTGAATCGCTAGGTTTACACACTTCATAGCACATTCTTTCCCCAATGTCCATATCCCCACCACCCTTTCCCAACCCACCTCCCCCTGGCAATCCTCAGTTTGTTTTGTGAGTTTAAGAGTCTCTTATGGTTTGTCTCCCTCCCGATCCCATCTTGTTTCATTTATTCTTTTCCTACCCCCCAAACCTCCACATTGCCTCTCAACTTCCTCATATTAGGGAGATCATATGATAATTGTCATTCTCTGACTGACTTATTTTGCTAAGCATAATACCCTCTAGTTCCATCCATGTCATCGCAAATGGCAAGATTTCATTTCTTTTGATGGCTGCATAGTATTCCATTGTATATATATACCACCTCTTCTTTATCCATTCATCTGTTGATGGATATCTAGGTTCTTTCCATAGTTTGGCTATTGTGGACCTTGCTGCTATAAACATTTGGGTGTATGTGCCCCTTTGGATCACTACTTTTGTATCTTTAGGGTAAATACCCACTAGTGCAATTGCTGGGTCATAGGGTAGCTCTATTTTCAACCTTTTGAGGAACCTCCATGCTGTTTTTCAGAGTGGTTGCACCAGCTTGCATTCCCACTAACAGTGAAGGAGGGTTTCCCTTTCTCTGCATCCTCGCCAGCATCTGTCATTTCCTGACTTGTTAATTTTAGCCATTCTGACTGGTGTGAGGTGGTATCTCATTGTGGTTTTGATTTGTATTTCCCTGATGCCGAGTGATGTGGAGCACTTTTTCATGTGTCTGTTGGCCTTCTGGATGTCTTCTTTGCACAAATGTCTATTCATGTCTGCCCATTTCTTGATTGGATTATTTGTTCTTTGGGTGTTGAGTTTGATAAGTTCTTTATAGATTTTGGATACTAGTCCTTTATCTGACACGTCATTTGCAAATATCTTCTCCCATTTTGTCAGTTGTCTTTTGGTTTTGATGACTGTTTCCTTTACTGTGCAGAGGCTTTTGATCTTGATGAAGTCCCAATAGTTCATTTTTGCCCTTACTTCCCTTGCCTTTGGCGATGTTCCTAGGAAGATGTTGCTGTGGCTGAGGTTGAAGAAGTTCCTGTCTGTTTTCCTCAAGGATTTTGATGGATTCCTTTTTTACATTGAGGTCCTTCATCCATTTTGAGTCTATTTTCATGTGTGGTGTAAGGAAATGGTCCAGTTTCATTTTTCTGCATGTGGCTGTCCAATTTTCCCAACACCATTTGTTGAAGAGACTGTCTTTTTTCCATTGGACATTCTTTCCTCCTTTGTCGAAGATTAGTTGACCATAGAGTTGAGGGTCTATTTCTGGGCTCTCT
>NW_019154089.1:50843581-50963680 GCF_002288905.1 Enhydra lutris kenyoni
TTGTGGCTGTCCAATTTTCCCAACACCATTTGTTGAAGAGACTGTCTTTTTTCCATTGGACATTCTTTCCTCCTTTGTCGAAGATTAGTTGACCATAGAGTTGAGGGTCTATTTCTGGGCTCTCTATTCTATTCCATTGATCTATGTGTCTGTTTTTGTGCCAGTACCATACCGTCTTGATGATGACAGCTTTGTAATAGAGCTTGAAGTCTGGAATTGTGATGCCACCAACTTTGGCTTTCTTTTTCAATATTCCTCTGGCTATTCGAGGTCTTTTCTGGTTCCATATAAATTTTAGGATTGTTTGTTCCATTTCTTTGGAAAAAACTGATGGGATTTTCATAGGGATTGCATTAAACGTGTAGATTGCTTTAGGTAGCATAGACATTTTCACAATATTTGGTCTTCCAATCCATGAGCATGGAACACTTTTCCACTTCTTTGTGTCTTCCTCCAATTTCTTTCATGAGTCCTTTATAGTTTTCTGAGTACAGATTCTTTGCCTCTTTGGTTAGGTTTATTCCTAGGTATCTTATGATTTTTGGTTGCAATTGTAAATGGGATTGACTCCTTAATTTCACTATCTTCTGTCTTGTTGTTGGTGTAGAGAAACACAACTGATTTCTGTGCATTGATTTTATATCCTGACACTTTACTGAATTCCTGTACAAGTTATAGCAGATTTGGAGTAGAGTCTTTTGGGTTTTCCACATATAGTATCATATCATCTGCAAAGAGTGAAAGTTTGACTTCTTCTTTGCCAATTTGGATGCCTTTAATTTCTTTTTGTTGTCTGCTTGCTGAGGCTAGGACTTCTAGTACTATGTTGAATAGTAGTGGTGATAATGGACATCCCTGCCATGTTCCTGACCTTAGTGGAAAAGCTCTTAGTTTTTCTCCATTGAGAATGATATTTGCAGTGGGTTTTTCATAGATGGCTTTGATGATACTGAGGCATGTACCCTCTATCCCTACACTTTGAAGAGTTTTGATCAGGAAGGGATGCTGTACTTTGTCAAATAGTTTTTCAGCATCTATTGAGAGTATCATATGGTTCTTGTTCTTTCTTTTATTAATATATTGTATCACATTGATTGATTTGTGGATGTTGCAACCTTGCAGTCCTGGGATAAATCCCACTTGGTTGTGGTGAATAAGCCTTTTAATGTACCATTGGATCCTATTGGCTAATATTTTGGTGAGAATTTTCACATCTGTGTTCATCAAAGATGTTCATCTGTAATTCTCTTTTTTGATGGGATCCTTGTCTGGTTTTGGGATCAAGGTGATGCTGGCCTCATAAAATGAGTTTGGAAGTTTTCCTGCCATTTCTATTTTTTAGAACAGTTTCAGGAGAATAAGAATTAGTTCTTCTTTAAATGTTTGGTAGAATTCCCCTGGGAAGCCATCTGGCCCTGGGCTTTTGTTTGTTTGGAGATTTTTGATGACTGCTTCAATCTCCTTACTGGTTATGAGTCTGTTCAGGTTTTCTATTTCTTCCTGATTAAGTTTTGGTAGTTTATATGCCTCTAGGAATGCATCCATTTCTTCCAGATTGTCAAATTTGCTGGCATATAGTTGCTCATAACATGTTCTTATAATTATTTGTATTTCTTTGGTGTTGGTTGTGATCTCTCCTCTTTCGTTCATGATTTTATTTATTTGGGTCCTTTTTCTTTTCTTTTTGATAAGTCTGGCCAGGGGTTTATCAATCTTATTAATTCTTTCAAAAAACCACCTCCTAGTTGCGTTGATTTGTTCTATTGGTTTTTTGTTTGTTTGTTTATTTTTTAATTTTTTAATTTTTTATTTTTTTTAAGATTTTTTTTTTTTTAATTTGACAGAGAGAGATCACAAGTAGGCAGAGAGGCAGGCAGAGAGAGAGGAAGGGAAGCAGGCTCCCTGACGAGCAGAGAGCCCGATGCGGGGCTCGATCCCAGGACCCCGGGATCATGACCTGAGCCGAAGGCAGAGGCTTAACCCACTGAGCCACCCAGGCGCCCCTGTTTGTTTATTTTTTGTTGTTTGTTTCTTTTTCATTGATTTCTGCTCTGATCTTTATTATTTCTCTTCTCCTGCTGGGTTTAGGCTTTCTTTGTTGTTCTTTCTCCAGTTCCTTTAAGTGTAGGGTTAGGTTGTGTATTTGAGACCTTTCTTGTTTCTTGAGAAAGTCTTGTACTGCTATATATTTTCCTTTCAGGACTGCCTTTGCTGTGTCCCACAGATTTTGAACTGTTGTGTTTTCATTTTCATTTGTTTCCATGAATTTTTTCAATTCTTCTTTAATTTCCTGGTTAACCCATTCATTCTTTAGAAGGATATTCTTTAGTCTCCATGTATTTGGATTCTTTCCAAATTTCCTCTTGTGATTGAGTTCTAGCTTCAGAGCATTGTGGTCTGAAAATATGCAGGAAATATTCCCAATCTTTTGATACCGGTTGAGACCTGATTTATGACCTAGGATGTGATCTATTCTGGAGAATGTTCCATGTGCTCTAGAGAAGAATGTGTATTCCGTTGCTTTGGGATGGAATGTTCTTTATCTGTGATGTCCATCTGGTCCTGTGTGTCATTTAAGGCTTTTATTTCCTTGTTGATCCTTTGCTTGGATGATCTGTCCATTTCAATGAGGGGATTGTTAAAGTCCCCTACTATTATTATATTACTGTTGATGTGTTTCTTTGATTTTGTTATTAATTGGTTTATGTAGTTGGCTGCTCCCATGTTAGGGGCATAGATATTTAAAATTGTTAGATTTTCTTGTTGGACAGACACTTTGAGTATGATATAGTGTCCTTACTCATCTCTTATTATAGTCTTTGGCTTAAAATCTAATTGATCTGATATAAGGATTGCCACCCCAGCTTTCTTCTGATGTCCATTAGCATGGTAAATTGTTTTCCACCCCCTCACTTTAAGTCTGGAGGTATCATTGGGTCTAAAATGAGTTTTTTGTAGACAGCATATTGATGAGTTTTGTTTTTTTATCCATTCTGATACCCTGTGTCTTTTGATGGGGTATTTAGCCCATTTCATTCAGGGTAACTATTGAGAGATATGAATTTAGTGCCATTTTATTGCCTGTAAGGTGACTGTTACTGTGTATTGTCTCTGTTCCTTTCTGATCTACAACTTTTCGGCTCTCTCTTTGCTTCGAGGACCCCTTTCAATATTTCTTGTAGAGCTGGTTTGGTGTTTACAAATTGTTTTAGTTTTTGTTTGTCCTAGAAGCTTTTTATCTCTCCTTCTATTTTCAATGGTAGCCTAGCTAGATATAGTATTCTTGGCTGCATGTTTTTCTTGTTTAGTACTCTGAATATATCATGCCAGTTCTTTCTGGCCTGCCAGGTCTCTGTGGATAAGTCTGTTGCCAATCTAATATTTTTACCATTGTATGTTACAGACTTCTTGTCCCAGGCTGCTTTCAGGATTTTCTCTTTGTCACTAAGACTTGTAAATTTTACTATTAGATGACAGGGTGTGGACCTAGTCTTATTGATTTTGAGGGGGCTTCTCTGCACCTCCTGGATTTTGATCCTTGTTTCCTTTGCCATATTAGGGAAATTCTCTACAACAATTCTCTCCAATATACCTTCTGCTCCCCTCTCTCTTTCTTCTTCTTCTGGAATCCGAATTATTCTAATGTTGTTTCGTCTTATGGTAACACTTATCTCTCAAATTCTCCCCATGTGGTCCAGTAGTTGTTTGTCTCTCTTTTGCTCACCTTCTTTATTCTCTGTCATTTGGTCTTCTGTATCACTAATTCTCTCTTCTGCCTCATTTATCCTAGCAGTAAGAACCTCCATTTTTGATTGCACCTCATTAATAGCTTTTTTGATTTCAACTTGGTTAGATCTTAGTTCTTTTATTTCTCAGAAGGGCTTTTTTTTCTCCAGACAGGGTTTCTCTAATATCTTCCATGACTTTTTTGAGCCTGACTAGCACCTTGAGAATAGTCATTCTGAACTCTAGATCTGAAATATTACCAATGTCCGTATTGATTAGGTCCCTAGCTTTTGGTAGTGCCTCTTGTTCTTTTTTGTTTGTGTGTGTGTGTGTGTGTGTGTGTGGTGAGTTTTTCTGCCTTGTCATTTTATACAGATAAGAATAAAATACTAAAAGGGTGGCAATGACCCCAGAAATATCAGAAGAGACCCCAAATTAGGGGGAGAAGAAAGGGGGTAAAAAGAAGTTCAGAAAAAAATTAAAAGAACAAATTTAAAAAAGAATATATATATATATATATGTATATATATATATATGACTGGTTAATAGAACAGGGTCACCCACTTAATTTTGGGAGTATTTTGGTGTCTTAGAAGAAACTGCTTCCTGGGGCACCTGGGTGTCTCAGTGGGTTAAAGCCTCTGCCTTTGTCTCAGGTCATGATCCCAGGGTCCTGGGATTGAGCCCCACATTGGGCTCTCTGCTCAGCAAGGAGCATGCTTCCCCCCTCTCTCTGCCTGTCTCTGCCTACTTGTGATCTCTGTCTGACTTGTGATCTCTGTCTGTGAAATAAATAAATAAAATCTTTAAAAAAAAAAGAAGAAACTACCTCCCAAAATTTTAAGGAATGAAAAACATATATAAGCGTAAACATGATGAAGGGATGGAATATGACTTTAAAGATGAAAATTTTTAAAAACATTTCTTAAAAAAGAGTTGATAAGTCAGTTGGGAGAATAAAGAAAAAGAAAGTGGAGAGAATTTGCTCAGGCTGGAGACTAGAACAAAGCCCTTTGCTAGATTTAGGGTATATTTTGATCTATTAGAAGAAGTTTTATCTCCAATTTTTTTAGAAGAGAAAACCCTATGTGTATACAAAAAACAAAGTTAGATGCAATGAAGGATAAAATATGACTATAATAATGAAGGTTCAAAAAAGATTTTTTTTTGAAAGACATTGTTAAGATAAACTAGTTATAAAACATTAAAAGAGGAAAGGATACAAGTTAAAACAAATTAGCAGAAGAAAAAAATAAAATTAAAAATATTAATTAACTTTGCAAGACTAAAGAATCATGGGGAGAAAGCCATGAATTCCATGCTTTGCTTTCTCCTCCTCTGGAATTCCACTGTTCTCCTTGGTAAGTGAACTTGGTCATGGCTGGATTTCTTGCTGATCTTCTTGGGGAGGGGCCTATTGCAGTGATTCTCCAGTGTCTTTGCCCGAGGAGGAATTCCATCGCCCTTACCAGGGGCCGGGCTAAGTAACCCACTCAGGTTCGCTCTTGGGAGCTTTTGTTCCCTGAACGCTTTCCGTAGAGTTCCGGAGGATGGGAATGAAAATGGTGGCCTCCCAATCTCTGGCTTGGAGGAGCCGAGAGCTCAGGGCCCCACTCCTCAGTGCGCCCTCAGGGAAAAGCGCTCAATCACTCCCGTCTCCCTGGCCTCCGGCCGCGCTCTGAGCTCATCCAGCCTGTGAGCAAGTGTCTCTGTCTCTGGCACACAGCCCCGCCTAGAGTATCCAAACCCCGCAGATCCTTGCACTCTTCCAGGGGTGTCTCCCCGGATCTTGTGGGGTCCCCACCCACAGAGCAGTGGTCTTTGCCACAGATCACAATTTAAGGTAACCCTGAGTTGAGACCTCACTCCTTGGCTCCGTCTCTGTAGCCGGCTTCCCTGCTCTAATACCTGTGAGCTCGTGACACTCAGACATCCCCGATCCTTCTGTGACCCCGCGGGACCTGAGACCATGCTGTCCCTGCGTGGGCTTCAACCCTGTTTAGTCTCTGGTGCAATGTCCTTCAGTGGAGCAGACTTTTAAAAGTTCTGATATTGTGCTCCATTGCTCTGCCACTTGCTGGGAGCCAGCCCCTCCCGCTGCAGTCTTCTTCCTGTCGCTTTGGATTCACTTCTTCGCAGGTCCTACCTTTCAGAAAGTGGTCGATTTTCTGTTTCTAGCATTACTGCTCTTCTCTTCAATCTCCTGTTGGATTTGTAGGTGTTTGGAATGGTTTGATAAGCTATCTAGCTGATCTCCTGCTACCTGATGTTGTCTCAGTCTGCTACTTCTCCACCATCTTGACTCCTCCCTGCCAATGATATTTTAATAGGGATGGCATTTCAAGTGTATATTGCTCTAGGTAGAATAAACATTTTAACAATGTTTATTCTTCCAGCCCATGAATATGGAACGTTTCCCCATCTTTTTGTGTCTTCCTCAATGTCTTTTATAAGTGTTCAGTAGTTTCTAGAGTGTAGATCCTTTACCTCTTTTGTTAGGTTTATTCCTAGCTGTCTTATGGTTTTTGTTGCTATTGTGAATGGAATTGATTCCTTAATTTCTCTTTCTACAGTTACATTGTTAGTGTATAGGAAAGCAACTGATTTCTGTGCATTGATTTTGTATCCTGCCACATTGCTGAATTGCTGTATGAGTTCTAATTTGGGGGTGGAGTCTTTTGAATTTTCCACATAAAGAATCATGTCATCTGTGAAGAGAGAGAGTTTGACTTCTTCCTTGCCAATTTGGGTGCCTTTATTTCTTTTTGTTGTCTGACTGCTGAAGTTTGGACTTTTAGCACCATGTTGAACAACAGTGGTGAGAGTGAGCATCCCTGTTGTGTTCCTGACCTTAAGGGAAAAGCTCTCAGCTTTTCCCCATTGTTAATGATATTCCCTGTGGGCTTTTCATAGATGGTTCTTATGATATTGAGGAATGTTCCCTTATCTCTATACTCCAAAGAGTTTTAATCAGGAACAGATGTTGTATTTTGTCAAATACTTTTTCTGCATCAATTGAGAGGATCATATGGTCTTGTTTTTTCTTCTATTGATGTACTTTATCACACTGATTGAATTATGAATGTGAACCATGCTTGCATCCTAGGAAAAAAACCCAGTTTGTTGTGGTGAATAATCCCTTTAACGTACTGTTGGATCATATTAGCTAGGATCCTGTTGAGTATTTTGGCATCCATGTTCATCAGAGATATTGGTCTGTAGTTCTCCTTTGATGGGCTCTTTGCCTGGTTTTGGGATCAGGGTAATGCTGGCCTCACAGAAGGTGTTTGGAAGTATTCCTTCTGTTTCTGTTTTTTGGAATAGTTTCAGTAGAATAGGTATGTTTGGTAGAATCTGATGGAAAGCCATCTGGCCCTGGACTCTTTTGGGAGGTTTTTGGTTACTGCTTCAATCTTGTTACTGGTTATTTGTCTATTCAGATTGTCTCTTTCTGTTTCAGTCTTGGTAGTTTGTAAGTTTTCAAAAGGACCCAAAATAATAAAATCATGAATGAAATGGGAGAGATCATGACTAACACCAAGGAAATAGAAACAATTATTAGAAATTATTACCAGCAACTATATGCCAACAAATTAAACAACCTGGAAGCAAAGGATGCCTCTTTTCCCACTTGGTTTAGGTTTTATTTGCTGTTCTTTCTCCAGGTCCTTCAGGTTTAAGGTTAGCTTTGCATCTGGGATTTTTCTAATTTTCTGAGAGGCTTGTATGGCTATGTATTTCCCTCTTAGGACCATCTTTGCAGTATCCCATAGGTTTTGGACTAAGGTGTTTTTGTTCTCATTAGTTTCCAAGAATTGTTTAAGTTCTTTAATTTTCTGGTTGACCCAATTATTCTTTAGCAGGATGCTCTTTAACTTCCAAGTGTTTGAACTCCTTCTAAAATTTTTCTTGTGGTTGAGTTCCAGTTTCAAGGCCATGTGGTCTGATAACATGCAGGGAATAAGCTCAATCTTTGGTATTAGTGGAGACCTGATTTGTGACCTGATATGTGGTCTATTTCAGAGAAAGTTCCTTGTGTATTTGAGAAGAATGAGCATTCTGTCATTTTAGGGTGGAATGTCCTGTATATATCTATGAAGTCCATCTGGTCCAATGTGTCATTCAAAGCTCTTGTTTGTTGATTTTCTGTTTAGATGATCTGTTCAATGCTGAGAGTGGAGTGTTAAAATCTCCGATTAATGTATTATTGTTGATCTGACTCTTTATTTTGGTTAACAGCTGGGTTATGTAGTTGGTTGCTCCCATGTTGGGGGCATAGATCTTCATAATTGTTAGATTTTCTTGTTAGGTAGACCCTTTTTGAATGATATAGAGGAGAACAGTAACATAGAGGAGAACATAGACAGTAACCTCTTAGACATTGGCCACAGTTACTTCTTTCAAGACATGTCTCCAAAGACAAGGGAAACAAAAGCAAAAATGAATTTTTGGGATTTCATTGAGATCAAAAGCTTCTGCACCGTGGAGATGCACTTCAGTGGATGAATGGATAAAGAGGTGGTACTATATATGGTGGAATATTATTCAGCCATCAGAAAGGATGACATGGGTGAAATTAGAGGGGATTATATTAAGGGAAGTAAGTCAAACAGAGAAAAATAATTATCATATGGTTTCACTCATATGTGGAACATAAGCAATAGCATGGAAGACCATATGGGAAGGGAAGGAAGTCTGAAGGGGGAGAAATCAGAGATGGAGATGAATCATGAGAGACTGGATGCTGGGAAGCAAACTGAGGGTTTCCGAGGGGAGGAGGTTAGAGAGAAGGGGTAACAGGGTGATGGATATTAAGGATATTGTGATGAGCACTGGGTGTTATACTTAACTAATGAATCACTGAACACTACATCAAAAACTAATGATGTACTATACAGTGGGTAACTGAACATAATAAAAAAATCATTAATTTGTCACCACGACAGTAATACTTGAAACATAAGAAATATGAAAGATGATAAAATGAGTGAGTGAAATTTGATAGGAACAGAATATTTAGTTTCAAAATGTCTCTCCAGGGGCACCTGGGTGGCTCAGTGGGTTAAAGCCTCTGCCTGGCTCAGGTCATGATCCCAGGGTCCTGGGATCGAGCCCCACATCGGGCTCTCTGCTCAGCAGGAAGCCTGCTTCTCCCTCTCTCTCTCTGCTGGCCTCTCTGCCTACTTGTGATCTCTGTCTGTCAAATAAATAAATAAAATCTTAAAAAAAATTGTCTCTCCACATATTATTCCCAAATTATAGGGTAAACAATAGCAACTTTACAGTTGAGAATCTTGGTGAACACCACCTTAAACAAGGGATAGAGTTTCCATTTCTAACGACAGGACCATCTGACATCATGAGCTTCCCATTGTGATTCACTGAGATGGAATCAACACTATCTTTGTAGTATTCCCACCAAAGTCTCTCATAACCTGAACTATAATGAGAAGCATCAGACTTCTCCTTCCAATTTAGGATCCATCATACAAAATAAGCAGCTTGTACTCTTTAAAATATCAATGATGTGGGGGGCACCTGGGTGGCTCAGTGGGTTAAAGCCTCTGCCTTCGGCTCGGGTCATGATCCTGGGGTCCTGGGATGGAGTCCCGCATTGAGCTCTCCACTCAGCAGGGAGCCTGCTTCCTCCTCTCTCTCTCTGCCTGCCTCTCTGCCTACTTGTGATCTCTGTCAAATAAATAAATAAAACCTTTTAAAAAATATCAATGATGTGAAGACAATAAAGGGCTAAAAGTCAGTCCTCACTAAAGGAGATGAATAGACGTGATAACTAATGGCACTGTGATCCAGACTGGTTTCTGAACCACCAGATTCATAGGACAACAGAGATATTAATTGGACCATTGGAGGATATCAATCAGACCATTGAAAGGATTGGAATAAGATTTTTAGACAAAGTAATATGATCGCACCAATATTAAGTGGTGCCTTCCTAAAGCAGATATATTTTTTCACTGGGAAGACAGAATACCAGAACAGATTATAATTGTGAATGCACATGCATAGAATCACATAGTACAAGGGAAAACTGGAATAATGTTGGGAGAGTTTTACAAACCTTCTAATGTTTCACTCATATGTGGAACATATGTTCAAATGTTTATAAAAATAGTTCAAATGTTTATAAAAATAGAACTTCTTTGTGCCCCCTGTCCAGTCCTATTTTGTCATGCCCATTCAGAACTATAGATGTAGGTTCAGTGCTTCAGGTCAAGACCCGGCCTTCTGGGGGGCTCAACACTTCGGAGACACTGGCACTTCTTACCAGTAGTTACTTTCCAAAAAAACTCTGAGCAATTAATGTAGGTAGTTTTTCTTTGGGAATCAGATTTTGGGATCTTGAGATTGGACACTAGCAGAGATTTTAAGCAGGTACATGGGGATATGAGGATGGCAGTACAAAGTCAATAGAGCACTTAGGAGGTGGGAAAATTCAGAGAGTCCTTAAAATGGAGACGGGTTTCAGTCACCTGGCGATGGAACTATCTTGAAAGTGACTTCCTAAGGTCTCTATCATTCCTGGTTCAGAGTATCTTCTCTGTGGAGTGTGTGGTGGATCGAGAGGGTTAAGGAGACTCACGAACCCCTCCTTCCAATTGCCCCAGGTTAGGGAGGGTGAGGACGCATTAACCAGTGGAGTAATCACCCTGAGAGGAGGAGCAGCTTGGTAAGAATTAACAAACAGAGGAAGAGAGGCAAAATCCACTCCTCTCCTCTTCTCCAGCTGCTTGCAAGCACATTTCCTTGGCTGCCAACACAGCACATGCTTCCAGAATCCACAGGTTGCTGGGCAGTGCTCCTGGGACAGGGCTCTGAGCACAGGGTTGTGCTCTGAAGCTAGAACAGGAGTCAGCATGGCGGGGCAGTGGATGCTGCTGCTTGCTGCCTTCTTTCTGCCTGGGTTCCTGCTCTCTGAGGCCGCCAAAATTCTGACTGTATCATCCTCCCTAGGTGAGTGCTTGGCAGGAGAATTAGAGACAGCTGCTTCCTAGGCACCTCAGCCAGGGCTCAGGCAGACAGCCTTGGGTCAGAGTGTCATTCCATATGGTTTTCCAAACATGGCTTTGGTCCCAGACTAGGGAGAAGAAGGAGTGGGTCTCGAGAAAAAATAAAAGCAGTTTCCTTTCCTCTCTTTTTATCTGCTCTGGAGGTGATTCCCATTGTGCATAGCTGGGGCCAGAATTTAGTTCCAGTGCTGACCTGGAGACCTTGAGCCACCTACTCTAGGGAAGGTAGGGACTTTGAGAGGCACACCCTAGAAGTCTGGGGGTGTGCAGTAGATGCCAGTAGAAAGTGGAAGGTGAGGTCAGTTTCAGGCTCTTGGAGGCCAAGGATGGGGGCTTTTGGGGGCAGCAGTATAGATTGGGAATGTGTCATTAATAGGACACCTGGAGAACTGACAGGGCAGGGGAGGGGGCTCCAGGATAATCAAGATCTTGGGAGCCCCTCTTTGTTTTCACCCTTGGTGGTGGAAGGTTTTGAAAGACAGTGAAGCAGTTAGTTCTATGTGAACTCAGGTTTATTTCCTTTATTTTTTGCCTCCAAAGGCAACAGAAGGGGAATAAGAACATTTATCAGGATAAGGAGGCATCATAGGATAGAATTTCCTCAAGACTCTTTTGGATCCATTGTGAAAGGATAGGGGGCTCTGATGATCACTTTTAGATCCCTGTGAATCTGGGGATCCTAGAACTTTAAGAAACCATTGAGTTCATCTAATTGGGCATCACTCTTTTTATTTCCTGAGAGGCACTCTGAGGGTCAGGGGAATGAGGGGCCTTTTGCAAGAGCACATCAGACCTCCATGATGGACACACTCGGACTTTACACACTGTTTCTTTCCTTCAACCTGTCTTCTTCCCCAAACTCTATACAGTAAGGATTCCTAAAAATCAGTATTTAGAAAACCTTGATTTTTATTTTAAATCAATTTTTAAATAATAGTTTCAAAAAACAAAAACTAGAAGAAAAAAACTTTCTTACCTCTTCAAAGCACGTCTCCTCCAGACTCTGACAGGGAGCAGGTGTGGTTTGGAGACACTGGAAGCCCCACCTCTGGTTCAGAATGCACTGGGCTCACCAAGACCTCAGGAATGGCTGCCTCTGTAGGATGGCTTCTCCCCTGTGTCCTTTCCTTCCAAGGGTTAAATGTGAAGCCAGAGCCCGCAGTCTGAGAGAGTAGGGGTTTTTGTTTTCTATAATCCTTGTTACCTCAGGTAAGACAAGCACAGATATAAAAGTCTAGAGTGATTTCCACAGATACACACCTTTCTGATAGTCCTACATCCCTCTCTGCTGACCCAATCATCATGAAATCATCTTGCTAACAATCCCACTTCTCAATGTGGGCAAATTCTATTCCTTTATTCCTGATATGGCTTTCTCTGTCTCTGAGACCCATAGACTAAAATAAAAGAGGTCCCGTGATCACTCATGGTTTTAGAAAATAATTGCATTGATAGAATTTGTACCTCCCAGAAAATCGAAGTTCTCATTCCTTAGAATCTCAGGAGTCTTAGGATGGGTGATACCCCAGTCTGTTACATACAGGATCCTGTAGTTCCACCCAAGGGTTCATAGTTATCCTGAATGCCTTAATTAGATGTTCAGCAATTTTTAGGCCTGACTGGAAACATCCTGCCAAATATATTTGAATCTCTAGGATTTCGATTCTAAAGGGTGGGTCTACCTCCTTCTGCTTCAAATCCTATTTCTTGGACTGATATTTAAGTTCCCATGTGTCTGGTTCCCACTCTAACATGAATTTCCAGAGAGAAAGATTCTATAAAGAGCTCTGACTGATTGTCTACTAGGAACCCTTCCCAATCCCACACAGCACTGTTTCTAATTTCTAGTACAGTTATTTCCTTAGGGCATGGTGTCTCCTAAGGTCTGGCTAATAGCAGTATGTACCTTGGATCAGGAATACCTTAAGGCCCAAGCACTGAAGCTCATCACTCTGACAAGAAGACTATGAGTCACAGAAGGAAGTGTCTGATGGAGGATTGCCCCAGGTCAAGATTTGGACAGACCAGATAGAGATATCTCTGTTGGAGCATCCCCAAAGTGAGACGGGGGGACTGAAGTAATTTATCTTCCTTGGATCACCATCAACACTCTGCCCCCTTACCTTGCATATCCACATCCTCCACATCAATTTCAGACTCTCTGGTCACATCTTTTCAAAAATGAAATTCTATATTGTTCCTAGGTGGAAGCCATTATCTCCTGCTGGACCGGGTATCTCAGATTCTTCAAGATCATGGTCATAACGTCACTATGTTTCTTCACATAGAAGAATTTTTAATCCCAGGTATGTTTTTTTTTTAATCATTTCATTCTCCTATCCCAGAGAGACAGTGTCTTCTGTACAGCACTGCTTAGCACAAAATCTGTTTGAATCTAGCTATATTGAAAGAAGGGGAAAAATCTGTGTGTGTCTGTTTTTATGTTACCTGCTGGATATCATAATAGGCTCTATAGACCAGGACCCCACATGCCATAACTCCATGGTTTACCCCCTTACCTAGGTGTCACTTCATTTCAGGCAAAGCTCCATACATGATTATGATCATTTTGATAACTGCTGCTCTGTGGTATGCCTTTAATTGTATTGAACAGAAAGGCTCAGTCATATTTCTAACTTCTGTTATGTAAGGAGAGCTGTTCTTCCTCTTATACAGGTTACTTTCTACTCTTGTTATGAGACCAGAATTTTAAGAAAGCTTCTTAAAAGGATGTCTTTTGGTCATGTCCTAGGATCAGAATCTATCAGTGGGATGATCCTATTTTCTTGAGAAGTCACTGGCTGTCCTTGACTTTGTGCATAGTGATGTTAGATGTTCTTGAGTCACTGAATCCAAAAAATTCGTAGCTAAGATGAAACTCATCAATCAGGTCAAGTTTCTCTGTTGACAGACAGGAATATAGAGGACCAAAGAACTCAAAAGATATGTTCATGTTCACATAGCAGGTGAATAATAGAGTTGGGTGGATCTGGAACTTTAACTCTGGGTTTCTCATTCAGAATTGCTGAAACTTTACTTTAAAAAAACCCCAAATTAATCATTTTTGATAAAAACAAATATGAGCAATTATGAACATTTGGAGTTGAACTTCAGGCTCTGTTACGGTTTAATCACCTTCTAAATTGGCTTCTATTTGGTCACTGGATATCCTTTCTGTCCTTCCTATACATATCCCTTTGTTTGTCAGTCTGATTGTGTATTTACCTTGACTGACAACCATGGTAGTTGTAGTCCATGATTGTTTCATTTTGGTGATTTCTATGGATTGAGGAATGGCTGAAAGCTGTAGATGTTCTACTTCTTTGACAAATATACCCACACTCAAAACTACTAACCATTCAGGGGACCCATGGATTCTCTTAGTCTTATTCTTGGTTCCAAGTTTTAATAGTCCAGAGTTTCTTGCAATATTTACCATTCACTGGGGATTTCTGAGGTTTTGAAATAGAATATTTATTTTCTCTTCAGCAGTAGACCTTGGGGGAGGTCTGCAAATAAAGAAACATGTGATTGGGTTATTTTTGTTGACCTGATTCAACACTCAAAATTGAAACTTCAGAACCTGCATTTACTGCCTGCTTGGATAACTTCCCCATAGGGTTTTTATTTACAACTTTCATGAATAAATGGCTGCAGAAAAACTCAGTTAGCTACATTTTAGATTGCTGAAATGTAGGATTGTTCTAATCAATAACTGAAATCACGAGTTTAAGATGCCAATTTCGAATGGACTTAATTGTCTGCAATTCTGACTCTTCCTTTTCCTAAGAGAGCTTGTCATGACTCTCCTTCTACCAGGTAGATAGATATTCCCGATGACAGTTCTTCTTTGTACTGGGGATCTGTGCACTTACATCTTTGGTTCTCGGGGGCTTGCCTACAAACGTTTAAGTGAATTTCTGCCTGGTGGGATATTGTCCTGACCAGATAATTCCACCCCTTGAAGTCATTTAGTCCATCTTTCTTTGGGTATGGAGGCAGGAGAGGAGATCAGTAGCTAATGTAAGGAAGCCCTATGTTGAAATTCAAGCTTTGATTAGACTCATGGGCTCCTTAGTTTATCTATGAAGCAGTGCTCACTTGAGCCCTGGGAGTTAAAAAACCCAGTATCTTAGTCTGCTGTTACCAAGGGGAGGTCAGTTTCTTATTGCTGGGGTTTATAGAGATTAATAAATTACAACCATTATTTTCCTCTGAATTTTAGATCCTATTGAGAGAAATTTACAGAAGTTAGATCAAAATGCACCTTCATCTAGCTGATCGGGGAGCTTTCCTTAGATCTTCATTAACTCTCAAGGCTGAGTAGTAGCTTGAGAAGAGGCTCTGTATAACCTCCGGGTTTTGTTGTGTTTCTTTCTTTATGGTGCCTTGGGTAGTTTCTTCCCATGTTTGCACTGACTGTTCTCAGGAAGACCCCAACCCCAGAGCTTTCTCTCCCCATAACTCTCTTGTGGTATACTCGTATTCTGCTCTGTGAGTTCCAGCTGCCATGTCCTCCCCCAAATCTGATGTGCTCCCTCAGGGAGATGGCCAGGCCAGGCCAGGTATCTCCTCCATGAGCTCTATCTTGGAAGTTTTCTCCAGCTGTCCACGAATATCCTGTACTACCTGGGGTGCAATGTCTAAAAACCATTTTAGCATGTGTTTGGTCTGGTTTTATTTAGTAAAGAATTTCAATATGGTCCTGTCATCTTCTTGTGGGCACAGATTGAAGTTCCTTATCTTCATTATTTAAACCATTGTATGGAAATAATATTTGCAATTTGTTATCTTTGGATATATACATATGGTAGCATATGTCTGTATTTATACCTGTGAAACTATCAACATCGTCAAGATAACAAATATACTTGTTCCTCACTAGAAAATGTCTAATGTCCTTCTGTAATCTCCCCTCCCAACTCTTCCACCTTCCATTCCCACTTCCTATCAATCCCTAATGTGTCACCATATGTCAGATTGTATCATGTAGATTTTATAGAAATCGGATCATAATTATGCTGCCTCAGATTTTGGTTTATTGAACTCAGCAAAAAGTATTTTGTGATTCATTTATAATGTGTGTATGCATAGTTCACTCACTTTTATTGCTGAATAGTGTTCAATGTATTTATTACCACAGTGTTTTTATTTAGTTGCTTGTTGATGGGCATTAGGGGTGTCTCCTATTTGAGCTATTACAAATAAACCTGCTGTGAAGAGTTGTGTACAAGCCTGTGTATAAACATGTATTATCTTTTCTCTGGATTAACTGGTAGGAGTGCAGCAGCTGAACCGTATGTTAGGTGTATATTTCACTTTTGAAGAAACGGCCACACCATTTCCCAAGAGGCTGTAACATTCTGCCTTCTCACGGCAGAAGTGACTGCAAGTTCTTTGCACACCACATCCTTGTCAATACTTGCTACGGTCAGTCTTTTCGCTTTTAGTCACCATTGTGTAAGTGTTTAGTTGTATTTCATGGTGGTTTTCACGTGCATTTCCTTTATCACTAATGATGCTGTACATTTTTTTCATGTGCTTATTTGTCATTCATATATCTTTACTGGTAACTGTTTGCCAAATTTGCCGTTCATAAATTGGGTTATTATTATAAATTGTTCTTATTATTGAGTCCTCAGATATTTTGGATATAAGTCTTTTATCAGATATAAATCTGCAAATATTCTTTCCAATCCATGACTTATCTTTCACTCTCCTTGCAAGAGCAGAATATTTAACTCGATGAAGTGTAATTTCATGCTTCTGTGACATGTATTGGTATGAATATATGATTTTTTTTTTGCTTATTTTGTCAAAATAATGAATGACACTGATTTACAAGTGTTAAACTAACCTTGTGTTCTGGGAACGAATTCCACTTGGTCTCAATGTGTTTTCTCTTTTATGTAATTTTCGATGTAATTTGTTCAATTTTGGTTTAAATTTTATATCCGTGTCCATGTGGTTCCATGGTTCTCTGATTTTCTTGGGATTTTTTTCTTTCTTTTTTTCTGGCAATGTTATCAGTGCAATAGTTTTCTGACAGAATGAATTGCATAGTATTCCTCTTTCACTTTTCTGGAAGAGTTTGGGTAAAACTATTGTTTCTTCTGAAATTGTTGTAGCCACCCTAAGAGACTGTTGTTGATTTCTAACTTCTCCCCACCCCAAAGTTAGATTTGAATGTTGAGATTTATAGCCTTGTATGCACACAAAGAGGTTATAAAGTGGTTTATCAGGGGCTCCTGTCTCACTCAGTCAGTAGAGCATGCAACGTTCAATCTTGGGGTTGTGGGTTTGAGCCCCCACTTTGGATGCAGAGATTACTTAAACATAAAATATTTAAAAATATGCAGTGGCTTATTAATAACATAATCAGGCTTCATGGAGAGAGTAAAGAAAGTCTCAATTTGGTCCAAACATACATTGAGAGAGCAGGGAAAAGAGGATGCTTTTGGGCTTTTATGGTAGTCGGTGGTGGGGCTGGAATGGGTGTTTCCCTTCATGTTTGACTGATGATGAGAACATCCTGTTTCATTTATTTCAGTTGGATCTTTTATAAGAAAGTCATTATGGCATTTTGTGAGACCTGCTGCCTGAGGCTGGTGAGGGAGTTGAATGTTTCACTGAATGTCTTGTTCAAAAGACCAGCATTGTACATGTAGAGAAATGAAACAGTGCCTTGGTCATTTATGATCAGTAATGTCTGAAAATCTGTAGAGGATAAGGAGTCTTGCTTCAGGCTGTGTCTTGTGTCTTTGGTGTGTGGAGACACATGTGTAACCTTCAGGTATATTTTGGATATCTATATGGCAAGAGTTTCTGTGCTCTTTACCCAAATGGAACAACCTTTCATCTTTATAGGTCTCTTTGGAATGTCTTTTTCTTCTTTAAGTTAACTTTGGTAGTTTCTGTCTCTAAGAATTTGTCCGTATCACCCGTTCTCCTATAGTCCTTTTCATTTCTGTGTGGTCATTAGTGGTGTTCCTTCTTTCATCTGTGGTCCTAATAATTTGTATCTTTCTTGTTTGTAAATGTTCTTGATCTTTTCAAAGAACTGGCTCTGCTTTTATTGACTTCTGTTGGTTTTCTATTTCCAATTTCATTAGTTTCCCCCAATCTTTGGCAATTTTACCTTCTGTTTTAGGTTTAGTACACTTTCTTCCCCAGTGTCTTAAGGTGGAAGAATAGGGTATTGATTTGATAACTGATAACTCCTTTTTAATATAAGCACTAAAACTCCAAGTTTCCTTTTAACTGCTGCTTTTGGTGCATCCCATAACTTTTGGTGTGTTGTATACCATTTTTAATTTTCTGTAAGTATTTTATGATTTCCCTTGTAATTTCTCTTTGATATGTGCATTATTTATAAGGATGTTAATTTCCATAATTTGTGAATTTTCTATTTTCTGTCTGCTGTTGATTTCTTTTCTTTTCTTTCTTTCTTTTTTTTTTTTTTTGCTGTTGATTTCTAACTTCATCCTGGTGTGGTTAGATAGCCTGCGATAAGTATGTTTTAACACCTATTGAGACTTATTGTGGCTAAACAATGGACTCTGCTGAAAAATGTCCCACGTACCCTTGAGAAGAATGTGTATGCTGCTGTTGGGCAGGGTGTTCTGTGTATGTCTATTACACCAAGTGGATCAATGTGTGTAAGTCTTCTTTCTCCTAACTGATCTTCTTTCTGGTTTTTCTATCCACTATTGAGAGTGGATGTTGAAATATCCAGCTGCCAGTTATTGCTTTAGCTATTTTTATGGTCTCTCATTAGGTGAATATGTGTTTATAATAGTCCTATCTTCTTGCTGTGTTGAACATCTATTAATATTTAATGTCCTTCTTTGTTTCTTGCAATCTTACTTGATTTAAAGTCTATTGTGATTGATATTTGGTCATCTGCTTTCTTTTGCTATTTCTTTGCTTAGAATTTCTTTTCCCATCATTTTCCTGTCTGTCTGTCTCATTGGACCTACAGTGAGTCTCTTGAACACAATAGTACAGTTGGATCATGTTTTTCTTTGTGTGGGTGTTTGTAAGCTTTTTATTTTTGTATTTTTAAAATACATTTGGTTTTTTTGGAATAATGGTAGATTTACAGAAAAGCTGCAAAGATAGTACAGGAAGGTTCCACAGACCCCATCCTCTTTCTTCCACTGTTAGTCCCATTTTATTTTTAATTTTTTAAAGTATTACTTTTTATTGAAGTATAGTTGATACATAATGTTTCAATAGTTCAGGTATGTGACATATTGATTTGCCAACTGTACATGTTATGATGTGTTCACCACAAGTATAGCTTGCATCTGTCACCTCACAAGGCTATTACATTTGGATTATATATATATTTTTAATTTAATTTAATTTTTTCAGTGTTCTCAGATTCATTGTTTATGCACCACACCCAGTGCTCCATGCAATACGTGCCCTTCTTAATACCCACCAGGCTCACTCAACCCCCACCTCCCTTCCTTCCAAAACCCTTAGTTTGTTTCTCAGAGTCCACAGTTGCTCATGGTTCATCTCCGCCTCCGATTTCCCCCAATTCACTTTTCCTGTCCTTCTCCTAATGTCCTCCATGTTATTCCTTTTACTCCATAAGTAAGTGAAACCATATGATAATAGACTCTCTCTGCTTGACTTATTTCACTCAACATAATCTCCTCCAGTCCCGTCCATGTTGATACAAAAGTTGGGTATTCATCCTTCCTGATGGAGACGTAATATTCCATTGTATGTATGGACCAGATCCTCTTTATCCGTTTGTCTGTTGAAGGACATCTTGGCTCTTTCCACAGTTTGACGACTGTGGCCATTGCTGCTGTGAACATTGGGTACATCTATTTTTGTCCGTTGTGTCAATGTCTGTCTTTTCATTGGAGAGTTTAATCATGTTCATTGGATATAATTACTGATAAGGAGAAACTTCTGTCCTTTTGATATTTGTTTTCTATATACCTTATTGTTTTCTTGTTCTTCACTTTCTCTATTACCGTTTCTTTTGTGTTTAGTTGATTCTCGTGAAATGTTAAATTCTTGTGCCATTCCTTTTGTGTATGTCTATAGTTATTTTTTATGTGTGTTATGATGGGGATTTAATTTAACATGCTAAAATCTATGCTACTCACATTTTAATTTATAACAATTTAACAAAATTCAGAAATTCTCATATAATGTTTTTTCATTCCCAACCCCTTGCATTGTTGATATCACAAGATCACATTTTTTTTACATTGTGTGCCCCCAAACATAAACTATCATTAATTTAAGTGTGTTAGTACCTTAAATTAGAGAAAACTTGGAATTACAAAGTTTAAAAACTTGTTTTCAAACTAATAATACATTTTTTATAAAATGTACTATTTTCAAAAAACATGTAGAAACCTCAAGTCAAGTTAGAAAGCATTGCCATAATACTAGCTATATAATTTCCTATGCATTTACCTCTATTAAAATCTTTATTTTTCCGTATCTCTTGAGTTACTATCTGGTGGCCTCCTTTTTCCCAGGAGGGCTCCCTACTGTCAGTGGAGGCCTGGTGGTAACAACCTACTTTAGCTTTTGTTTACCAGGAATGTGTTAATAGGAATGTCACTTTTGAAGTGTTGCCAGATACTGAATTTTTTGTTGATCATTCTTTTTCTTAGCACTTGGAATATATTAGCCCACTGCCTTCTGGGCACCAAAATTTCTGATTAAAAATCTGTTGATAATTTTAGGGGTGCCTGGGCAGCTCAGTTGATTAAGCATCTGACTCTTGATTTTGGCTCAGGTCATGATCTCAGCGTTGTCAGATCCATCCCTATGGCTGGCTCCATGTTGACAAGGAAACTGCTTGAGGTTCTCTTTCTCTCTCTTTCCTCAGATGCCTATCCTCCCTCCCTAAAAAGAAATCTATTCATCATCTCATTGACATCCTCCAGAAAAAATTTTGTTGAGTCAGTCATTTGTATGTGATGAGTCACTTTTCTCTTGCTGCTTTTATTATTTTTACTTTTTAAGTTTAAATTCAATTAGCCAACATATAGTACATCATTAGTTTCAGATATAGCATTCAATAATTCCTCAGTTGCATAGAACACCAGGGCTCATCATTTTACGTGCCCTCTCTTGCTGCTTTTACTATTCTCTCTTTACCTTTCTAAATTTTAATTATAATGTGTCCTGATGTGGGTGTCTGAGTTCATTTTCCTTGGAGTTTGTTGAGTTTCCTGGATGTTTCTATTCATATCTTTCACCCAGTTTATGGGGTTTCAGCCACTATGACTTAAAATATTCTCTCTATTCCTTTCTTTCTGTCTTCTTCTTCTGAGCATCCACAATGCATATGTTTGTCCCTTAGGCTGTGTTCTTTTTTTCAGTGTTTTAATGTTCTGTTCTTTGCATTTGGTAATTTCCATTGTCTTATTTTCAGGTTCACAGATTATTTCTTCTGCTTGCTCAAATCTGCCTTTGAATCCTCCTAGTGAAATTTTCATTTCATTTATTGCATTTTTCAGTGCCAAAATTTGTTTTTGAATTCTTTTTAGATTTTCTATGCTTTATTGATATTTCTACTTTGCATACACTTTTTGTAACCCTCTCTCCATTTTCCTTTAGTTGCCTGGGAATCTTCAAGGCTGTTATTTTAAAGTCATCGTCCAGTATATCTGCCATCAGGTCTTTCTCAGGGACAATTTCTGTTGATTTATTATTTTACTCTGAATAGGCTTCAGTTTCCTGTTTCTTGGTGTGTCTTATGATTTTTGTTGAAAACTGACCAGTTGAATTTAACAATGTGTTAAATCTGGAGATGAGACTCTCCTCCCTTCTCCAGAGTTTGCAGGTTTTTGCTATTAATTTGCTTATGATTTTTGTATTGTGATTGCGTCAGGCTGCCTTTGTGGTGAGGCTCAACCTGAGGTATAAATTTTGGTACTTTCAGATCTTTTCTGAGCCTTTTCTTGGGCATGGATGGACAATGGACAACGGAGGGATGGACACCTAGATAACAATCTAGGTGCAGAGACAGATCCTTGGTTCTCCCCCATCTTCCTAGAATATTCACCACTACCTTCTGACCAACTTTTCTGTTCAGCATTTATGTATATTTAGTTGAATTTGTGTGTGTACATATAAAAGAAAATTTTGACCAGTTTCTGTTTGAATGTGTGTCCAAGGAAAGCTCCTATACTCTCATGCTGGAAGTGAACCCCAATAATTGTTTCTTGATGGTGTCAGGGATGGGAAGGCCTTCAACTGACAGGTAATTCTTCACAGGAATTCTACTGTGGGGCCACAGCTTGTGCTTTGTGTAGGGCAGCAGCACATCCCTCTTGTGAGCTCCTGTGTGAAAGTTTGTGTCCTGAGTGCATGTGCTGGATGAATCTCTGCAAAGGGAGGTTGTTCTCAATGCAATGTCATACATGAGCTTCTGGAGAAAACTGAATGTGGTTAAGGTCTTGCCGGGAAAGCTTGTGTGTAGGTTGTTGAGGTAGTCCACAAGGAAGCAGTTACAAATCATTTGTCTCCTGCCAAGGTGAAGGTGAGGAGACACTGCAGCTGAGAGCTTGTTGAAATACGAATTGATTGCCAAATAGCGATCATTGCCAAATTTATGCATGTAAAGCATCTATTAGTACTTAGACATAGTCTGCAATTTCAGTAATAGTTAGAAATGGGGGGTCTTAGTATGCTAGGTCATGTCCATAGCTTTATAGTAATCCACTGCAAGGCATCATTACTTCTTTGCTGGTTTAAGAATAGTCTGAATTAGGCTATTATAATTTTATAAATTAGAGAATCAGTGGAGATAATCACTCTTTGCTTAACATATTCTATGTAATGGTTAAGTCTTATTATAATCCTTAAAGATACTCTTTTAATATATACTTGGATGTATTAACAGTTTTAATATGTTGGGCAGATCCAAAGGGTCCCTTTTTGTTAAAATTACTGTAAATGCTAAAACCCTAACTTTATTTTGTTAATGACTTGTTACATAAGGGCAACCATAGCCACCAGGAGATAATATAAAAAATGGCTATTATGACTGTGGGATGTTTAATCCCAGTAGTTAAGACAGGGCATACAAATCTGTCCTCTATAACTAATATTTTTGACTCCTTAGAGTACAGGAATTTCTTTGATAAATTCAGTGAGCTCTTCTTATGTATCTGTTATTTTTGCCCAAGTATTCATTAAGACGAGTAAGATTTGTCATTGGTATATATCATTCAATGTTTAAAGTAATTTAGAAGCTTTGATGTAGAGGACAAAAGCCATTCTGTGCTTTTCTTCTGTTATAAAGGCTTTTTACAAGTAATGTTAAATTCCACATGTATCAAAGCTGAGACCTCTGTTTTAATTTCTTTCCTGACTCTCCCACCCTGCTTTCCCCGTCTTTCCTCTTTGTTTGGGTTGTTGTTAGATGTGTTTTGGGTCGGTGTTTGTTCTAACCTGCTCATATTTATAAGTTTCTCCCTCAGAGTGCCCCAATTAGTATCATCAAGGCTAGGTAGCAGTGCCTCTCTAGCAGTGATTTTGAGAGACCTGAGATTGAGTTTGAATGAACCTGTTGAATGAACTCCATGGGGGTGTCATCAGTGTTTTTCCCTGTTCCTCTTTTAATCAAGGTTTTCTTTAAGCTACAGAGATATAATCGGCAGAGGGAGCAAAAGCATTTTCTAGGATTGTAGAGTAATTTCTACTTTTGTAGGTGTGGATCTCTTCCTACCTATGACATGGCGACTGTCCTTCTTCACACCATTCATTGTACTTGTAAATTGGAATCAGTTTTGCCCAGAGCACTGTTTGTAATGGGGACAGTACTTGAGACACACAACCATGGGTCACAGGGTTCTACGTAGCCTAGTGTCAATCACGGCTCATGCTGGGATTCAGAAGCACAATCTAAGCTAACACAGAAAACAGGTTTGGTGAAACACATGGTCAGGGCCACTGAAAGGCTACTCCCATACTTTTTTCCCCAAATGCCAATTATGGAAGCTTCTGAGTAGGGTGGAGGTGAGGATTCCCCTACTTGGGTCTGGCTTGCTTGGTTTGAAACTCCTCCTCACCTAAGAGATGGCATGTTGAGGCTTTCTTCTCTGTTTGCCAACATATGTCCCAGAAGTTTAAGGGGCAGATAGAGCTTGAAAGCTGTCATCAGTCCAACCTCAAAAATAGTGTCAGACTCTTTTACACATGACTTATGGGGGAAATTCCGGGACGTGAATAGGGCTGCAGAAGACCGCTTTTTAAAATCTAGAGTTTGGTAATTCTTTTGGCAGAGTGAAAAACCTGTGCATATATCACTTTTAATTTTAATGAAAATGATTTCTTTTTATAGATGGGAGATGCCTGGGAAGCTGGGATAAAATATGTATTTAGATATGAAGTGTACCATTCACTATATGTACACTCTGGACCAATTATCTGGTACTCTTTTCTCACCTATAAAATGGTGACTGGTTACACCTTTAAGTGCAAACTTTAAACAGAAACTTCTCTTACTTTAAAATGAGTAAAAGTGACTGTATCATTATATGGTTCTCAATAACATTTAGCAGGTTGCATGATTGAAGAAATGAGAAAGCAGGAAAACCAAACCAAACCAAAGTTCAAAAAGCAAACATTTGAATATATATACAATCCTTGGAGTAAACAAACATGATACCATCATGTCATTGTTATTAGGGTTGTATGGTATCATTAAACATTTTCTTATTGGTGTTTTATTTTTAATTATTATTTTTTTTTTTTTAGAAAAGAGAAACATTTCATACAAAGTTATCAGTTGGCTTCCATCTGAAGATCATAGAAAAGAATTTAAGAAACTTTTTGATTTCTTTGTGACAGAAGCTTTGCTTGGCAGGTAATTTCTTTTATTCTCTGAATGAAACACTTGGCACTTTAGTGATAGAAATGAGTGGTTGCATGCAAGGATACTTGCATGTATAGATGCATGAATGAATGGATGGGGAGATCAATGATGGTGGCAGTGGATGGATGGAGTAGATGAGTTTTGCACTCCCAATCATTCAGTCTTTGTACTGTTGCTATTCCACTGCAAACATGTATGTATTTCCATATCGTGAGGGAATACATGTATGTATTTCCATATAGTGAGGACTCCTTCTGGATCTTCCAGGCAACATTTCACCTAGATATTTGTTTCCATACTCTACAACAAAGAAGGTGGTTTAGACAACTTAAATTTCTCATTGTTGCTAGGCAAGTGAGATAAATAATACTTATTTATCCTCCCTTACCCTCACAAAAATTCAAGAATAGAAAGATGTTTATGAATATTGTTTTTTTAAAAGATTTCTTTATGTATTTGACAGAGAGGGAGAAAGCGAGAGAGAGATTACAAGTAGGAAGAGAGGCAGGCAGAGAGAGAGGGGGAAGCCAGGCTCCCAGCTGAGCAGAGAGCCTGATGTGGGGCTCGATCCCAGGACCCTGAGATCATGACCAAAGCCAAAGGCAAAGGCTTAACCCACTGAGCCACCCAGGCACCCCTGAATATTGTTTTTTTAATACTTTGTACCACTGTCTTTTAAACTCATTTGAAAAACCAAATATCTTGGTGATAGAAAGTGAGAGGGTAACCTGAGAGATGTTTTCATTACCTGGGAAATATAGAAAGTTGTCACTTATCATGTTATAGGGAAAAGGCACAAATTCATTCCTGCTGGGTTAATACAGTGGCCTCATCTCTATCTCCCTTCTTTCCATAGAAATTTTACTTGCTACAAGGTGATTCTAAAATCTGCCTTTTTCCATAAATTCCTTTCCTTAGTCAGACTAGAAGACCAAATTCTCTCATCTATACGAGATCTGATCTAAAGTTCTCATTTGAAACTTTGTCTATTTCATCTTGTGTTGTTACTCACATATTTAAAAATTATATGTCTTGTCTCTTCTCCCTCACTTGATTATTTTAAAGACCAGTTTTACACACATGTTAGATATGGTATAATATGTGAAGCACAGCACTTTCCTGTATTTCTTCAATGGATTAACTTAATTTCCAATATGATTAATGCTCTACTTTTGAAGAATTTGTACTTCATTTATTGCATTTTCAACAATATTAACCAATATTTCTTTATATAAAATCTCTTATAATGTAATAGAGAATAATTTCAGCTAAGTATCTATTGTCACATGAAGGTGATTTTAAATCCCATGTATATCTGCATATTGCTAATAAGCTCTCACCTCTGGTCCTTCTTTAAGTGGGCTGGTAGGGTAGAATGTGCACAGGTTACAGGTTTGCTGGGCCTTGGTTCTCTCAGTCCTTCATTCAACTAGGAGGCCCAACTTTGGAGTCTCCAAAGCACCTGGCCTGTAACCTCTCATCAAGAATATTCTCATCTATCACCCATATGCTGTATAAAAAAGGTCATATTGCTTGTAGACACTGATGGCAAAACATTGAGAGAATAATTCCTGGAATGGTGCCATAGACAAGAGTCTTAATAGATAGTGGCAAAATTTTAGCATGAACTTTTGTGAATACTCCAGCTGGCATGAAATGGAAGGATAATAATTAGCTTCAAATAGGCTCTTATTTTTGTTTGTTTAAAAATGTTAATCTTTTGGGGCACCCGTGTGGCTCAGTGGATTAAGCCTCTGCCTTCAGCCCAGGTCATGATCTCGGTGTCCTGAGATCGAGCCCCACATCGGGCTCTCTGCTCAGCGGGGAGCCTGCTTCTCCCTCTCGCTCTCTCTGCCTGCCTCTCTGCCTACTTGTGATCTCTGTCTGTCAAATAAATAAATAAAAAAAATTAAAAAAAATGTTAATCTTTTTAGGTAGGAAGAGAGAGATTAGAACAAATGAAACAAATTAACTTCAACAGAACATGACAGAATGTATCAACTAGACATGGGACTCTGAGATCTACTAGTCACAGAGAATATTTTCAATGTAGAATGACCTTAAAAAGAACAAATTAAAGCAGAACAAAAAGATGAACTAGAAGGACCATGAATTTACCTTACTAGTGCATACATATGGGTTGGCCAGAGAAAGGGGAGGGGAGGAAGTGAGAACATTTTAGGAAGCAGAAACACCCAGAGCAGAGTGACGGGAGCAGAGTATTCATTAGACACTGGTAAATTATGTGGGCTGATGCCAGATACGATCTTACTTACCTGGGATGTGTTCTTTGAACCAAAGATTCTCCTAAGCTTTGTGAAATTACAGTTCCAATGAATATTTGCCATTAATTTTTTTTTACAGGGAAACACCTGAAAAATTTTTCAAGTTAATGGAACAAATGGGAATTCGATGTAGTGATTTGCTAAAGAGAGGTGATATCATGGATTCCTTGAAAAATGAGAACTTTGACCTGATATTCGTTGAAGCATTTGACTTCTGTTCTTTCCTGGTTGCTGAGAAGCTTGGGAAGCCATTCGTGGCAATTCTTCCCATGCAGTTTGGCACTTTGGACCTTGGGCTACCAAGCCCTCTGTCTTATGTTCCAGTATTCCCTTCCTTGCTAACTGACCACATGGACTTCTGGGGCAGGGTGAAGAATTTTCTGATGCTTTTTGATTTCTCCCTGAAGCAATGGCGACTCCACTCTACATATGACAACACCATCAAGGAACATTTTCCAGAAGGTTCAAGGCCAGTTCTGTCTCATCTTCTAAGGAAAGCAGAGCTGTGGTTTGTTAACTCTGATTTTGCCCTTGAGTTTGCTCGGCCTCTACTTCCCAACACTGTGTATGTTGGAGGCTTAATGGCGAGACCTGTTAAACCAGTACCACAAGTAAGTGAAACCTTAGCTCTCAATATGGACTTCATGGAGATCTCTTTAGTGCAGAACGGTGGATCCCCTGCCAGTAGGAACTGGGAGTGATGTTGTGTGAGAAGGACAACAATGAGGATATATATTTTTATTTTATTTTATTTTATATTTTACTGTAAATACATATTTATTTTTATATTTTTCTAGTCTATTTTTTGCATTTGATTCTATTTCAAATTTGATTTTATTGTGGTAAAAACACTTAATATGAGATCTACACCCTTATCAAATTTTTAACAGTACAAAACACAATTATTTACTATAGGGATCCTGTGTACCTCACATCTGTAAGATATTATTCATCTTGCTTACCTGAAACTCTTCCTCCATGGAGTAACAACTACCCTTTTACCTCACCCTCCCCACCCTTGCAAACCAACTCCCACTTTTGATTCTAAAATGTGACTATATTTGATGCTTTCTATAAGTTAATTCATGCAGTATGTGCTATTCTGGCTTATGCCGCTTAGCATAATTTCCCTAAGATTCGTTTCCTCATATTGGAAAACTTCCTCCTTGAAGGGTAAGCAGTAAGTAGTATCCCATTATATATATACATATTATATATGTATATATAATTACAGTTTCTTTACCCAGTCATATTTTGAGTGTATATTCTGTTAGTTACCACGTCTAGGCTATTATGAATAATGCATCAATAAACATGGGAATGCAGATATCTCTTTGAGATCTTTATTTTCATTCTCTTGGGTATAGAAAGAGAATCAGATTGCTCCATCATATGGTGGTTCTATTTTTAATTTTGGGGGGAATTTCCATACTGTTTTCCATAGTGCCTTCACCATTTTTCATTCCTAACAACAGTACATGACAGTTGTTTTTTCTCCATATCCTCAACACATGTCTTCTGTTTTTTAATAATAACCATACAAATAGGTGTGAATTCATATCTCACTGTGGCATTGGTTTACATTTCCCTGATGACTAGTGTTGCTGAGCATTTTTTCATATATCTCTTTGCCATTTGCATGTTGTCTTTGGATGCATGTCTATTTCAGTCCTTAGCCTATTTTTTAATGGGGTTATAAGATTTTTTAAACTTTTTTCTATGGAGTTGTAGGCCTTTCCCATACATTTTAGAGATTAATCTCTTATCAGGAATAGTTTGTAGTTATTTTCTATTCTGTAAGTTGTCTGTTACTCTGTTGATTTTTTCTTTTACCATGCAGAAGCTTTTTAGTTTAGTTTAATGTAGTCCTAGTTGGTTTTATGGTTGTTGTTTGTTTTGGTGTTTGTTCATTTTGAATTTGGTATTTCATTTTCTTTTGCATTATGCTAATCATTGTGAAATTGTTGCTAAGACCAATACCATGAAAGTTTTCTCCTATGTTTTATTCTAAGGGCTTTGTAGTTTCATGTCTTACACTTAAATCTTTAATCCATTTTGAGTTGAGTTTTTTGTATGGTGTAAGGTGAGGGTCGATTTTATTCTTGTTCATGTGAATATCCAATGCTGGGGGTAGGGATTCTGATCAGATGGTGTTTTCAAAGCTATTTGCTGTATTCGGTGAGACTGGTTACACATTTGCCTGGGGTAGAGTTCATCTTCAGTTCTTTAAATATATATATTTTTAATATTTCTTTTGGGGAGTGAGAGCATGGAGCTTCTTATTCTGATGTCATGCTCTACTCTTTTCAATTTTAAGTAATAGATTTATATTAATCTTATAATTATCAAAAGACAGCAAAGCTGATTTTAAATGGTCTCTTGGCTGGTAGATCTTTGGTGTAGTGTTGGATGGAGTCAAAATAGAGCCAGATAGGACAACAGAGCAAAAGCTGTGAGCTGGGGACACCAAACAATGCAGAGGAAGAAGAAATGAATGTTTTGAAGAATTGACAAAAGTGTATTAACATTCATTTTTAGAGGATTAAATCAGAAACTTCTTAAGAATCATCTAGGAGTGGTTATATACTAATTAATACCACACAAAACAGACTACATCATAACTGCAGGAAATAAGAATATTTTATAAAATAACAAAATCAGTCAATGTAATACAGCATGTCATTAGAATGAAGGGAAGAAAAAAAATCATGTCAAGAGGTGCAGAAAAGATTTTTGACAAAACTAACTCCTTTTCATGATAAAAATACTCACAGAGCTGGGGTAGAAAGGTACTTCTTGAACATGATAAAGAGTCTATGGGACACTCTCTGCATAGCATTCATTATGATAGACTGCAATTGTGCTGCCTAAGATCAGTGGTCTGAGATGCCCTCCCATCACTGCTATTCAAATATGCCCTTGACAGAGCAAGTAGACAAGAAAAGGACAAGAAAAGCACCCAAATTGGACAATGTAGAAATAGTTTGCTTTTCATATGACGTAATTCTCTATGGAGAAAATCCCAAAGAATTCATACCCCAGAAAGAAACTACTAGATGTAATTAATGAGTCCAGCAAAGTTGCATGGGAAAATATCAATGTACAATTACGAGTTTTGTTTCCATACAGCAGCTATGAGCAATCTGTAAATGAAATTAAGTAAACTATTCCATTTACAACAGGATCCAATTAAACTGAGGAGTTGAAAGACGTACACAGGACACTACAAATTTGCTGAGAGAAATTCTGGGAGACCTAAATAAATAGAAAGACATCTCCAGACCATAGATTGTGATACTTAATCTTGTTAAGAGAACACTACTACTCAAAATGATCTACAGATTTGATCTAATCCTTATCACGGGTTCAATGGCCTCTTCTTTTTATAGAAATGAAAAAGCCAATTTTCAAATTCATATGGTAACGTTAAGAGACCCTGAATTGCCAAAAGAATATGGAAAAGAACACAGTTCGATGACTCATACATCTGTGACCAATTCATTTTTGACAAGGGTGCTAAAACCATTCAAAGAAGGAAAGAATAGTCTCTTTAGCAAATGATGTTGATCCTGCTGGATTTTCACATGAAAGAGAATGTATTTCAGGCTTCCTCACACCACATACTGAAATTAACTCAGAATGGATCAATGGCCTAAATAAAGAACTAAGAGCTGAAAAATCTCAGAAGAAAGGAAAGGCATAAATCTGCATGGACTTGTATTTGGTAATGAATTCATAGATGTGACATTGAAAGCATGAGTAACAAAGTGAAAAGTAGATCAATAGGACTTCATCAGGATTAAAACCTGCTCTGTATCAAAGGGTATTATATAGAAAATGAAAGGACAACCTATCAGGTATAAGAGAAGCATGTCCTCTTACTAGCACCTCTTTGCCTCATACTGGAGGTCCTAGGTAAAAAATAGAAAAAGGAATAATAGGCATATAGATTAGGAGGGGATCAATAAAACTGCTTTTGTTCACAGACGACATGATGGTCCAATACAAAAATCTGAAAAAGAAAAAACATATAAAAATTCCTGTAACCTTAGTAATCAATTAGTGCAATGTCACAAGATACAAGTTTAATGTATAAAAACAGTCTTACATATAAACAATTCACAGAAGAATGTGAAATTAAGAACACTATACCATTTATGTTAGCATCACCAAATTTGTGACTTTGGGAATAAACCTAAAAATATATGTACAAGATCCATATATGGAAAACTACAAAGGTCTAATGAAGGAAATCAAAGATCTAAATAAGTGGAGAGAATATGTTCATAGATAGGAAGAGTCAATATTGTCAAGTATTTAGTTCTCTCTAAATTGATTAATACATTGAATGTAATCACAATAAAAATCTCACCAACTTATTTTGTAGATAATTATGCAATGATACTAAAATTAGCATGGAGAACCGAAATCCTTAAGAGCCAACCCAATACTGAAGATGAAGAACAAAGTTGGAGGGCTGACATTACCAACTTGATTACTTATTATAAAGCTACAATAATCAAGATGGAATGATATTGGCAGAAGATTGGGAAGAGTCAATATAACACAATAAAGAACCCCAAAATAGACCCACCTAAATTTAGTAAACTGATGATTCACAAAGAAGTGAGGACAATTGTATAGAAGAAACACAGGCTTTCAAAAAATTGTGCGTCGGAGAGTCAAGATGGCGGATAAGTAGCAGGCTGAGACTACTTCAGGTAGCGGGAGATCAGCTAGATAGCTTATCTAAAGATTGCAAACACCTACAAATCCAACGGGAGATCGAAGAGAAGAAGAACAGCAACTCTAGAAACAGAAAATCAACCACTTTCGGAAAGCATATTTTCCTGGGGTTGTTGCCACCCTTTTAGTATTTCACTTGCTCCTTCATATACTCTTATCTGGACAAAATGACAAGGCGGAAAAATTCACAAAAAAAAGAACAAGAGGCAGTACCAAAGGCTAGGGACCTAATCAATACAGACATTGGTAATATGTCAGATCTAGAATTCAGAATGACGATTCTCAAGGTTCTAGCCGGGCTCGAAAAAGGCATGGAAGATATTAGAGAAACCCTCTCCGGAGAGATAAAAGCCCTTTCTGGAGAAATAAAAGAACTAAAATCTAACCAAGTTGAAATCAAAAAAGCTATTAATGAGGTGCAATCAAAAATGGAGGCTCTCACTGCTAGGATAAATGAGGCAGAAGAAAGAATTAGCGATATAGAAGACCAAATGACAGAGAACAAAGAAGCTGAGCAAAAGAGGGACAAACAGCTACTGGACCATGAGGGGAGAATTCGAGAGATAAGTGACACCATAAGACGAAACAACATTAGAATAATTGGAATTCCAGAAGAAGAGGAAAAAGAGAGGGGAGCAGAAGGTATATTGGAGAGAATTATTGGAGAGAATTTCCCCAATATGGCAAAGGGAACAAGCATCAAAATCCAGGAGGTTCAGAGAACCCCCCTCAAGATCAATAAGAATAGGTCCACACCCCGTCACCTAATAGTAAAATTTACAAGTCTTAGTGACAAAGAGAAGATCCTGAAAGCAGCCCGGGAAAAGAAGTCTGTAACATACAATGGTAAAAATATTAGATTGGCAGCAGACTTATCCACAGAGACCTGGCAGGCCAGAAAGAGCTGGCATGATATATTCAGAGTACTAAACGAGAAAAACATGCAGCCAAGAATACTATATCCAGCTAGGCTATCATTGAAAATAGAAGGAGAGATTAAAAGCTTCCAGGACAAACAAAAACTGAAAGAATTTGCAAATACCAAACCAGCTCTACAGGAAATATTGAAAGGGGTCCTCTAAGCAAAGAGAGACCCTAAAAGTAGTAGATCAGAAAGAAACAGAGACAATATACAATAACAGTCACCTTACAGGCAATACAATGGCACTAAATTCATATCTCTCAATACTTACCCTGAATGTGAATGGGCTAAATGCCCCAATCAAAAGACACAGGGTATCAGAATGGATAAAAAAACAAAACCCATCTATATGTTGCCTACAAGAAACTCATCTTAAACCTGAAGACACCTCCAGATTTAAAGTGAGGGGGTGGAAAAGAATTTACCATGCTAATGGACATCAGAAGAAAGCAGGAGTGGCAATCCTTATATCAGATCAATTAGATTTTAAGCCAAAGACTATAATAAGAGATGAGGAAGGACACTATATCATACTCAAAGGAACTGTCCAACAAGAAGATCTAACAATTTTAAATATCTATGCCCCTAACATGGGAGCAGCCAACTATATAAACCAATTAATAACAAAATCAAAGAAACACATCGACAATAATACAATAATCGTAGGGGACTTTAACACTCCCCTCACTGAAATGGACAGATCATCCAAGCAAAAGATCAACAAGGAAATCAAGGCCTTAAATGACACACTGGACCAGATGGACATCACAGATATATTCAGAACATTTCATCCCAAAGCAACAGAATACACATTCTTCTCTAGTGCACATGGAACATTCTCCAGAATAGATCATATTCTTGGTCCTAAATCAGGTCTCAACCGGTATCAAAAGATTGGAATCATTCCCTGCATATTTTCAGACCACAATGCTCTGAAGCTAGAACTCAATCACAAGAGGAAATTTGGAAAGAACCCAAATACATGGAGACTAAACAGCATCCTTCTAAAGAATGAATGGGTCAACCAGGAAATTAAAGAAGAGTTGAAAAAATTCATGGAAACAAATGATAATGAAAACACAACGGTTCAAAATCTGTGGGACACCACAAAGGCAGTCCTGAGAGGAAAATATATAGCGGTACAAGCCTTTCTCAAGAAACAAGAAAGGTCTCAGGTACACAACCTAACCCTACACCTAAAAGAGCTAGAGAAAGAACAAGAAAGAAACCCTAAACCCAGCAGGAGAAGAGAAATCATAAAGATCAGAGCAGAAATCAATGAAATAGAAACCAAAAAAACAATAGAACAAATCAACGAAACTAGGAGCTGGTTCTTTGAAAGAATTAATAAGATCGATAAACCCCTGGCCAGACTTATCAAAAAGAAAAGAGAAAGGACCCAAATAAATAAAATCATGAATGAAAGAGGAGAGATCACAACTAACACCAAAGAAATACAGGCAATTATAAGAGCATACTATGAGCAACTCTACGCCAACAAATTTGACAATCTGGAAGAAATGGATGCATTCCTAGAGACATATAAACTACCCCAACTGAACCAGGAAGAAATAGAAAGCCTGAACAGACCCATAACCAGTAAGGAGATTGAAACAGTCATCAAAAATCTCCAAACAAACAAAAGCCCAGGGCCAGACGGCTTCCCGGGGGAATTCTACCAAACATTTAAAGAAGAACTAATTCCTATTCTCCTGAAACTGTTCCAAAAAATAGAAATGGAAGGAAAACTTCCAAACTCATTTTATGAGGCCAGCATCACCTTGATCCCAAAACCAGACAAGGATCCCATCAAAAAAGAGAACTACAGGCCAATATCCTTGATGAACACAGATGCAAAAATTCTCGCCAAAATACTAGCCAATAGGATTCAACAGTACATTAAAAGGATTATTCACCACGACCAAGTGGGATTTATTCCAGGGCTGCAAGGTTGGTTCAACATCCGCAAATCAATCAATGTGATACAACACATTAATAAAAGAAAGAACAAGAACCATATGATACTCTCCATAGATGCTGAAAAAGCATTTGACAAAGTACAGCATCCCTTCCTGATCAAAACTCTTCAAATTGTAGGGATCGAGGGCACATACCTCAATATTATCAAAGCCATCTATGAAAAACCCACCGCAAATATCATTCTCAATGGAGAAAAACTGAGAGCTTTTCCGCTAAGGTCGGGAACACGGCAGGGATGCCCGTTATCACCACTGCTATTCAACATAGTACTAGAAGTCCTAGGCTCAGCAATCAGACAACAAAAGGAAATTAAAGGCATCCAAATTGGCAAAGAAGAAGTCAAACTATCACTCTTCGCAGATGATATGATACTATATGTGGAAAACCCAAAAGACTCCACTCCAAAACTGCTAGAACTTGTACAGGAATTCAGTAAAGTGTCAGGATATAAAATCAATGCCCAGAAATCAGTTGCATTTCTCTACACCAACAACAAGACAGAAGAAAGAGAAATTAAGGAGTCCATCCCATTTACAATTGCACCCAAAACTATAAGATACCTAGGAATAAATCTAACCAAAGAGACTAAGAATCTATACACAGAAAACTATAAAGTACTCATGAAAGAAATTGAGGAAGACACAAAGAAATGGAAAAATGTTCCATGCTCCTGGATTGGAAGAATAAATATTGTGAAAATGTCTATGCTACCTAAAGCAATCTACACATTTAATGCAATTCCTATCAAAGTACCATCCATTTTTTTCAAAGAAATGGAACAAATAATCCTAAAATTTATATGGAACCAGAAAAGACCTCGAATAGCCAAAGCAATATTGAAAAAGAAAGCCAAAGTTGGTGGCATCACAATTCCGGACTTCAAGCTCTATTACAAAGCTGTCATCATCAAGACAGCATGGTACTGGCACAAAAACAGACACATAGATCAATGGAACAGAATAGAGAGCCCAGAAATAGACCCTCAACTCTATGGTCAACTAATCTTCGACAAAGCAGGAAAGAATATCCAATGGAAAAAAGACAGCCTCTTCAACAAATGGAGTTGGGAAAATTGGACAGCCACATGCAGAAAAATGAAATTGGATCATTTCCTTACACCACACACGAAAATAGACTCGAAATGGATGAAGGATCTCAATGTGAGAAAGGAATCCATCAAAATCCTTGAGGAGAACACAGGCAGCAACCTCTTCGACCTCAGCCGCAGCAACATCTTCCTAGGAACATCGCCAAAGGCAAGGGAAGCAAGGGCAAAAATGAACTATTGGGATTTTATCAAGATCAAAAGCTTTTGCACAGCAAAGGAAACAGTTAACAAAACCAAAAGACAACTGACAGAATGGGAGAAGATATTTGCAAATGACATATCGGATAAAGGGCTAGTGTCCAAAATCTATAAAGAACTTAGCAAACTCAACACGCAAAGAACAAATAATCCAATCAAGAAATGGGCAGAGGACATGAACAGACATTTCTGCAAAGAAGACATCCAGATGGCCAACAGACACATGAAAAAGTGCTCCACATCACTCGGCATCAGGGAAATACAAATCAAAACCACAATGAGATACCACCTCACACCAGTCAGAATGGCTAAAATTAACAAGTCAGGAAATGACAGATGCTGGCGAGGATGCGGAGAAAGGGGAACCCTCCTACACTGTTGGTGGGAATGCAAGCTGGTGCAACCACTCTGGAAAACAGCATGGAGGTTCCTCAAAATGTTGAAAATAGAACTACCCTATGACCCAGCAATTGCACTGCTGGGTATTTACCCTAAAGATACAAACGTAGTGATCCGAAGGGGCACGTGCACCCGAATGTTTATAGCAGCAATGTCTACAATAGCCAAAGTATGGAAAAAACCTAGATGTCCATCAACAGACGAATGGATAAAGAAGATGTGGTATATATACACAATGGAATACTATGCAGCCATCAAAAGAAATGAAGTCTTGCCATTTGCGACGACGTGGATGGAACTAGAGGGTATCATGCTTAGCGAAGTGAGTCAATCGGAGAAAGACAACTATCATATGATCTCCCTGATATGAGGGAGAGGAGATGCAACATGGGGGCTTAAGGGGGTAGGAGAAGAGTAAATGAAACAAGATGGGATTGGGAGGGAGACAAACCATAAGTGACTCTTAATCTCACAAAACAAACTGAGGGTTAATGGGGGGAGGGGGGTTGGGGGGGTGGGATTATGGACATTGGGGAGGGTATGTGCTATGATGAGTGCTGTGAAGTGTGTAAACCTGGCGATTCACAGACCTGTACCCCTGGGGATAAAAATATATGTTTATAAAAAATAAAATTAAAAAAAAAAATTGTGCAGGAAAAATGGATATCTGCACACACACACACACACACACACACACACACACACACACACACACACACAATTAGGCCAAGATCAAACACACTTCAAGAAAATTAACTCAAATAGACCACAGACCTAAATATAAATAGCAAATGGTAATGAATAAATCTTTTAGAATGTGACATCAGAGAAAATCTAGATGAAATAGAGTTTGCTGAAAACTTTTAAAATGCAAAACCCAAGTTGTATTCTATAAAGAAAAAGAAGTTGATAAGTGTGTGAAGCTGAAATTAAAATATCTCTTCGGGATAGGCACTGTCAAGAGAATAAAGAGAGGAGCCACAAGAATAAGAACAAGAGAAAGTATTTGGAAGAGACCTATCTTTCATTTTTTCCCCTGCTTTAGTAGTTTATTAATAAGATTATAATTACTGATTTCTGAATAGTTAACCACCTTTGCATCCCCAGATAAATCCTATTTGGTCACAATATATTCTCATTTTTAAAAATTTAATTGCGTAATGTTAGTCACCACACAGTACTTCATTAGTTTTTGATATAGTGTTCCATGATTCATTGTTTGCATATAATACCCAGTGCTCATTGCAATACATTTCCTCCTTAATCTTTTAAAACAGTTATTCAAATACACAAGTAACCCCTTTATACACACAAATATACACAGTATACAAGAACACTAGAATTTAACAGTAAAAAAAAAACAATAATTTTTTTAATCCAGAAATAATGGAGGTTTTATTTTCCCTTTTTTAATCCATAACTGACAAGAATGTTATTTTCTTATCATTAAACTTTTTTTTTTAAAGATTTTATTTATTTGTCAGAGAGAGAGAGTACACACAAGCAGGCAGAGAGGCAGGCAGAGAGAGAGGAGGAAGCAGGCTCCCTGCCGAGCAAGGAGCCCGATGCGGGACTCGATCCCAGGACCCCAGGATCATGACCTGAGCCGAAGGCAGTGGCTTAACCCACTGAGCCACCCAGGCGTCCCTTATCATTAAACTTTTAATAGATTATTAGTGTTTTATGCTAATCTCTGGCACATTATTTTTTAATTTATTATTATTATTTTTTAATTTTTTAACATTAACATATAATGTATTATTTGTTTTAGGGGTACAGGTCTGTGATTCATCAGTCTTACGCAATTCATAGCACGCACCATAGCACATACCTTCCTCAATGTCTATCACCCAGTCACCCCATTCCTCTCATCGCCTTCCCTTCCAGCAGCCCTCTATTTGACAATACCAATAATTTTAAAATGGGCTAACCCCTCAACACAGAAGACAGACAGATGGCTAATAAGCATACGAAGGAGACAATAATAGAAATATTTCCCCCGCATCTACCTCAGCCTCCAGAAGATATGCTGCCTCTTACTGGGCCAGGACAGGAACTGGCACTCTCCCAGGCACTAGCACCTCTGGTTTGGCATTGGAACACTCCGAAATGACCATATCTCCAACACCTAGAATGAGGGATGAGGTACTGGGGCCATGTTTTCAATGAAGGAAGAGATTTCTACCACCTCGACCCTGCTCTTCTATAAAACATTGTTATACATGTAAGTCCTGGATCTAGATGTTGGTGCTACAGTATGCTCTGAGTTCCTGAAGGGCAACTTGGACTATTGTGGTAGTGGCTGGACACCTACAGCTGTCTTCACATTCATCTGTGATTATTGAACGTGTTTGTATGGTAGGATGTGTCTTGAGGTCTCAGAGAAATGACTTCAATACCACCAGACCAGAGTACAGAGGGAACTGAGCAGTCCAGAGGCTAGGAGAAACTTCAAGACAGTGAGCTCTAGGCACAGATAGGAGGTTTGTATTCAGCAAGAAGCCGACTTTCATTTCATGGCTGTCTAGGCTTTGATCAACAACTTTGTTCACCTCCTTTCCTTTCTTACCTCTCTCTAGGAGTTTGAGAATTTCATTGCCAAATTTGGAGACTCTGGTTTTGTCCTTGTGGCCCTGGGCTCTTTTGTGAGTATCTATCAGTCCCAGGAAGTTCTCAGGGAGATGAACAGTGCCTTTGCTCATCTGTCTCAAGGGGTGATATGGAAGTGTAATTCTTCTCATTGGTCCAAAAACGTCAAATTGTCAGCAAATGTGAAAATCATGGACTGGCTTCCTCAGAATGACCTCTTAGGTAAGAACTATTCAGTTTTACTTCTCTCTTTCCATTTATGTATCTTTAAGTTTCCACTGTGCAACCACACCAACATGAGGAAGGGCATCTAGTATCTAAAGATAATCTTTAGAGGACAGGAATGGAGCAGGCAGCTGGAGTTCTTGGGAAATCAGGCTCTGCTTCCCAAATGGCTAAAAATACCGTGTTTTCTTTCTTTCTATTCTAGTCCTGATACCTGTGGCCAGAAATGATATTATTATCAAGTTATTTTGACCTTACACTACTTGGCAAAGACCAAGGTAACCCAGACACAAATGAAGACAGTTTGTGAACTCTGAGAACACATAATGGGGTTCTTGTTGCCACTGTTGTTCCTAGCCTCTTGAGTATCTGTTAGGCCGTGTGCCACTACAGACGCACACTCCCACACATATTAGTATATTCTCCTACCCTGCAAAAGATGTCCTCATGCTCTCACAAAATTGATATTTATCATTTGTAAAGAGTGTGCCAATATATTTATGTATGAATCTGAGTAACCTGTCAGCTGGTTATTTGTTCCATCGGTTCTTTGGTAACAGAGAACTCCCTATACCCCAAAACATTTTCTTTGTCCTTTGTGTCACTTTTTGGAGCCCATCAGTACCACAACCACTTCCTGCAGCAGAGGTTCATCCCCCAATTATGGCTCAAAAATATATTGGAACTTAAAATAGAGGGTTCTGCACATTTATTAAAAAGACTTGTTATAGGTAAAAAGGATTCTTGATTTTCATAGATTGTGATGCACATCTCTATTGAGAGGCAGTGTTTGAGATGAACTCTTCATTATCAACACTTATTTTGGTTTTCTCTAAATAAGAGTGGACTGAGTACACAGAAACTAGAAATACTAAGTTGGGTGGTCCATCATAGCTTACTTTATAGGTTTTCTTATGAGCTTGAGGAGAAAACACATATAGTGCAAGTTTGATGAATGCCGCATGAGATGTGATGTCAATAAAAGTGTTAACATTTCTGATAAGAGGGAAGTGAAAAGGAAGTGAAGGGGAGAGCACAGGACCTCGAGAGCAAGAGATAGAGACAGTCAGAGATAGAAAACCAGAGAAGATACAGACAGAGTGACACTGGGAGAGTCTAAGAAAGGACAGAGAAAGAGAGGGAAAGTGAGAAATAGGGTGGAGAGAGAATGATGGATGCATGGGTGTATGGATTAATGGGTCAATGGGAAGAAGAATATGTCTTGCTTAGCACTGTTCTCTGAACTTTTCCTGGGTTTTGCCTCTTAAATAGATTGATTTAGAGGAATCTCTGTACAGAGACAAGGTCAGAATTTTATATCTTGGAATATATACCACTGAGTGTGTCCTAAGCTAACTCAATAAATACAAGTTTACAACATGCTTTAAGATCCCTTTGTAGTTTTTCTGTCCTTGGAAATTTGCCTGGTATTCTGAAAATTTTCACCCTGAAATATTCTGCTCTTTTCCTGATTTGCAACAGCTCACTCACGCATCCGTCTCTTTGTCACCCATGGTGGATTGAATAGCATAATGGAGGCCATCCAACATGGTGTACCCATGGTAGGGATTCCTGTCCTTCAAGAACAGGCTGACAACCTGATCCGAGTAGAAGCCAAAAAGTTTGGTGTCTCTATCCAGCTTAAACAGATCAAGGCAGAGACATTGGCTCTGAAGATGAAGGAAGTCATTGAAGACAAGAGGTATGGAGCTCTCTGGCCTATGGTCACTTTGGATGAAACAAACTGTCAAACACATAGGGCACTATATGGTTCTTTTTTGTAACGAAAGCTGAAACTTCCAGACGTGGAATATTATGTGTGTGGTGCTGACACCTGACATGTCTGAGAACAAGACTAAGCGATTCAGGTTAGATGTTGAGAACAACTTCTTCCCTAACTATTGTGACCGTCTCAAATTATTTACACAGGATCTCTGAGAGTTCTTATATTTTGGGAGTGCTTATAGTAGAATTACACTGAGGCAGGAAGTTGCCTTCTTGTCCCCCAAAATGCCACACTGTTTCCTGATTCAGCCCTTTGTCAGTGCTAGACAAAGATTCCCTTCTAGAACATGCTTCCCTTCTCTTCCCAGGGCTGACTCATCTGACAGCCAAACTCATCTTCAATGTCTTCTCCTCAGAGAGGCAGGCAGTCTTTGTCTGACTGTCCTAAATACACCCCTCTCCCACCACTTTTAATCATAATTCACTTTTCTGTCTTAACCCTTCTCAGGATCAGTCACTACCCCCATTTCTTTCTGTTTTAATTCACTGTGTGTCCCTCACATTAGAAAGTAGAAAGTAAGCTCCCCTGGATGGTCAAGTGTGTCTCTTTTTTCTCTTGTGTTCCCAGGGCCTAGCACAGGGCTTGCCAGAAAGTAAGGTGGGATGTATTTCTACTAAGTGAGTCAGTAAAAGGCTCCATGTTCTCTTAAGTAAATTGCCATCTAGCATAAAGATGTGGTAACCATGATGAACTGAATATCTTATTAGGGTCTCAAGGTCATTTACCCTGATTTGGGTGTATGTTATATCACATATATTCATAAATACTTTTTCCTTTAGCCTACCAAAAGCTCCCTGGATAGAGACTCATCCTTAAATTTAGTCACTTTTTTATAATTTGGCACTTTTCGCACTAGGCATGGATCTTTGCATGGATAGACCAGTTAGAACTTTTCCATGAGACCCAGCTAGACTGTGATAAGGCCAGGTTAATAACTTTTCCTTGAAACTGAGTCTTTTTGTGCATATGCATGAAAGTGTGTGTGTGTGTGTGTGTGTGTGTGTCTGTGCGTGTGACACAAGGTCTCTAAGAGTTCTGAGACCACATGAGTAACGCCCAACCTCTGTCTCTGCTAACAGGTACAAGTCAGCAGCAGTGGCTGCCAGCATCATCAGGCACTCCCACCCCCTGACCCCTGCCCAGAGGCTGGTGGGCTGGATCGACCACATCCTCCAGACAGAGGGTGCCACCCACCTCAAGGTCCATGGCCTGCAGCAGCCATGGCATGAGCAGTATCTGCTGGATGTCTTCTTGTTCCTCCTGGTGGTCACCCTGGGCACCCTGTGGCTCTGTGGGAAGCTGCTGGGCATGGTGGCCAGGTGGTTGTGTGGAGCCAGGAAGCTGAAGAAGGCCTGATGGAGGTGCTGTCTTGATGGGTGTTTGGGGAACCATTGGTTGTAGAAGGCTTTCCCCAGCACAGGGAACCCCTTGTGTCTTCCCTATATTGGCACTTGAGGGTGGCACAAAATTTCTTTTCACTATTTTCTGCCTGTGTTTAAGAATACTTGTGAAGCACTCTTGGGATTCTTCTTTTGAATTGTGGTAAAATATATATTTTATAAAATTGATCATTTTATTTTATTTTTTAAATTTAATTTTATTTTTTAGTGTTCCGAGATTCATTGTTTATGCACCACACCCAATGCTCCATGCAATACGTGCCCTCCTTAATACCCACCACCAGGCTCACCTAACTCTCTACTCCCCTCCCCTCCAAAATCCTCAGTTTGTTTCTCAGAGTCCATAGTCTCTCATGTTTTGTTTCCCTCTCCAATTTTCTCCCAATTCACTTTTCCTTCCCTTCTCCTAATGTCCTCCATGTTATTCCTTTTACTCCATAAGTAAGTGCAACCATATGATAATAGACTCTCTCTGCTTGACTTATATCACTCAGCATAATCTCCTCCAGTCCCATCCATGTTGATACAAAAGTTGGGTATTCATCCTTCCTGATGGAGGCATAATACTCCATTGTATATATGAACCATATCTTCTTTATCCATTTGTCTGTTAAAGGGCATCTTGGCTCTTTCCACAGTTTGGCAACTGTGGCCATTGATGCTATGAACATTGGGGTACAGATGGCCCTTCTTTTCATTACCATCTGTATCTTTGCAGTAAATACCCAGTAGTGCAACTGCAGGGTCATAGGGTAGCTCTATTATTAACTTCTTAATGAATCTCCACACTGTTTTCCAAAGTGGCTGCACCAACTTGCATTCCCACCAACAGTGTAAGAGGGTTCCCCTTTCTCCACATCCTCTCCAACACTTGCTGTTTACTGTTTTGTTCATTTTGGCCATTCTAACTGGTGTAAGGTGATATCTCAATGTGGTTTTGATTTGAATCTCCCTGATGGCTAATGATGATGAATATTTTTTCATGTGTCTTTTTTGTATGTCTTTTTGTATGTCTTCTTTGTATTTGTATGTCTTTTGTATGTCTTTTTTGTATGCCTTATTTGGAGAATTATCTGTTCATGTCTTCCGCCCATTTTTTGACATGATTATCTGTTTTGTGTGTGTGTGTTGAGTTTGAGGAGTTCTTTATAGATCTTGGGCATCAGCCCTTTGTCTGTAGTGTCATTTCTGAATATCTTCTCCCATTCTGTGGGTTGCCTATTTGTTTGTTGACTTTTTCCTTTGCTGCGTGGAAGCTTTATTAGAAGGCTGTGATCACCAAGACAGCATGATTCTGGCACAAAAACAGACACATAAACCAGTGGAACAGAGTAGAGAGTCTAGAAATGGACCTGCAACTCTGTGGTCAAATAATCTCCGACAAAGCAGGAAAAAATATCTGGCGGAAAAAAGACAGTCTCTTCAATAAATGGTTCTGGGAAAATTGGATATCTATGTATATAAAAATAAAACTTGACTATTCTCTTATACTGTACACAAAGATAAACTCAAAATGGATAAAAAACCTCAATGTGAGGCAGGAATCTATCAAAATCCTAGAGGAGAACATAGGCAATCACCTCTTCAACATCAGCCACAGCAACTTCTTTCAAGACATGTCTTCAAAGGCAAAGGAAACAAAAGTAAAAATGAACTTTTGGGACTTCTTCAAGATAAAATTAACCATTTTAAACTTTTAGTGTGTATGTGTGTGTATAATTCAAATTTTATTTCTGCAATTCTTATGAAATCTCTGAAATTGGTCTCTGGCAACAGTTCCTTCAGAGGGAGACTTGAAGCTTTCTCTGTCTTGTCATGAGAATGCATAGCCACGATTTTTTCCCCTCATAATCAAGACAGGGACTGACAGATAGCTTCCAGCCTATGAGCCCTGTTCCTACTCCCACCATGTCATCCTCTCAAACACTTGTAACTCAGTAAGGCCAACTTTGTGTCTGCTTCTTTTTGAGTTCCACTTCCATCCAGGGATTCTGATCAAAGGCAGCCAGTGAGCCAGGCTGATGCCTCCAGTCTCATTTCATCAAAACCTTCTCCATGGAGCAGTCTGTCAGCAAGGCCTTGATGGTATGGACATCTGATCTCATCATTCCCTGGTTCAGATCCTTTGTTGGCTCCCATTGGATGGAATACAAGTCTTCTGTGATTTATTTCTAGCTACTACTCCAAGTGTATCTTGAAAAATCTGAAATAGATCCGCACAGACATGTTCAGTTGATTTATGAAGAAGGTGCAAAGATCAGTCAATGGGAAAAGAAAAATCTCTTTGGCAAGTTGGAAGAGTCTTTGATTTTTCTTAGTTACCTGCACCAAAGGGCACTGACTGTTACTGTGTACCATATACATAAACATTAACCCAGAGTGTATCATTGACCTAAATGTTGCTATGAACATTCTAAAGGAAAGTCACCATAGTCTTTTTTTTTTTTTTTTTAAGATTTTATTTATTTATTTGACAGACAGAGATTACAAGTAGGCAGAGAGGCAGGCGGGGGTGGTGGAGGAAGCAGTCTCCCCACTGAGCAGAGAGCCTGATGCAGGGCTCAATCCCAGGATCTGAGATCATGACCTGAGCCAAAGACAGAGGCTTTAACCCACTGAACCACCCAGGCACCCCAAGTCAGTGTAGTCTTAAGATTGTGGAGATTTGCTCTTCAGATCACACAAGCTCAAATCACAGAAAGACAGATAAATTGGATTTTACCGAAGTGAAAAACTTTCAATCTTCTAAAGGCATACATGAGAAGACAAAAATTAAACCATCGACTAGGAGAAAATATTGCAGCACATTTTTCAAAAAAATTGTTATCTAGAATATCTAAACATTCTTATAACCCATAAAAAAATGGACAAAAAATGTTGAACACCTCACAAAAAAGATATGTAAATGGCCAATAATCACATGAAAAACTACTTAACATGTTAGTCATTAGGGAAATGCAAAATAAAACCACAAAATAAAACCTAGTATCATAGCATATCTACTAGAATGACTAAAATTGAAAAGACTGATCATTTGAATAGTTAGCAAGAAGACAGAGCTACTGGCGCTCACACCCATTTGAGTCAGGCATGAAGATGGTGCATTCACATAGGAAAATCACTTTGCAGCTTCTCAGTTCAGCACACACTTGCCACACACACTTGCCACATAACACAGCCATTCCACTTCTATTTACTCAAGTTCATAAAAACCCATGTCCACATAGAAATATGTACACTAATGTTCATAACAGCTTTGTTTATAATAACCCCAGACTAAGAAAAAAACTACATGCCCATCATTAGGTGAATGTAGTAACATTTGTATTATATCCATATAATGGATGCAGTTTGTTGTGTACAAATCATATGTTAAAATTGTTTTGATTTAAAATCTCTCAGTGTGAGATGTGTTTCTCAGTGTCTTTCTTTGAATCCTTAAAAATGTAGTATTCATGATTCATTACTGCATTTGAAGATAATTGGAAATACAAATACATTTTAATAATTTCTTTCTTTCTTTTTTTTTAAGATTTACTTACCCCAGAGAAAGAATGAGAGAGAGTGCACTCATGAATGTGGGGAGAGCAGAGGCAGAGGGAGAGAATCTGCAAGAGGACTTCTCTCTGAGTGGGGAGACTGGTGCTGGCTCCAGCCCAGGGCCCAGAGATTATGGCCTGAACCAAAACCGAGTCTGAAACTCAACCAACTGAGCCATCCAGACACCCCAATAATTTCAAAAATAGTAGAGCTAGTACAGTTTTGATGAGTGAAGATATATGTGTGTATAACAGTAGGAGTTACTTCTTGGAGAATCAGAAGACTAGTAGTAAACAAAGTAAAGGTTCATGTTCAGTCTTAATCCAAGTTTATTTTGTGAGTTGGACTTGAAGTTTTTCCGTAATTATAACCTAAAATAACACATTTGAGAAGTGATAAACACAGGCAAAATACTCAATTTGTTGTACTTTCATGGGCATGAAAGATGACATGCAGTAAGGAACTACATATAAAATACATGTGATTGAAAGTATGTAATAAGGTGCTAATGAATTTCAAACTGTCATTTATGTTTCCTTTCATAATGCAGTGATTCTTCTGCTTATCTTTTTCTACATTAGCACCAGCCACGATCACGTATTGATTCCTTGTGTGCCTAGCTATACTAAATGCTCTATGGATGTGTTTCCTCTCATGTCAATTTTCTGTTGTTTCATTTATCACTTCTAATCACAGGCTACTGTGAGATGGTTATTTAAGTGTCAACCAATTATCCATGTAAAAGGAGGTAAATGGAATACTTGTTATCTTAAGCTAAGTTCTCCTTAGTTCAAGGAACTAGCTCTTTCTGAAAAGTAGATTTCATATTTCAAATATCCTTAATATGAGTGCATTTTACCCAGTTCAACAATATGGTTCAGCTAACATTGACTGATTTTATGTTTGTAGAAGGCACCATTCTGGGCCTTTGGAAGATGCAGATTCTTTGCTAAAAGTGGGCTTAGTGGGCCAAGGGCAGGGCAGCAGGTCAAAGTTGAATCTTAGTCTGGAAGAGGATTCAGAGGATCCTGATACAATCTATCTAAGGAGGGAAGTTTTTTTTCACCTACTCCAACACATCATATTTTTTGTACCCTTCTGTCTTTGACCTAGCTCTGTCCTCTCTCAGAAATGCCATTCAGCTTTCACTGGAACAAAAAACTTCCACATGTTCTTCCTAGCAAAGATTTACTTCACCTTTATGTTCACATTAGCGTGACTGGACTTGACTTTGGTGCTCGCAGCAGAGCTCAATGTATATCCTCTTTTGAAGCATTTTTCTTGCTATATTGAAATTTTTAACATTTATGTGTCTGTATTTAGATACTCTAAGACCCTGACAGTCAGGAATTGGGTTCTATTTATCTTGTTGTTATAGCACATGGCATGGTAGCTTGAGCAAACAATGCTAAGATGACCAAATAATCTTTTAGAAAAAAGACAGTATTTGCTCCATATCTCACAACATATCTAAAAGTTGACTTTAAACATATTAGATATTTAATACAAAAACGACAACATACTCAGTCTAACAGAAAAAGGTGAATTTCTCCATAACAAGGATGTATGGTAAGACTTTCAAAATGCGACTTAAAAATCCTGATGCCACAAAGAAAAGTCAACTAATGTAATTTGACAACATTAAAGCTTTTTTGCATGGCTAAATCACCACAAGTAGGGCCAAAATACAAACTCAACACTCAAAAAACTAATAGTGCAACAGACACTTCTCCAGAAAAGACATACAAATGGCTAACAGACACGTGAAAAAATGCTCAACATCACTAGCCATCAGGGAAACACAAATCAAAACCCCAATGAGATACCACCTTGTACCAGTTAGAGTGGCTAAAAGTAACAAAACAGGAAGCAACAAATTCAAGGATGTGGAGAAAGGGGGAACCCTCTTACACTGTTGGTGGGAATGCAAGCTGGTACAGCCAGTCTGGAAAACAGTATGGAGGTTCCTCAAGATGTTAAGAATAGAACTACCATTGGCCCAGCAACTTCACTTCTGGGTATTGACCCCAAAGATATAGATGTATTGAAAAGAAGGGGCATGTGCACCCCAAAGTTTATAGCAGCAATGTCCACAATAGCCAAAGTGTAGAAGGAGCTGAGATGCCCTTCAACAGATGAATGATAAAGAAGTAGTACATATACACAATGAAATATTATTCAGCCATCAGAAAGGATGAATACCTTTCTGACATGGATGGAACTGGAGGGGATTACATTAAGTGAAGTAAGTCAAGGAGAGAAAGACAATTATCGTATGGTTTCAGTCATATGTGGAACATAAGCAATAGCACAGAGGACCATAGGGGAAGGGAGGGAAATCTGAAGGGGGAGAAATCAGAGAGGAAGATGAACCATGAAAGACTATGGACCCCAAGAAACAATCTGGGGGTTTCAGAGGGGAGGAGGGTAGGAGGAGGTGGGTAACAAGGTGATGGGTATTGAGGAGGGCATGTGTTGTGATGAGCACTGAATGTTATACTTAACTAATGAATCATTGAACACTGCATCAAAAACTATATATGAACTGTATTTAGTATGAACTGTATTTAGTACATATGTAGTGTTCAATGATTCATTAATTAAGAAAAAAGGAAAAAACAAGTAAATATAGGAAACTTCTTCCCACCTTCCTCAAAAAAAGGAAATAGAGAAATATATGTAACTTTCATCACATATACAGGACTAGTATTCCCAACATTTTAAAAAACTATTAAAGTTATGGGATAAAGCTATGTAAATTTACCTATGCTAGGTAAATGCACACATCAAAATGGTAGGCAGCTATAAAGTATACTGAACAAGACAACTTTATTTTTTTTCCCAAAGATTTTATTTATTTATTTGACAGAGAGAGATCACAAGCAGGCAGAGAGAGAGGAAGGGAAGCAGGCTCCCTGCCGAGCAGAGAGCCTGATGTGGGACTTGATCCCAGGATCCTGAGATCATGACCTGAGCTGAAGGCAGCCGCTTAACCCACCGAGCCACCCAGGCACCCCTGAACAAGACAACTTTAAACATATGGTGAATGGATTGTAATCTACAAAGTAAGAAAGAATATAGTCTAAAGATAAATATAGTAAGCTAACTTTTTAAGAGAAGAGAAAGGAGAGAGAGAGTAAAAATATAAATCTATCTGCATTCCTTTGCAAAAAAAAAAAAGAGAGGAAGGAAAAGACAGATAGATAGATGTGATAGATTATCTATAAAGCTATTTTTGAATAGCATGAAGGTCAGGGAAACAAATGCAGGCCTAGTGATTTCTTTGTTTACATAGTTTGGTTTTCCAAAGCACATTAGTATTTTACATAAAAAATTTTATTTAAAACAAAAATAATGGAGAAGAAAACTCTATAATGGAATACAAACAGAAAGAAGAGAACTCAAATGTTTCTTTTTTTCTTTTAAAGATTTTATTTTATTTTTTTTTGAGAGAGAGAGAGAATATGCAGTGGGGAGGGGTAAAGTGAGGGAGGAGAGAGAGAGAGAGAAGCAGACTCTCTGCTTAGCAGGAAGCCTGATGCCTGCTTGATCACAGGATGCTGAGAAAATGACCAGAGCTGAAGGCAGACACTTAACCAACTGCGTCACCCAGGCACCCCTCAAACGCTTTCAAGTGTAACATAATTTCATGTACTAAAAAACATGAGTGAACAGAACTGCATTTTGTACATATTGCTTTGAATATCTGTCTTGTCAATCTAAAGGAAAAAAGAACTGCAAAACGTCTGTTTTTGAGAAGACTATTTTTTGAGTAGTCTGTTGGGTAGGGCTGATATTCACAGTTGGTGGATGAGTATATGGTAAACTTTTTCCAGTGCATAGCACGACTGAGCAAATGAATAAATATACCAAAGATGTTGAAAGGAGATTTCTCAGTCTTAGAAGGGGAATTTACTAATGTGGAAATGGAAAGGCTTAAAATCACCTCTGTAATGGTGTATTGGAATGGAAGGTATCAGTATGAATTCACAATTTTTCACAAATACAAACATGGCAATGTACATATGTAAAATTTTGTTCATATCTGTATCTATCTAATAACTCCGTCCACAGAAAACAGTTATAAACAATGGAGCTTCATTAACAATGAGCACTTCTGCCAACCATATCCAGGTTTCTAAGTACCATTTCTTACTAAAAAAGAACTGAGAAATGGAAGAATTTAAGACAGAGACAAGAAAAGTACAAGAGGAGTCAAGAAATTATGTGCAAGAAATAAAGAAAAAGTTCCAAAATGGCCGAGGTTAAATAGGAGTAACCCAACACATGGTGAGAGTAAAAGATGATAGACCACTAAATAAATATAAATTGGTGAATAAATAATAATGACAAATTGATACAGATAGGTGATAGGTAAATAAATTGATGGATGGATGGATCGATATCCAGATAGAGGGGGAAAGAGAAAGGTTTTTGTAACAATACAATGTTATATGAACAAAGGAAAGAAAAATTCAGTTAAAATAATTGATTAGCCATCATGACAGCAATGATTGCTTCAGGTAAGAAATATGAAAGATGATAAAATGAGTGAGTGAAATTTGATAGAAACAGAATATTTACACAGCTTCAAAATGTCTCCCCACATCTTCCTAATTATAGGGTTACAAAATAACAACTTTACAGTGGAGAATCTTGGTGAGTACCCCCTTAAACAAAGGATAGAGTTATCATCTCTAATGACAGGACCATCTGACATCACGTGCTTCCCATCGTGACTCACTGAGATGGAATCAACAAAACCTTTGTAGTATTCCTGAAGTATAGGGAGAAACATCAGGCAAATCTAACTTGGGATCCATCACACAAAATAAGCAGCTTGTACTCTTTAAAATATCAATGATATGAAAGACAAAGAAGGGGTGAGAACCAATCCTCACTAAAGGATATGAATAGACATGATAAGTAAATGTAATAAGTGATCCTGGGTTGGCTCCTGCACCAGCAAATTCATATCACATCATAGGATATTAATCAGACAAGTGGAGGGATTAGAATAAGGTTTGTAGATAAAATACGGTGATTAGATAATCATTAAATGGTGCCTTCCTAATGCAGATTAAGTTTTTCATAGGGAAGATAGAATACCTGAACGGATGATAATTGTGAATGCACATGCATGCAATCACATAGTATAAGGGAAAACTGGAATAATGTTTGGAGAGTTTTATAATCTTTCTAAGAAATAATTTCAAGCATTTATAAGATTAGAACTTCTTGGTGCCCACCACCCAGTCTTGTTTTATCATGCCCATTCAGAATTATAGACTGACCTTTAGAGACTTAGTACTTCAGGTCAAGACCTAGCCTTCTAGTGGAGCTTAATACTTAGAGGACCCTGGCACTTGTCATCAACAGGTTATTTTCCAAAGAAACTCTTTGAGCAATAAGTGTAAGCAGTTTTTCTTTGGGAATCAGCTTTGGGCATCTTGATATTGGAACACTAGCAAAGATTTTAAGCAAGTACCTGGGGCATTGGGGCATGGGGATGTCACAATGAGGTCAATAGAACAGTTAGGACGTGGAAAATTCATAAAAAGTTCCCTAAAATGGAAATTGAACTGAGTCACCTGGAGATGGAACTATCTTGGAAGGGACTTCCTAAGGTCCCTACACTCCTGGTTCAGAGTCTCTTCTCTGTGGAGAGTGCAGTGATTACAAGGACAGAGAGGGGTTAAGGAGAGTTCACTAACTCCTCCTTCTCACCGCTCCAGGTTAGAGAGGGTGAGGACAGATTGGCCAGTAGAGTAGGCACCCTGGGAGGAGGAGCAGAAGGCCAGAAGTGACAAACAGAAGAGAAGACAGTTGGGATCCACCCCTCTCCTCTTCCCTAGCTGCCTGTCAGCACATTTCCTTGGTTGCCAGTGCAGCACGTGTCCCCAGAGCCCACAGGTCACTGTGCAGAGCCCAGGGCCCAGGGATCTGGGCACAGAGCTGGGTGACACAGCTGGTACAGGAGCTAGCATGGCGGGGAAGGGAATGTTGTTGCTAGCAGGCTTCCTTCTGCCTGGGTTCCTGCTCTCAGAGGCCATCAAAATTCTGACTGCATTCTCACTGGGTGAGTGTTTGGCAGGAGAATCAGAGTCAGGTGCACCTCATGTACCTGCTCTAGGACTCAGGCACACACCATAGGTCAGAGGGTCATTCTATGTGGTTTTCCTCACAGGGCTTGAGTCCCAGGTTAGAGGAAGAAGAAGAGGGAGGGGGCCTGGCATGTCAGAGTGGGGTCCCTACTGCTGGGGATAGGGAAGATAGTTGTGGAGAAATCAGTGGTCTCCTTTCCTCTCATTTTATCCACTCTGGAAGGGTTTCCCATTGTGTATCTGGGGCCAGAATTTAGTTCCAGACTGACCTGGAGACCTTAAGCCATCTACTCTAGTCAAAGAAGATACTTTCAGAGGCACACCCTAAAAATCTGGGGGTGTGGAGTAGATACCAGTAGAAAGTGGATGGTGAGGTCAGTTTTAGGCTCTTGGAGACAGGGCAGACTAAAAATATGTCAGTGATAGGATACCTGGAAGACTTACAGGACAGAGGAAGGGACCCCGGGACAATCAAGTTCTTAGAGCCCTCTCTCTTTTGCCCGTGCTGCTGGAAGCTTTTAAAGGACAGTGAAGCATTTAATTTTGTCAATGAAATTTTCCCCTTACTTTTCCCCAATGGGAACAGAAGGGCAACAGGAGCACTTATTAGGATAAAGAGTTATCATAGGATGGAGTTTCCCCCAAGAATATTTTGGATCCGCTGTGAAAGGATAGGGGGCTATTGGGATCACTTTAAATCCCTATGTATCTGGGGATCCTAGAGCTAGAAGAAACCACCAAGTTCATCTAATTGGATATCCCTATTTTATTTCCTGACCAGGAACCTGAGGGTCAGGGAAATGAGGGGCATTTTGCAAGAGCACACCAGACCTCCCTGATGGACACATTTGGACTTTACTCACTATTTCTTACCTCAAACCGATCCTCTTCCTCAGAATCTACACTTTACAGTGGGGATTCATAAAAATCAGTATTTAAAAAAACTCTTTTCTATTTTAAAACTATTTTTAGTGAAAAAGGTAGCAGAAAAAAAGTACTTTTAAAGTATGTGTCCTTCTGGGAGGGAGCACATATGGTTTAGAAGAGCTGGAAGCCCCACCTTTGGCCCAGAATGCACTGGGTTCCCCAATACCCTCAGGAATGGCTGCCTCTGTGGATGGCTTCTCCCCTCCATCCATTTTTCTCAAGGATTTAATGTGATCCATCGCAGGCAGTCTGAGGAGGATAGGGGTTTGTGTTATATATAACTGGCGTTACCTCAGCCAACACAGTATAGATATAAAAGACTAGAGTAATTTCCACAGATACACACTGTTATTGTAGTCTGACATCCCTCTTGCCTACTCAGTAATCATGAGATCTTCATCTTCCAAATAACCCTCACTTCCCACGTGGGCAAAGTCTATAGCTTTCTTCCTACTCTGACTTTTTCTGCTGCCGAGACCCATAGAGTCAACAAAAATCTCCATGGTGGCTTATGGTCTTTCACAGTCATTGCATTGATAGAACCTGTACCACCCCAGAGGATCAAACTTCCTCTTCATTAGAATCTCAGGAATATTAGGATGGGTGATATCCAAACCTATCATGTGTAGGATCCTGTAGTTCCATCTAAAGGTCCACAGTTGTTCTGAATGACTTAATTTGATACTCAGCAATTTACAAGCTCCAACTGGAAACATCCTGTCAAATATTTTTGAATCTCAGGATTTGGGTTCTAAGTGGTGGGTCTACCTCCTTATGCTCCAATGGCTATTTCTCAGTCTGATATTCAAGTTCCCAGTATCTGGGTCTGACTCTAACATAAATTTCCTAAGGGAAGTATTCCATAAAGATCTCTGACCAATTGTCAATGGGATCTCTTCCTATTCCCCTCCATAGTAATGTGCCTAATTTCCACTGTGTCCCCATAAGAGCTGGCTAATATCAGTATGTACCCAGGATCAGGAACTCCTAAGGCCTAAGTAGAGAAGCTTGTCACAGTGACATGGAGACCATGAATCACAAAAGGAAATCTTGATGGAACAATTACACTGGTTGGGATTTAGACACACACTGGGTAGGTGTCTTGGCTGCTGCTTACTCAAAGTGAGACAGGGGGACTGAAGAAACTCATTGTCCTCTGTTCACAGTCAACTCTCTGCCCTCTTACCTTAGATTTCTCTATCCACCACATCAGTTTCAGACCCTCTGTTCTCATTTTTACAAAATGAAATTTCGTGTTTTTCCTAGGTGGAAGCCATTATTTACTGCAGGACCGGGTATCTCAGATTCTTCAAGATCATGGTTACAATGTCACTATGCTTTTTTATGGAGAAGAATTCTTAATTCCAGGTGTGTTTTTGTTTGTTTTTTTGTTTTTTGTAATCATTGAATTCTTCTATCCCAGAGAGACTATGTCTTCTGTATAACACTGCTTAGCACAAAATCTGTTTGAATCTAGCTATATTGAATAAAAGGGGAAAATATGTGCATGTATGTTCATGTTACCCCCTGGATATCATATTAAGATTTGTAGATCTGACCTCCGCATGTCATAACTCCATGTTTTACCCCCTCAGCTAGGTGTCACTTCATCTAGGCAAAACTCTGTATATCATTATTGTTTATTTTGATAACTCTACTCTGTGGTGTGCCTTTAATTGTGTTGAACAGAATTGTTCAGCCATATTTACAGTTTTTGTTATTTAAGGAGAGCTGCTCTTCTTGTTTCATATGTTACTTTCTACTCCTGTTATGAGACCTGAACTTTTAAGAAAGCATTTTTTTTTAAAGATTTTTTTTTATTTATTTATTTGTCAGGGACAGAGGGAGAGAGAGCGAGCGAGCACAGGCAGACAGAGAGGCAGGCAGAAGCAGAGAGAGAAGCAGGCTCCCTGCGGAGCAAGGAGCCCGATGTGGGACTCGATCCCAGGACCCCGGGATCATGACCTGAGCCGAAGGCAGCCGCTTAACCAACTGAGCCACCCAGGCGTCCCTAAGAAAGCATTTTTAAAGGATGTCTTTTAATCATGTCCTAGGATCAGATCTATCAATGAGATGAGCCTATATTCTTGAGTGTCTCTGGCTGCCCATGACTTGTGCATAATGATGTCAGAAGTTCTTGAGTCCTTGGGCTAAATACCCAGTAGTGCCATTGCTGAGTTGTAGGGTAGCTCTATTTAACTTCTTGAGGAACTTCCATACTGTTTTCCAGAGTGGCTGTACCAGCTTTCATTCCCACAAACAGTGTAGGAGGGTTTCCCTTTCTCCACATCCTTGCCAACATTTGTTGTTCCCTGTCTTGTTAATTTTAGCCATTCTAACTGGTGTAAGTTGTTATATGTAACTAATGAACCATTGAACATTACATCAAAAACTAATGATGTATTATATGTTGACTAATTGAATTTGAATTAAGAAAATCCAAAAAAATCTGTAGCTAAGATGAAGCTCATCAATCTTGTGAAATCTTCTCTGTTGACAGACAAGGACACAGAGGACCAGAGAACTCAAAAGATTTGTTCAAGTCCACACAGCAGGTTAATAATAGAGTGGGTCGATCCAGAACTTTAAGCTCTGGGTGTCTCATTCAAAATTGCTGAGACTTTAATTTAAAAAAATCCAAAATTAATGATTGTTGATGAAAAACAAGTCTGAGCAATTATGAAATTCTGAAGATGAACTTCAGGCTCTGTTGCTATTTAATCACCCTCTAGATCAAGTACTATATTGTTCACTAGATTTCCTTTCTGTACATATCCCTTTGTATCTGCCTTGTCAGTTTGATTGTGTATTTGTCTTGACTGCCAACCATGCTAGTTGTAGTCCATTATCATTTCATTTTGGTGGTTCCCACAGATTGAGAAGCTGCTGAAAACTTCAGACTCTAACTCTTTACACACACTCAAAACTATAAACCATTCAGAGGACCCATGGATTCCCTTAGTTTTGTTCTTGTTTCCAAGTTTTAATAGTCCAGAGTTTCTTGCAATATTTACCATTCACCGGGAATTTCTGAGGTTTAGAAATGGGTTATTTATTTTTCTCTTCAGCAGTAGACTTTGGTAGAGGCTTGCAAATAAGGGAACACGTGATTGGATTATTTTTGTTGACCCGATTCAACACTCAATATTGAAACTTTTGAACCTACATTGACTACCTGCTTGGATAACTTCCTTATAAGGTTATTATGTACAACTTTAATAAATAAATGACTTCAGAAATAATGAATTAACCTCAGTTTCTAACATTGACTTATAAGATTATTTCTTTTTCTTTTTTTTTAAAAGATTTTATTTATTCATTTATTTGAGAGAGATAGATCACAAGCAGGCAGAGAGGCAGGCAGAGAGAGAGGGGGAAGCAGGCTCCCTGCTGAGCAGAGACCCCCCCCCCCCCAATGCGGGGCTCCATCCTGGGACCCTGAGATCATGACCTGAGCGGAAGACAGAGGCCCAACCCACTGAGCCACCCAGGCGCCTCTTTAAGATTATTTCAATCACTAACTGAAATCACAAGTATAAGAAGCCACCCTACAGAAGAATTAGTTGTCTGCAGTTCTGACTCTTCCTTTTCCTAAGAGAGCTTGCTCTACTTCTCTACCAGGTAGATATTGCCCAAGTGACAGGTCTTCTTTGTTTTGGGGGATCTGTTACATCATTGATTCTCAAGGGCTTGCCTAAAATCACTGAAGCAAAGTTATCTGGAGGGACATCATCATGACCAGACAGTTCCACCCCTTTAGTCAGCTAGTTCTGATTTTGTTGAATATGGTTGTAGGAGAGCAGATCAGAAGATAATGTAAGTAAGGAAGCCCTATGTTGGAATTCAGGCTTTGATTGGATTCATAGGTTCCTCAGATAATCTATCAAATAGTGCTCACCTTAGCCTGGGAGTTAAAAATCCCAATATCTTAGTCTGCTGTTATCAGGGTGAGGTCAGTTTCTTTCTTGATCTTGTATAAGAAAGTCATTATGGTATTTTGTGAGACCTGCTCCCTGAGGCTGGTGAGGGAGTTCAATGTTTCACAGAGTGTCTTTTTTTCAAAAGACCAGCATTGTGCATGTGGAGAAATGAAGCAGTGCCTTGATTATGATCAGTAATGTCTGAAAATCTGTAGAGGATAAAGAGTTTTGCTTCATGCTGTGTATTGTGTCTTTGGTGTGTGGAGACACATGTGTAACCCTCAGGTACATTTTGGATATCTATATGGCAAGAGATTCTGTGCTCTTTACCCAATGGAACAACCTTTCGTCTTTATAGGTGTCTTTGGAATGTATTTTTCTTCTTTAAATTAACTTTGGTAGTTTCTGTCTTTCTAAGAATTTGTCCACATCACCCATTGTCTAATTTATTGCCATCTAAAGTTCATAGAATTCTCCTATAGTCCTTTTCATTTCTGTGTGGTCATTAGTGGTGTTCCTTCTTTCATCTCTGTTCCTAATAATTTGTATCTTTCTTGTTTGTAAATTTTCTTGATCTTTTCAAAGAACTGGCTCTGCTTTCATTGATTTCTGTTGGTTTTCTATTTCCAATTTTATTAGTTTTCCCCCAATCTTTGTCAATTTTACCATCTGTTTTAGGCTTAGTACACTTTCTTCCCCAGTGTCTCAAGGTAACAGAGTAGGGTATTGATTTGATAACTTCCTTTTTAGTATAAGCATTGAAACTCTAAGTTTCCTTTTAACTGCTGCTTTTGGTGCATCCCATATGTTTTGGCATGTTGCATGCTTATTTTTATTTCTTTGTAAGTATTTTATGATTTTCCTTGTGATTTCTTTTTGATACATGCATTATTTAAAAGGATAATGTTTAATTTCCACAATTTGTGAATTTTCCAGTTTTCTGTCTGTCGTTGATTTCTAACTTCATCCTGGTGTGGTTAGATAGCTTGTGATAAGTATGTTTTAACATTATTGAGACTTATTTGTGGCTAAACATAGAGCCTCTGCTGGAAAATGTCCCCTGTACCCTTGAGAACAATGTGTATCCTGTTCAGTAGTGTGTTCTGTATATGTCTGTTACATCTAGTGGAACAATGTGTGTAAATCTTCTATTTCTTTACTGATCTTCTTTCTGTTTTTTTTTATCCATTATTAAGAGTGGGTATTGAAATGCCCAATGATTATATAGAAGTGTCTGTTTCTCCCTCTATTCTGCCAGATTTGCTTTAGTTATTTTGAGGGTCTGTCATTAGGTGCATATGTGTTTATAATTGTTATATCTTCTTGCCTTATTGAATCTTTATTAATATATAATGTCTTTCCTTGTCCCTTGCAATCTTTTTGATTTAAAGTCTATTATGTTTGGCATTTTCTCATCTAATTCTGCTTTCTTTTGCTTATTACTTGTTTGGAATATCTTTTTCCATTATTTCCCTGTCTGTGTCATTGGCTCTAAAGTGAGTCTCTTGTAGACAGTATATATAGTTGGACAAACTTTCCTTCGTGTGTGTGTTTGTGAGCTTCTTTTTTTGTATTTTTTTTAACACATTTCATTGTTTTGGAATAACTGTAAATTTACAGAAAAGTTGAAAGATATTATAGGAAGTGCCCATATACCCCACACCTTCTTTCCCCCATTGTTAACCCATTTTATTTTTAAAGTGTTACTTTTTATTGAAATATAGTTGATACACAAACTTACATTAGTTTCAGCTGTGAGAAATAGTGGTTTGCCAAATGTACATGTTATGTAGTGCTCACCACAAGTGTAGCTGCCGTCTGTCACCATACAAGGCTATTACAATTGGTTCCTGTATTTTTATCCATTGTGCCAATGTCTATATTTTCATTGGAGAATTTAATCCATGTACATTGAATGTTATTTGTGAAAGGAGAGACTACATCTGTCCTTTTGCTATTTTTTTACATGCCTTATAGCTTTTTTGTCCCTTCCTATATTACTGTTTCTTTTGTGCTTAGTTGATTCTTTGTTATGAAACATTTAACTTCCTTTGTCATTTACTTTTGTGTATATTCTATAGCTATTTTTTAATGTGCATGACCATGGGGATTTAATTTAACATGATAAATATATGTCACTCACATTTTAATATTTACCAGTTTAACTTTAATAACATTCAAAAATTCTCTTCCTACAAAGCTTGGTTCATCCCCACCCCCTTGAATTGTTGATGTCACAAAATTACGTCTTTGAACATTGTGTGCCCCAATCATAAACTATCATTAATTTAAATGCATTAGTACATTAAATTACAGAGAAAATTTGATTGGAATTACAAATAAAGTTTAAATAAGACTTGTTTTTAAACTAATATTTGGTTTTTAAAAGTGTACTAGTTTCATAAATCATGTAGAAACCACAAGTGCGGTTACAAAGCATTGCTATGATAATCGTTTTATAATTTCCTATGCATTTACCTTTATTAAAATCTTTAGTTTTCCATGCACCTTTGAGTTACTATCTGGTATCATTTCATTTTTTCTGAAGGGCTCCTTTGAACAATTCTGTCAGTATAGGTCTAGTGGTAATGACCTGCCTTAGCTTTTGTTTATTTGGGAATGTCTTAATTTTGCCCTCACTTTTGAAATTCAGAGTTTCCAGACACAGAATTTTTTGTTGTTCATTTTTATCTTTTAGCATTTTGAATATATTGGGCCACTACCTTCTGACCTCCAAAATTTCTTATTAAAATCTATTGATCATCTCATTGGCAGTCACTTGTATGTGATAAGTCACTTTTCTCTTAACGCTTTTAATATTCTCTCTTTATCTTTCTGAAGTTCAATTATAATGCTTGTGTTTGAGTTCATTTTCCTTGGAGTTTGTTGAGCTTCCTAGATGTTTATATTCATATCTTTCATCCAGTTGGGGGGGGAGTTTTCAGCCATTACTATGTTTTCAGTCATATATTATGTATTACATTGTTACATATTACATATGTAAAATAATACATATACATAATATATTACATATACATAATATATGTATTATTTTACATATTACATATACATAATATATATGTATACTACATGTACAATATATTACATACATTATGTATTACATTGTTACATATTACATATGTAAACTATTCTCTCTATCCCTTTCTCTCTCTTCCTTCTGAGCATCTACACTGCATACATTGTTTCCTTAGACTATGTTCTCTTTTCTTCAATGTCTTAACTTTCTGTTCTTCACACTTGATCATTTCCATTGTCTTATCTTCAGGTTCACTGATTATTTTTTGGCTTGCTCAAATCAGCCTTTGAATCCCTCTAGTGAAATTTTCATTTCATTTATAGCATTTTTCAGTTCTATATTTTATTTTTGGTTTCTTTTACATTTTCTGTGCTTTTATTTACATTTCTATTTTGTATAAACTTTTTCCTTCACCTTCTCCACATCTTTCTTTAGTTCTCTGAGAATATTTATGGCAGTTATTTTAAAGTCATAGTCTAATATATCTGCCATCAGGTCTTTCTCAAGGACAGTTTGTTAATTTATTATTTTCCTCTGAATTAGGGTGTTTCCTGTTGTTTGGTATCTCTTGAGTTTTTTGTTGAATACTGACCTGTTGAATTTAACAATGTGTTAAATCTGGAGATTAGACTCTCCTCTTTTCTCCAGGATTTGCAGATTTTTTTTTATTAATTTTGTTTATTGTTTTTATTTTATGGTTGCTTTAGGCTGCCTTTGGGTGAACATCAATGTGAGTTGTAAATTTTTGTTTTCTTAGGTCTTTTCTGAGCCTTTTAGTGACATGAACAGACACTTTCTAATTTTCATCATATATGTAGTTTTTGTCCAATATCCTAGCCCTTAAAGTTTGTCTCCCATAAGAGGAAAAAGAGAAAAGTCAGGGAGAAAAAAACAGATATCAGTCTCTTAAGACCCCTAGAAGTTCATTCAGCCAGAACAGAATGTGCTTGAAAAAAAAATAGCATGATGCAAAAACATCACTGCCTACTCTTTGTCTGTACCTATGTGATCAGAAGTAGCAATTCATAGTCAAAGCACAGACACCTGAGATTTGGAGAACGTCCTTTTTACCCACTCTGGCTCCTGAAACCTGTGTGCAAACTGCTTTATGAACATATGTTCAGCTGCCTGCCATGAGATGTATGTGGGGGATGGGTGGCTGGTACTATGAACATTGCTGGAATAACTGAAATTAACTAAAATTATGTGTACTTTACAGTTACATCCTTCTCTGGAAGTTGACTACAAGGTTCCAAAATAGATATTTTAGACAGATTCTGCCAGTCAATTGTTATCTAGGTGGGAAGACAGATTCCTGGTGCTCTACGATCTTCCTAGAGTCTTCACTACTACCTTTTGCTTTCTGAATATATATGTATAGTTGAATATATGTGTGTACATATAAAAGAAAACTTTCACCAGTTCCTGTTTAAATGTGTGTCCAGGAAAGCTCCTTATACTCTCATGCTGGAAGTGGAACCTAAATAGTTGTTTCTTGATGGTGTCAGGGATGGAAAGACCTTCAACTGACAAGTAATTCTTCATAGGAATTAAACTGAGGCACCATGGATTGTGCTTTGTGTAGGGCAGCAGCACATCCCTCTTGTGAGCTCCTGTTTGAATGTTTGTGTCCTGAGTGCCCATGCTGGATGAATCTCTGCAAAAGGAGGTTGTCCTTGATGCAATGTCATACATGTGCTTCTGGAGAAAACTGAATGTGGTTAAGGTGTTGCCAGCAAAGCTCGTGTGCAGGTTGTTGAGGTAGTCCATAAGAAAGCAGTTAAAAATGATTTGTATCCTGCCAAGATGAAGAAGAAGAGAAACTAGCTGAGTGCTTGTTGAAATAGAAACTGAGCAGAACATATTATCAAATCTATGCATGTAAAATACCTATTAATACTTAGAAATAGTCAGCAATTTGAGTAACATTGGAAATGGGGGGTGCTTAATATAATATGTCACTGCACAATTATGTTATAGTAATCCACTGCAAGGCATCATTACTTCTTTGCTGTTTAAGAATAGTATAAACCAGGCCATTAAAGGGAAAACCAGTGGAGGTAATCACTCTTTTGCTTAACAGATCCTTTACAATGGGATTTAATCCTTAAAGGCACTGTTTATGGGTTGTATTAACCATTTTAATACGTTGGGCAGATCCAAAGAGTCTCTTTTTGTCAAGCTGATTGTAAATGCCCAAACTTTAATTTTATTTTAGTTTTTTACTTGTTATATCAAGAGCAACCATAGCCCCTAGGAAATAATGTAGAAGAAATGACTCTTATGACTGTGGGATATTTAATCCCAGTAGTTAAGGCAGGGCATGCAAATTTGTCCTCTATCTAACATTTTGACTCCTAAGAGTACTGAAATTTTCTGTATATATCTAGTGGGCTCTTCTCATATAGCTGTTATTTTTTGTCCCAGTATCGATTAAGACCATTAAAGTTTGTCAGTGGCTCATCTCATCTGATGTTAAAACTATTTAGATGCCCTGATTTAGAGGCACAAAAGCCAATCTGTGCCTTTCTTTTTTTAAAGTAATGTTACATTCCACATGTATCATGTTACATTCCACTCTGTTTTAATTTCTTTCCTGACTCTCCCACCCTACCTTGCCTTTCTCTTTCTTCTTTCTTTGGGTTATTAGAGGTATTTTGGGATAATGTCCATTCTAACCTGCTCATATTTATAAGTTTCTTCTTCAGAATGTCCCAGTTAGTATCATTAAGGCTAGGGGCCTCACTGGTGGTCATTTTGAAAGATGTAAAATTAACCTGACTTTGAATAAACCCCTTGAATTAGCTCCATGGGCATGTCATCAGTGTTTTACCATATTACCACGTTAGTCAAGGTTTTCTTTTAGCTACAGAGAGGTAATCAGCATCAGTAGCAAAGGCAATTTTTAGGGCTGTATGCACCTTCTACTTTTACAGGTGTGGATCTCTTCCTACCTGTGGCATGGTGACTGCCCTTCCTCACACCATTCGTTGCACTTGTAAACTGGAATCAGTCTTATCCAGAGCACTGTTTATAATGGGGGCAGCCCTTGAGACACACAACCATTGGTCACAGAGTTCTGCCTAGCCACGTGTCAATCTCAGCTCACGCAGGGATTCAGAAGCACAATTTAAGCTGACACAGAAAATAGGTTTGCGTGAGACACATGGCCAGGGCCACTGAATGGCTACTCCCATACTCTTGTCCCTAAATACCAATTACGGAAGCTTCTGAGTAGGGTGGAGGTGAGGATTCCCCTATATGGGTGTGGGTTGCTTGGCTTGAAACTCTTCCTTGTTTAAGAGATGGCATGTTGAGGCTTTCTTCTCTGTTTGCCAAGATATGTCCCAGAAGGTTAAGAGGGAGATGGAGCTTGAAAGCCATCATCTGCCCAACTTAAAAAATGGCATCAGACTCTTTTTTACACATGACTTATGGGGAAATGCCAGGATATGGAGTAGGGCTGCAGAAGACTGCTTTTTTAAAATTAGGTCTTGGTATCTTTTTGGCAGAGTGAAAAACCTGTGCATGTATCACTTTTAATTTTAATGAAAATGATTTCTTTTCTAAATGGGAAATGCCTGGGAAGTTGGCAGTGAATGAGATCTGTATTCAAATACAAATTATACATTCACTGTATGTGCATTCTTTTTTTTTTTTTTAAAGATTTTATTTATTTATTTGTCAGAGAGAGAGAGAGGGAGAGAGAGCAAGCACAGGCAGACAGAATGGCAGGCAGAGGCAGAGGGAGAAGCAGGCTCCCTGATGAGCAAGGAGCCCGATGTGGGACTCGATCCCAGGACACTGGGATCATGACCTGAGCCGAAGGCAGCTGCTTAACCAACTGAGCCACCCAGGCGTCCCTGTATGTGCATTCTTGACAAATTATCTGGCACTCCTTTCTCACCTATAAAATGGTGACTAGTTACACCTTTAAGTGTAAACTTTAAACAGAAACTTCTCTTACTTTAAAGTGAGTAAAAGTGACTGTATCATTATATGGTTCTCAATAAAGTTTAGCAGTTTGCATGATTGAAGAAATGAGAAAGCAGAAAAACCAAACCAAACCAAAGTTCAAAAAGCAAGCATTTGAGTATATATACAATCCTTGGAGTAAACAAACATGATATCATCATGTCACTATTAATAAGGGTTGTATGGTATCATTAAACATTTCCTTATTGGTGTTTTATTTTTTATTTTTAGAAAAGAATGAAATTTCATACAATGTTATCAGTTGGCTTCCACCTGAAGATCATAGAAAAGATTTTAATAACTCTTTTGATTTCTTTGTGACAGAAGCTTTGCATGGCAGGTAATTTCTTTTATTCTCTGAATGAAAGGCTTGCCATTTTAGTGATAGAAATGAATGGTTGCATGCATGGATACTTGGTGTGAATTTAAGAGAAATGGATGGATGGGTGAGTGGATGGATGGATGGATGGATGGATGACTGGATGGATGGGGAGATCAATGATGGTGGCAGTATATGGATGGAGTAAATGAGTTTTGCACTACCAGTCATTCAGTGTATGTATACTGTGGCTCTTCCACTGAAAGCATGAATGTATTTCTGTATAGTGAGGGGGATTGTTCCTCTGGATCTTCCTTGCAACATTTCATCTATGGTGTTTGCATATATATTCTCCAAAATACAGAAGTTGTGATAGACAAATTTCTCATTGTCAATAGGCGATGAGAACCACCAGTTTACATTTATTGTTCCTCCCTTACCCTCACATAAATTCAAGAATAGAAAGATGCTTTTGAATACTGTTATTTAATACCTTGAAACACTATCTTTTAAACTCATTTAAAAAACCGAAATATCTTGGGGATATACAACCAGTGAGTAACCTGAGGAATTTTGTCATTATCTGGGATGTATAGAAAGTTCTTCTTTGACATTAGAGGGTAAAGACACAAATTTATACTTTGTTTGGTTAACACACAGGCCTAATGTCCATAGCCCTTCGTTCCTTAGAAATTCTATTTGCAGGGCACCTGGTAGGCTTAGTTGGTTAAGCATCTGACTTTGGTTCTCACGTCATGATCTCAGGGTCCTGGGATTGAGCCTACTGATGTGCCCCTGTTGAGCTCCCTGCTCAGTGGGAAGTCTGTTTGAATCTCTGCCTCTTCCCTCACTTGTGCTCTCTCTTTCTCAAATAAATATATAAAATCCTAAAAAACAAACAAAAAAACCTCACAAAGAAATTCTATTTGCTACTAGGTGGTCCTAAAATCTGGCCTTTTCCATAGAGCCCAATTGATAGTCAAACTAGAACACCAAATGCTCTTATCTGTAAGAGATTTGATCTAAAGTACTCACTTGAAACTTTGTTTTATCTTGTGTTGTTACTCATATATTTTCAAATTATATGTCCCATCTCTTCCCCCTCAGCTTTATTATGTCAAAGACTGTTTTTTTGTTTGTTTAGTTTTTGTTTTTAAGTATGTTCCATACCCAGCATTGACCCCAATAGGAGGCTGGAACTCACAACCTTGAGATCAAGATCTGAGCTGAGATCAGGAGTCAGATGCTTAACCAACTGAGCCACTCAGGCGTCCCTCAAAGACTGGTTTCACTCACATGTTAAATATGGTACAAAACACAGCACAGTGATTTCCTGTATTTTTTCATTTATTATCTTAATTTCAATATGATTCATGCTCTACGTTTGAGGAAATTGCACTTCATATTCTGAATTTGTCAGTAACATTGAGCAACCATTCTTTATGAAAATCTTTTAAAATATAATAGAGGATAATTTCAGCAAATCATGTGTTGTCACTTTTAGTTGATTCTATAGCACGTGTGGGCATCTTCATGTTAATGAGCTCTCACCTGTGGGTCTTCTTTCATTGGGCGGACGTGGTGGAATATTGTACAGGTTATAGGTTTGCTGGGCCATTGATTCTCTCAGTCCTTCATTCATGTAGGAGGCCTATGGGTCTCCAAAGCACCTGCACCTGTAACCTCTGGTCAGGAATATTCTCATCTTGCCATGTGCTGTATGAAAAGGATCATTTCCTTAGAAGGCACCGATGGGAAAACATTGAGAGAATAGATCCTGGAGTAGTGCCATAGGCAAGAGTCTTCAAAATTGGTAAAATTTTAGCATGAAATTTTGTGAATACTCCAGCTGGCATGAAGTGGAAAGGTAGTAGTTAACTTCAAATAGGCTTTTATTTTTGTTTGTTTTAAATATTAATATTTTCAGGTAGGAAGATATAAATCTCACATTCAGCTTAGAACTTGGATTCTAATATTACCATCAGGAAATTCCTTGTGTGAGGCAATCTGTCAAATTCAGGATATATTTAATTTCAAATAAAAGAGCTACATCGTGAATGTTGATGTTATGAAGTTACTTCCACAGTTTGGTTAGTAAACAGGACAGTCACTTAGAAAAGTTCAGTACACAAATGAAAGTTAAACAGAACATCACAGAATGTACCAACTAGACATGAGACTCTGAGATCTACTAGTGTCAAAGGATGCTTTCAATGCAGGAAGAGCTAAATTGGCTTTGCTAGTGCATGCATATGGATTGGCCAGAGAAAGGGTAGGGGAGGAAATAAGAACATTTTTTTTTTTAAGATTTTATTTATTTATTTGTCAGAGAGAGAGAGGGAGAGAGAGCAAGCACAGGCAGACAGAATGGCAGGCAGAGGCAGAGGGAGAAGCAGGCTCCCTGATGAGCAAGGAGCCCAATGTGGGACTCGATCCCAGGACGCTGGGATCATGACCTGAGCCGAAGGCAGCTGCTTAACCAACTGAGCCACCCAGGCGTCCCAGGAAATAAGAACATTTTAGGAAGCAGAAACATCCAGAGTAGAGTATTTGTTGAACACTGGTAACATAGGTGGGCGGCTGCCAGGTATGGTCTTACTTACCTGGGATATTTTCTTTGAGCCAAAGATTCTCCTAAGTATCATGAAGTTAACACCTTCAATAAATATATCTCATTACTTTTGTTTTAAACAGAGAAGCATTTGAGAACGTTGTAAAGTTAATGGAACAACTGGGGATTCGATGCAGTGACTTGCTAAGGAGAGGAGATATCATGGATTTCTTAAAAAACGAGAACTTTGACCTGGTATTTGTCGAAGCATTTGACTTCTGTTCTTTCCTGGTTGCTGAGAAGCTTGGGAAGCCATTTGTGGCAATTCTTCCCACCCAGTTTGGCAGTATGGACCATGGGCTACCAATCCCTGTGTCTTATATTCCAGTATTCCGTTCCTTGCTAACTGACCACATGGACTTCTGGGGCAGGGTGAAGAATTTTCTGATGCTTTTTGATTTCTCCCTGAAGCAATGGCGACTCCACTCTACATATGACAACACCATCAAGGAACATTTCCCAGAAGGTTCTAGGCCTGTTTTGTCTCATCTTCTAAAGAAAGCAGAGCTGTGGTTTGTTAACTCTGACTTTGCCCTTGAGTTTGCTCGGCCTCTACTTCCCAACACTGTGTATGTTGGAGGCTTAATGGCGAGACCTGTTAAACCAGTATCACAAGTAAGTAAAATCTTAGCTCTCAATATGGACTTCATGCAGAACTTTTAAATGCAGACAGAACCAGTAGCTCCCCTGGCAGAGGGAAGAGGAAGTGAGTATGATTAGACAGGCAAAGCAATGAGGATATACATTTTTATTTTTTAATTTAATTTAATTTTACTTTTCTTGTCTATTGTATTCTATTTTGAATTTTATTTTATGTGGAAAAAAGCACTTAGTATAAGACTTAACTTCTTATCAAATTTTTAATAGTACAATATTTAATAGTACAATATTTAATAGTATAATAGTACAATTATTGACTTAGGTGTCATGTTGTGCATCAGATCTCTAGATCTTATTCATCTCATTTACTTGTAACTTCTCCTCCATGGAATAGTAGCTGGCCTTTTACCTCATTGCTCCCCCTCTAACCTTGGAAACCAACTTCCGCTTTTGATTCTATGAATCTGACTATTTTAGATGCTTCAGATAAGTTAATTCATGCAGTATTGCCTTTCTGGCTTAGGTCACTTAGCATAATGTCCTCAAGCTTCATCCATGTTTTCCCATATTGCAAAATTTCCTTCTTTTTAAAATATTCCATTATATATATATTATATATATAATTGTATATTTTATATATGCATATATAAATGTATATATCCATTTCCTTAGGTATAGAGAGAGAACTCAGATTGCTCCATCATATGGTGGTTCTATTTTTAATCTGGAGGAGGAATTTCCATGTTGTTTTCCATAGTGCCTTTACTGTTTTTCATTCCCAACAGTGGTAGGTAAGAGTTGCTATTTCCCCATATCCTCAACAGTTTTCTTCTGTTTTTTAATAATAACCATACTAATATGTATGAATTAACATCTCATTGTGGAATTGATTTGCATTTCCCTAATGACTAGTGTTTCTGAGTATTTTTTCATATATCTGTTTGCCATTTACATGTTGTCTTTGGATAAATGTCTATTCCAGTCCTTAGCCTTTTATTTTTTTTAATATTTTACTTTTTTATTTGACAAAGAGAGGGAGAGAGATCACAAGTAGGAAGAGAGGCAGGCAGAGAGAGAGAGGGAAGCAGGCTCCCCGCTGAGCAAAGAGCCCAATGTGGGACTCCATCCCAGGACCCTGAGATCATGCCCTGAGCCAAAGGCAGAGGCTTAACCCACTGAGCCACCCAGGCACCCCCCCCCAAGCCTAATTTTAATGGGATTGTAAGATCATTCTTTCTTTTCTTTTTCTTTTTCTTTCTCTCTCTCTCTCTCTCTTTCTTTTACTACCTCTCTTTTCTTTCTTTCTTCTTTCCTATTGAGCTGTAGTTCTTTCTTATGGAGATTTTGGAGATTTATCTCTTATCAGGAATACACTTTGCAGATATTTTCTGTTCTGTAGGCCATCAGTTACTCTTTAATCAATTTTGAGTTGAAAATTTGTGTGGTTTAAGTTGAGGATTGAACTTTATACTTATTCATGTGGATATTCACCTGCTGGGGGTAGGGATTCTGGTGAGAGGGTGTTTTCATAACTTAATTACTGGCCTAGGTGAGGCTGGTTACACATTTGCCTGGGTGCAGTCTGTCTTTACCTCTTTCTTTCTTTCTTTCTTTCTTTCTTTCATTTCTTTTAGAGAATGAGAACATGGAGCCTCTTATTCTGATGTCATTCTCTGCTCTTTTCAATTTTAAATAATAGATTTACATTAACCTTATAATTATCAAAAGATAGCAAAACTGATTTTAAGTGGTTTCCTGGGATGATAGGTCTTATGATGTAGTGTTGGATGGAGTCAAATAGAGCCAGATTGAATAATAGAGTAAAAGCTTTGAGCTGGGGACAACCAAACAATGAAGAAGAAGAAATTATGTTTCTGAAGAATGACAAAATTGTATTCTTAGGGTACTAAATTTTTAGGGGATTAAATCAGAAATTTCTTAAGAATCATTTATGGGTGGTTGTAAACTAATTAATACTACACAAAATAGACTTATGTCATAACTTTTACAGGAGATAAAGGATATTTTATAAATGGTTTAATATAATAAAATCAACCAATGTACTACAACACATTATTAGAATGAATGGGAGAAAAAAACATATCATGTCAAGAGAGGCAGAAAAGTTATCTGACAAAACTAAGACTCTTTCATGATAAAAACATTCACAAAGCTAGACATATAAACATGATTATTGAACATGATAAAGAGTATATGGAACACTCCCAGCAAAAAACATACTCATTATGATAGACTGCAATTGTGCTTCTTAAGATCAGTAGTGTAAGATGTCTACTTACATCACTGCTATTCAAATATGCCCTAGACAAAGCAAGTAGGCAAGAAAATGAAAGAAAACACATCCAAACTGGAATGAACAATGTAGAAATAATTTGATTTTCATAGGACCTATTTCTCTAAGTAGAAAATACCAAAAAATTCATATACCAAAAAGAAACTACTAGTTTTAATAAACAAACCAGCACAGTTGCATGGGAAAATATCAATATGCAAATATGATTTGTGTTTCCATACAGCAACTATGAATAGTCTGTAAATGAAATTGAGAAAACTATGTACAACAGGATCCAATTAAATTGAGGAGTTGAAAGACATGTACACTGAACACTACAGATTTGCTGAAACAAATTCAGAAAGACCTAAATAAATAGAAAGACCTCTCCAGACCATGGGTTGTGACACTTAATTTTGTTAAGAGAACATTACTACTCAAAGTGATGTACAGATTTGATCTAATCCTTATCAACAGCTCAATGGCCTCTTCTTTTTGTAGAAATGAAAAAGCCAATTTTCAAATTCATATGGAAATGTAAGAGACCTTGAATAACCAAAAGAATATGAAAAAGAACACCGTTGGATGACTTATACAACTGTGACCAATCAATTCATTTTTGACAAGGGTGTCAAAACCATTCAAGGAAGGAAAGAATAGTCTCTTTAGCAAATGGTGCTGAGCCTGCTGGATTTTCACATGAAAGAGAATGTATTTTGAGCCTTCCTCATACCACATACCAAAAATAACTCAAAATAGATTGATGGCATAATTAAAGAGTTAAAAGCCATAAAATATTTAGAAGAAAAGAAAGGGATAAATCTGCATGGACTTATTTCACAACGAATTTGTAGAAATGACATGGAGAAGATGAGTAACAAAGGAAAAAATAGGAAAATTGGCCTTCATCAGGATTAAAAACTTCTCTATTTCAAAGGATGTTATATAGAAAATGAGAGGACAACCTATCAGATACAAGGCAAGTATGTCATCTCACCGTCACCTTTTAGCCTCATACTGGATGTCCTAACAAAAGAAATGAGACAAAACAAACAAACAAAAAACAAACAACACAGAATAAAAGGCATATAGATTAGGAAGAAAGCAATAAAACTATTTTGTTTGCAGATGACGTGAGGGTCCATTTTGAAAATGTGAAAAAGTCAAAAAATAAAAAATAAAAATTCCTGGAATAGAAAGCAATCATAGCAATGTCACAGGAAAGAAGTTTAATGTAAAAAATGAACACTTTTCTTATATATTAGCAATGCATGAGGGAATGTGAAATTAAAAACACTGTACCATTTACATTAGCACCACCAAAAATGTGATGTTGGGAATAAATCCACAAAATATGTAAAGATTTATATGAGGAAAACTACAAAATTCTAATGAAGGAAATCAAAGAACTAAATAAGTGGAGAGAAATTCCATGTCCATGGATAAGAAGACACAATATTGTCAAGAATTTTTTCTCTCCAAATTGACCTATACATTCAGTGCAAGCACAATCAAAATCTCAGCAAATTATTTTGCAGATATTGATAAAATGATCCTAAAATTTGCATAGAGAGGCAAAAATCCTGGAAAGCCAACACAATATTGAAAATGAAGAACAAAGTGGGAGGAATGACATTTTCAACCTCATAACTTACTAAAAGCTACAGTAATCAACACAGTATGATATTGACAAATGATTAGATCAATCATAAATGTAACACAATAGAGAACCCTAAAAGAGATACATACAGATTTAGTGAACTGATGTTTTACATAGGAGTAAAGACAATAGTACTAAGAAAACGTAGACTTTCAAAAAAGTGGTGCTGAAAAAATGGATATGTGCACACACAAAGAATAAATTGGATTAAGACCCTACACTCTTCAAGAAAATTAGCTCAAAAGGACCACAGGCCCAAATATAAAATGCGAAAGTATAAAAATTTTAGAATATGATATCAGAGAAAATTCAGATGAACTATGGGTTGATGAAAACTTTTTAAATGCAAACCTAAGTCATGTTCTATGAAAGAAAGAGTTTTTAAGTGTGCTAAGTTGAAATTTTCTGTTGTGGGGGCATCTGGGTCACTCAGTAAATTAAGCTTCCTTTGGCTCAGGTCATGATCCCAGGGTCCTGGGATGGATTCCTGAATCAGGTTCCCTGCAGCATGCTTCTCCCTCTGCATCCCTCCCCCCCTTCCACTTGGGTTGCCTTTCTCTCTCTCTCTCAAATAAATAGATAAAAATCTTTTAAAAATTTTGTTCTATGTAGGCACTGTCAAGACAATAAAAAGAGGAGCCACAGAACAAGAGCAAATATTTGGAACACACTTATCTGTTCAAAAGTGCTATTCAAAATATGCAAACACTTTATACACACAAATATACATAGTATACAAAGAACTCTTAAAATTAAACTCTGTCAAGCTATTTTTTAAAATCTCATTGGAGAAAATATGGCTTCTTCGCTACTGGGATTTACTGACTTGGATACAACATTTCGCAACTATTATTTGTATTCTTTTCAGAGTCATCTCACAGATGAAGTATTTTGAAGATACCTGGGCCAACTAGATGATCTGCCCATGATGAAGCTGTTCAAGCTTTGCAACATGGGCTCAAAAACATTTTAAGGGCTCCAAAATATATTTTTCAAAGATTTGAAAAGAAATGGAATTGTGAAGCTGCAGCATGTTTTTTTCCTAATAGCTGATAAAGCTCTAATACACCATTAAATTCCTCTTAAATAATTATAAGATTATAGGAAAGTTGAAATAATATTATAAACTTTCCCTGAATCACTTGAGAATAAATTTCTGAGCAGAAAAAAAAAATTAATAAGAAAACCAAAAGGGCACCTGGGTGGCTCAGGGGGTTAAGCCTCTGCCTTCGGCTCAGGTCATGATCTCAGGGTCTTAGAATCGAGCCTTACATCGGGATCTCTGCTCAGCAGGGAGCCTGCATTTTCCTCCCCCTCTGCCTGTCTCTCTGCCTGCTTGTGATCTCTCTGTCAAATAAATAAATAAAATCTTAAAAAAAAAAAGAAAACCATAATTTAACAAAAGGGGGGGAAACCTTCCGAGACCTCTCAACAAAGAAGACAAATAGATGGCTAATAAGCATGTGAAACACACACCGGTAGACATTGTCTCTACCGGTGTCTACACACCGGTAGAGACATTCCCCAGCATTTACCTCAGCCTCCAGAAGGCATGCTGCCCCCTACTGGACCAGGACACCAACTGGCACTCTCCCAGGCACTAGTACCTCTGCTCTGGCATTGGAACACTCCTAAATGACCATATCTACCCACACCTAGAATGAGGGATGAGAATGACCCTGGTACGGGGACCATGTTTTCAATGAAGAAAGAGATTCCCACCAACTCCACTTTCCTTTGCTATAAAACACTGTTATACACACGAGGTCTGGGTCTAGATGTTGGTGCTACAATATGCTTTGAGTGCCTCAAGGGCAACTTAGACTATTATGGCAGTGGCTGGACACCTACAGCTGTCTTCATATTTATTTGTGATTACTGAAAGTGTTTATATGGTAGGATGTGTCCTGAGGTCTCAGATAAATGAATTCAAGGCCACCAGACACAATGGATATGAGTAGAGTACAGAAGGCACCGAGCTGTCCAGGGGCTAGGAGAACCTAGTGAGCTCTAGGCACTGACAGGAAGGCGTATTCAGTAAATAGCTGACTTTCATTTCAAAGCATCTTGGCTTTGACGAACAACTTTGTCCACCTCCTTTCTTTTTTTATCTCTCTCCAGGAATTTGAGAATTTCATTGCCAAATTTGGAGACTCTGGTTTTGTCCTTGTGGCCTTGGGCTCTATTGTGAGTATCTATCAGTCCCAGGAAGTTCTCAGGGAAATGAACAGTGCCTTTGCTCATCTGTCTCAAGGGGTGATATGGAAGTGTAATCCTTCTCATTGGCCCAAAGACATCAAATTGGCAGCAAATGTGAAAATCATGGACTGGCTTCCTCAGAATGACCTATTGGGTAAGGACTGTTCAGGTCTACTTCACTCTTTCCATTTATGTATCTTTAAGTTTCCACTGCACAACCCCACCAGTCTGAGAAAGGGCATCTGGTACCTAAAGGTAATCTTTAGAGGACAGGAATGGAGCAGCCAGCTGGAGTTCTTAGGGAATCAGGCTCTGCTTCCCAAATGGCTAAAACTGCTATGTTTTCTTCTTTCTTTCTATTTCAGTCTTCATAGCTGCCCCCAGAAGTGATATTGTCATCAGGCTGTTTTGACCATACCATATTTGGCATTCAACAAGGTTACCCAAACTTAGTCAAAGACAGTTTATGGATTCTGAGATCACATATCAAAGGATGTGTTGCCACTGTTTTCCCTCAACTCTAAAACATCTATTAAGCCCCATGTCACTATAGAAACACTCTCACACATATTGGTTCATTCTCCTTTTTCCCAAAAGGTGTACTCATACTTTCACAAAGTATTGGTGACAGTATCTGAAGGGTATGCCAAAACATCTGAGTTTCAAGCTGAGTTACCTCTCAGCCTTAGCTGCTTATTTTGCCCATCATATTCTCTGGTAACAGAGATCTCCTCACACCCCTTTGTCCATGTGCCACTTTTTGGAGCTCCTCAGTGCCACAACCACTGACTATATCAAACATTCTTCATCAAGATTATGGCTCACAAACATATTGGGAACTTAAGATAGAGGGTTCTGCACATTTATTCACAAGGCATGGTATAGGGAAAAGGATTCTGACTTTCAAAGAAACACAAAAGGATTCTGATGCACATCCCTATTGAGAGGCAGTGTTTGAGATAAACTCTTCATTATTAGCACTTGTTTTAGTTTTCTCAAAATAGAGAGGGGTGAGCACACAGAAACTAGAAATATCGAGATGAGTGGTCCATCATTGCCTACTTTAGAGGATTTTTGTGAAATTAAGGAGAAACCACATATAGTGTAAGTTTGATGAATGCCACATGAGCTGTGATGTCAGTAAATGTGCTAGCCTTCAGATAAGAAGGAAGTGAATGGGCAGTGAAAGGGAGAGCTTGAAACCTGGAGAGCAAGAGATAGAGACAGAGAGAGAGATAGAGATAGTAAATCAGAAAAGAGAGAGTAGCACTGGGAGAAAGTAATAGTGTGAAAACAGACACAGGAGAAGCAAAGGGAGATACAGAGTGGAAATATAAGGATGGTTGGAGGGATGGATATATGTATGGAGGGAAATGTTGTGCTTAGGATTGTTCTCAGCAGCTGTCCCTGGGTTCTGAGTCTTAGAAGGATTGATTTAGAAGAATCTCTGTATGGAGATAAGACCAGAATATTTTATCTTGGGGAATATGTACCCTTGAGTGTGTCTTAAGCTAATTCAATAAATCTATTTTCTCCAACATAGTTTAAGATCCCTTTGTATTTTTTTTCTGCCTTTGATCCTTTCAAAGATGTTCTGAAAATTTTCACCCTGAAATATTCTGCTCTGTTCCTGATTTGCAACAGCTCACCCACGCATCCGTCTCTTTGTCACCCATGGTGGATTGAATAGCATAATGGAGGCCATCCAACATGGTGTACCCATGGTAGGGATTCCTGTCCTTGGAGAACAGGCTGAAAACCTGATCCGAGTAGAAGCCAAAAAGTTTGGTGTCTCTATCCAGTTAAAGCAGGTTAAGGCAGAGACATTGGCTCTGAAGATAAAGGAAGTAATTGAAGACAAGAGGTATGGAGTTCTCTGGGCTTGTGGTCATCTAGACTGAATGAAGACATCCAACACAAATGGCACTGTGTAGTGCTTTTTTTTTTTTTTTTTTCAATAAAAGCTGAAACTTCCAAGACACGGAATAATATGTGTACGATGCTAACAGATGCCTTTTTTCCTCTGAGAGCAAGACTAGGGAGTTCAGATTAGATATTGAGTAAAATTTCTATCTGAAGTCTTGTGAGGACTCTGACCTACTTACATAGGGTCTGTTAGAGGTCTTATATTTTGGGACTACTGATAGTAGAATTGCACTAAGCAGGAGGTCACATTCTTGTCCCCCAATATGCCACAGTGTTTCCTGCTTCAGACCATTTGTCAGTGTTGCTCCCTCGGACACCCTTCCCTTCTCTTCACAGACCTAGCTCCTTCGTGACAGTCAGGCTCATCTCCAACATCCTCTCTTCAGAGAGGCAGGAAGCCTTTGTGTGGCAGTCCTAAATGTGCTCCTCTCTCCCACCCCATTCAATCATAATCGTAAGATGGGATGAATTTCTCTTAAGTGAGTCAGTAAAAGGCCCATATTCTCTTATGTAAATTGCCATCCAGCATAAGGATGTGGTAACCATGATGAACTAAATATCTTGTTAGAGTCTCAAGGTAATTTACTTTGATTTGGGTGTATGTTAGTTACATTACATATATTCCTATACCTTTTCCTTTATTGTACCATAAGTGTCTTTAGGTAGGACTTGTCCTTACAAGTTAGTCACCTTTTTATAATTTAACACTTTTAGCCCTAAGCATGGATCTTTGCATGGACAGACCAGTTAGAACTTTTCAATGGGACCCAGATAGACTGTGACAAGACCAGGCCAACCACTTTTCCTTGAAACTGAGTCTTTTGTGCATATGGATGAAAGTGTATGTGTGTGTGTGTGTATGTGTGTGTGTGTGTGTGATACAAGGTCTCTAAGAGTTCTGAGACCACATGAGTAACACCCTGTCTCTGCTAACAGGTACAAGTCAGCAGCTGTGGCTGCCAGCATCATCAGGCGCTCCCACCCCCTGACCCCTACCCAGAGGCTGGTGGGCTGGATCAACCACATCCTCCAGACAGGAGGTGCAGCCCACCTCAAGCCCCATGGCCTGCAGCAGCCATGGCATGAGCAGTACCTGCTGGATGTCTTCTTGTTCCTGCTGGTGGTCACCCTGAGCACACTGTGGATCTGTGGGAAGCTGCTGGGCATGGTGGCCAGGTGGTTGTGTGGAGCCAGGAAGCTGAAGAAGGCCTGATGGAGGTGCTGTCTTGATGGGTGTTTGGGGAGCTGTAGGTTGTAGAAGGCTTTCCCTAGCACAGACACCCCTAGTGTATTCTCCATATTGGTACCTGAGGGTAGTGCAGAAATAATATCCTCGCTGTTTCTGCCTCTGTTTGGAAATTCTTATGAAGTAATCTTGGGATTATTTTTTCAAATTGTGGTAGAATATATATTTTATAAAGCTTATTATTTAGCCATTAATTGTATAGTCAGTGGCATCAAGCATATTGACATTATCATGGAAACGTCACCACCACCCATTCCAAAACAGTTTTCATCTTCCCAAAATCAAACTCCATGCTGATCAAACAGTAATTCCTCATATCCCTGCCCCCAACCACCATCCCCACTCTGTGGCAACTCCTGTTCTGTTTTCTGTGTCTATGAGTTTGATTTTGGCTTCTTGACTTGCCTCTCTTCAGTGGTCTCCTCACTCAGACCCAAACCTTCAGTAGAGAGCCCCACTGTCAACCCCACTCTGTCTCTAGACATAGGGTCATGCTTACTTCATCCTTGGTGTCTGACATCTCTCAGTCTCTCTGCCCTTTCTCCACCCTCACATTTCATGATATGACATAAGATACTGGCCAGTACTTCCATGCTGGGTTTTCCACTTGTATCTCCTTTTCACCTTACCTCCAAGCTCAGAAAGCCTGGTCCCCACTCTGCAGCTAGGCAGGGATGACCCTCCCATGACTCTACCTGTAGTCTCTGTTCTGAGTCCCCACCTGTGAAGAGTACCTCCTTTGCTGGTCAGACATGGAGCCTGCTTTTGGACCACAGGTAATGCTGTGGTTTTCATTTCTCACAGTTCCCTCTCATGATTGCCCCTCTTAAAATATATTACTTGAAGATCCTGGAGCTCCCTATGAACCTCTAGAATCTCAGGTCCTGTGATAATGGGAGTTCCCAGGACTTTATTGATTTAGGAGACATCTGTCTGCCCCCCAAATATGGCATAGAATATCCCTCTATGTATAGGAATTGCATTCAGTTCCTCAAAAAATACACCCCAAAATGTGTGCCTAACCACCAGGATTTTATATGTTTGGTATTTGATTCTCTGAAAAGGGCTGCTGTGGGGGCTCCATGTGATTATCTGTAGCTCCCCACTCTTTTATGAGTTTTATATCCCCTTTATTAGACACCAGTTCTCCCTCTCTGGTAGGTTCCTTGTCTAATACATTTTACTTTCCTATGGTTGTGCCATCATATTGTTTTTGTGTTTTCATGTGGAATTCAATATATCCTTAAACATTTCAAATGTACAGTATTTTGTATATGAAACACAGTGAAGAAAACAACAGATATATGGGATAGCCCCAGATACCAGTTTTGATTGTCCAATTCAAAGTTGTGACCACATGTTGAAATAATTCAAATGGAAGATGAAGCAACCACTACAAAATATTCCATGCAGAAGTGGGAAGAGGCCCACTCTTGCTCATGTCAAGAAAGGATTTTCTGGGTAGAATGCAGAGCTGGTGCCAGGTGTCTACTGGGTTCTGTGAGTTCTCTTGCTGTACAATGTTACCTACAGCCAAAAGCATGTCCTGTGAGGACACATGTGTGTATGTGTGGGCGTAATTCAAGGTCTTATTTCTGTAATTCTTATGAAATCTCTAAAATTGGTCTTTGGTAATAGTTCCTGAAAGGCAGACCTGAAGCTTTTTCTGTGTTGTCATTAGAATAAATAGCCAAGACTTTTCCCCCTCATAACCAATGAAGGGACCAAGGAATGAGGCTTCCAGCTGATGAGTCTTGTTCCCACTTTCACCATGTCATCCTGCCTGAACACTTATATAACTCAGGGAAGACAGCTCTGGGCCTACTCCTCCCTAAGTTCCACTTCCATTCAGGGAATCTGATCAAAGGCAGCCAGTGAGCCAGGCTGATGCCTCCAGTCTCCTTTCATTGAAATCTTCTCCATGGGGCAGACTGTCAGCATGGCCTTGATGGTAGGACATCTGATCTCATTCTTCCCTGGTTCAGATCCTTTGTTGGCTCTCCTTGCGTGGAATACATGCCCTCTGTGATTTATTTCTGGCTACCTCTCCAAATGTATCTTGAAAACTTTGAAGCAGATCCACACAGACATGTTGATTCATTCATTTAGTTGATTCATGATGAAGGTGCAAAGACCAGTCAATGGGAAAAGAAAAATCCCTTCAGCAAATTATACTGGAACAATTGATATCTGAGTGGCCTTTGATTTTTACTTGATGACATACACAAAAGGACATTGACTGTCACTGCTACCATGCACAAGAATTAACTCATAGTGTATCATGGACCTAAATGTGAACACTGAAGCTATGAATATTCTAAAGGAAAGTCATCCTAGTCTTATGGTCGCACAGATTTATTATTTGGATCACACAAGCTCAAATCAAAAAGAAAGATATTTGATAAATTGGATTTTATCAAAATGAAAAAATTACTCTTCAGACAGAAATATAAGCCATCAACTGGGCAAAAATATTGCAGTACATTTCTCAGACAAAGAACTTATATTTAGAGTATCTAAACAAATCTTACAACCAGTACAAAAATGGACAAAAAGTTTTGAGCAGACACTTCTCAAAAGAAGGTATACAAATGGCCAATAATCACATGAAAAATTACTCGACACATTAATCACTAGAGAAATGCAAAATAAAACCTCAGTATTAAAGCATATCTACTAGAATGGCTACATTAAAAATACTGATTATATTGATGAGGGAGCAGAAGGCTGGCTGAGGACAAAGCAAAAGCTGACACCCTCCAACCTTCCCCCACCCCCATCCCTGGGTGGGACATATTATGACATTCTTTAGGAATCTCCCAATTATCTTAATACCTTGCTAGAGGGAAAAATGACCTTGACAATGGCAAGGCCCCAAGGCCTCTGGTATCTTATAAGTCCTTTTTAGCACATGAAAGTTCTATTGAAACCTCGCTTTTCCTTCCCCCACCCCCATGGTACATAACCTGCCACCCCTCACAACTCTGGGGCAGCAGCTCTTTCTGCCCACGGGTTGTGTCCCCATGCTTTAATAAACCACCATTTTGCACCAAAGATGTCTCAAGGATTCTTTCTTGGTCATTGGCTTCAGACCTCACCCCACCAAACCTCACTTATGTTCTAAAACTTCATCATTTGGTATCCAATGTGGGGCTGTGAATCTTTACATTTGGACTCTGAGCTTCATTCCAAATTTGTGAGAACTATCTCTCCTCTTCCTTTAGTCTCATTTCAGGGGTTTTTCAAGGAGTATGGTCTTATTAACACTTTCATGTCAATTGCTCAGGCTGCAATCTTCTAGCCCATGGCTACTTTGTGGGGAGGAGAATGTCTGCCTTTTGGCTGGAAGTTAGTACCCTGGCTGGAATGGTAATAAGACCCAGAAACTTGATGCCCTCTCTTTATTCCTGTTCTTATATAAAGTTATCTGTCTTGGGCACAAGATAGCCACCTAAGTCCTCAGGATGGCTGCCAATCTTAAGACTGCTGTGTGAGGTTTCCTCCTGATTGATCTAATGTGATCTGTCCACATCCTTGGTCCAGCTGCTTCTGACTGTGGGAACTCCACTGGGAGACAGCTGAAACTAGTACCCGATTGAATTTAAATGCAACCAGGGACCGTTTCCTGGGGAAGTTGGCTGTAAGGACCACATGTGTTGGAATGTCACTTAGACCATGATGGATTTCAGTCTTTACTGTTCTCAGTGTCCTCTACTAACTACTTAGAGCCACAAAATTGTGTAATTTCCCCTTGCCAAACTTTTCTAGTATTTCCATGGGTTAAAATGGCAAAACAGAAGGAGACAAAATGGTGGAGAAGTAGGAGGCACTGTCTCAACCTGTCCCCTAAAGTGAGCTGATTACCCACCAAAGAACTCTGATCACCCATGAAATCAGTCTGAGATTAGAATTATACACTTCTGGATCTCTATGGGGGCAGAAGACACCAGTGGACAGGTAAAGTGGAGTGGGAACATCAGACTGATATCAGAAGATAAACAAAAGGGGGAGGGAGCCACCAGAAGCAACACATTGGAAAGTAATATCCCAATACGACAGTGCCCTGTGATTGGGGACCAGCATTAACTTGGAGTCTTATTGAAAGCACTCAAAAGGAGCAAAAGATTTTAAGGGGAAATTGATGGAATTGGGCAGTTAGGGACAGGGACTTAAGCCCAAGGACCCAGGATAGCCACTGCTGACCAGGAACCAGAGAGCTAGCAAAGAAATCAGGTCTTGGTCCCTGAGCCGCTGGTGTGCCCGAGAGTGGCTGGATGGTGGTGCCTATGAGGGAGTCTGGTCTGGACGCCAGCCTGTGCTCTCTTGAACCACAGCCTTTTGTGCTCTGGATGCACACTGCATGACTCAGACCTTGGTCTGAGAGAGTTCCATGCAGGTGCTAGCTGGCACTATCTGGGACCAGGAGATTGTGAACACTCCCAGCCTGGGCCAGCATGAAAATCTCAGTGTGTTCTCTCTGGTTGGGACCTCTCTGGTGTCTGGACCTGCCCAGGCAGCCGCGGCTAGTATTTCTCGTGGTTTTGGGTACAGGTGGGTGTTCCTGTGACCTCAGAGACCATGACTGGGGATGTCCTCTGCCAGTGACAGGGGGGAATTTAGGTGCTCTGGAGCACCCACAGGGGAACAGACTGAGGCTTCTCACTGAGATGGAGGTCTGGGTGCAGTTTGCTTTCCTCTAAACCTCCAAAGAACTGCCAAAAGTCACCAAGGGGAGAAAAAACAAACAAACAAACAAACAAACAAACAAACCTCCAGAGAACAAAAGCCTGAAAAACCGGTTTCCTCAGAGCCCAGCCCCTTGATGGGGGTAGGAGGACTCAACTCTAGCAAGACTCCCTGAAAAACCACATGGCAGCCCGCCCCCCCCAGAAAGCCAGCCAGCCAAACAAACAAACAAAAACAAAAAAACAAAAACCAACCAACCAACCAAACAAAAAAACCCAAGAGGACAACCTCCACTACTTCATAGATACAACTTTTATTTTTAATTCGTTCCCAGTAAAAAAAGTAGTAAAAAAAGAAAGAAAGGAAGTTTACTATAACTTTTTAACGTATTTACCATCACAATGAGATATTCAGTACATCAAATTCCATAATAACCTTTTAATCTGAACTTTTTTGATACATATACTTGTGTTTTTCTTTTGCTTTTCTATTTTTCATTTTATTTTATTTTATTTTATTTTATTTTATTTTTTAAATATTCATAGAGAGATAATCTTCAAGGTAATCCCCTTTCCCCAATCAATGCTACCCCTATATGCAAACCAGTTTTAATCTCCCTTTATCTCAGGAAAGTTGATTGCTTTAACAAAGATATCAAGATACATCCAGGAAGAATCAAAATAACCTTTCTCGCCCACACTGAGAATCTATAACCACCCTCCCGTCTTTTTCTTCTGTCAGTGTTTCTGTGTATTTGTTTTTGTTCTTATACTTGGAGTTCATTTTGACGGGGTTCTTTTATTTATTTATTTATTTATTTATTTTTCTCTTGTCATCTACTTTTGTCGGTCTTTTTGTTTGTCTGTTTTTGTTTGTATACTTTATAAGTCTTACTTTTGGGTCCTATTTGGGTTGGACCTTCTCTTTTATTTTATCTTTCTTTTTTTTTCTTTCTCTCTCTCTGTTTTTTTCTTTTTTCTTTATGGTGGGGACTCCTGATTGCTCAGAAGCATTCCAGAGTGCACCTTGCCTGCACCATGGTTGATATATTCAGCTACATATCCGTTCAGCCATCTCTCGCTAAAATGACTAGGAGGAATGTCCAACAGAAGAAAAATTCAGAGACTGGGCCCTCTCCATCAGAGCTTTTGGATATGGACATAAACAGTATGTCAGAAAGGGAATTCAGGCTAATAATTATCCAGGCAATAGCTAGGTTGGAGAAAGCCATGGATGACAAAATGGATTTGATTAGGGCAGAACTGAAAGCCACCAGGGATGATGTTAACAATGCTCTCAATGAGTTCCAATCTAATCTAAATTCTTTAAAAGCTAGGGTAACTGAGGCAGAAGATAGAATTAGTGATCTGGAGGACAAACTGATAGAGAAAAAGGATCAGGAGTAAGCCTGGAACAAATAGCTTAGAAGACATGAAAACAGAATTAGGGAAATAAATGACGCCATGAAACGTTCCAACTTCAGATTATTGGAATCCCTGAAGGGAAGGAGAAAGAAAAAAAAGACTAGAAGATACAGTTGAACAAATTCTCCATGAAGATTTTCCCAATCTGGCGAATGGAACCAGCGTTTATGTACTAGAGGCAGAAAGGCTTCTCCTAAAGATCAGAGAATCTAGAGAGAATGAGAGACACCTAATTGTGAAAATGATGAATCATAATTTTAGACAGGAGCTCTTGAAAACAGCTAGGGTGAAGAGATTCCTTACATAGAGAAGAAAGCCCATCAGAATAACATCAGACCTGTCCACAGAAACCTGGCAAGCCAGAAAGGGCTTGCAAGATGTATTCAGGGCACTAAATGAGAAGAACATGCAGCCAAGAATACTTTATCCAGCAAGACTGACATTCAAAATGGATGGAGGGGTAAAGAGCTTCCAAGACTGGCAAGGTTTAAAAGAGTATGTGACCAACAAGCTGGCACTGCAAGAATTATTAAGGAGGGTTCTATAAATGAGGAAAAAACCCAAGAATATTATTGAACAGAAATATATGGAGACAATCTATGGAAACAAGACTTCACAGGTAACACGGTATCAATAAAAACGTATCTCTCAATAATCACTCTCAACGTGAATGGCCTAAATGTGCCCATAAAATGGCACAGGGTTGCAGATTGGATAAAATGACAGGACCTAACCATATGTTGTCTGCAAGAGACCCATTTTGAACCTAAGGATAAATCAGACTGAAAGTGAAGGGATGGGGAAGCATCTTTCATGCCAATGGGCCTCAAAAAAAGGCTGGGATAGTGATTCTCATATCAGATAAATTAGATTTTATTTTTTTATTTTTTATTTTATTAATTTTTTAAAAGATTTTTATTTATTTATTTGACAGAAAGAGAGATCACAAGTAGGGAGAGAGGTGGGCAGAGAGATGGGGGAAGCAGACTCCCCACAGAGCAGACAGCCCAATGTGGGGCTCAACCCCAGGACCTTGGGATCATGACCTGAGCCAAAGGCAGAGGCTTTAACCCTCTGAGCCACCCAGGCGCCCCTATAAACTAGGTTTTAAACCAAAGACTGTGGCCAGAGATACAGAAGGACACTACATAACTTTTAAAGGGACTATCCACCAAGAAGATCTAACAATTGTAAATATTTATGCCCCCACCATGGGAGCAGCCAATTACATGAGAAAACTGTTAATCAAGATAAAGAGTCATATTGATATGAATAGATTAATAGTAGGAGATCTTAACACATCACTCTCAGTAATAGACAGATCATCCAAGCAGAAAATCAATAAAGAAAAAAGAAAATTGAATGATACATTGGACCAGGTGGACCTCATGGATATATACAGAACATTCCACCCTAAAACAACAGAATACTCATTCTTCTTGAGTGCACATGGAACCTTCTCCATAATGGACCACATACTAGGTCACAAATCAGGACTCAACTGATACCAAAAGACTGAGATTATTCCCTGCATATTCTCAGATCACAATGCATTGAAACTGGAGCTCAGCCACAAGGAAAAGTTTAGAAGGCATTCAAATACCTGGAAGCTAAACACCACCTTGCTTAAGAATGCTTGGATCAACCAGGAAATCAAAGAAGAACTTAAACAATTAATGGAAACCAATGAGAAGGAAGATACTTCAGTCCAAAACCTATGGGATACAACAAAGGTGGTTCTAAGGGGGAAATACATAGCCATCCAAGCCTCTCTCAAAAAAATTGAAAAATCCAGAATGCATCAGCTATCTTTATACCTTAAAGAACTGGAGAATCAACAACAAATTAAGCCAACTCCACACACAAGAAGGGAAATAATCAAGATTAGAGCAGAGATCAATGAGATAGAAACTAGAGATACAGTAGAATGCATCAATGAAACTAGAAGCTCTTTTTTTGAAAGAATCAATAAGATTGATAAACCATTACCCAAACTAATCCAAAAGAAAAGGGAGAAGGCCCGAATTAATAAAATTATGAATGAAAAGGGAGAGATCACAACTAACACCAAGGAAATAGAAATAATCATCAGAAATTATTATCAACAGTTATATGCCAATAAGTTAAGCAACCTAGATGAAATGGATGCATTTCTGGAAAAGTATAAACTCCCAAAATTGAACCAGGAAGAAATTGACAACCTGAATAGACTGATATCTAGTAACAAGATTGAAGCAGTGATCAAAAACCTCCCAAAAAACAAGAGCCCAGGACCTAATGGATTCCCTGGGGAACTCTACCAAACTTGCAAAGAAGAAATAACACCTACTCTTCTGAAACTGTTTCAAAAAATTGTAGCAGAAAGAAAACTTCCAGACTCTTATTATGAAGCCAGCATTACCCTGATCCTCAAACTGGGCAAAGACCCCACCAAAAAGGAGAATTTCAGACCAATATCCCTGATGAATATGGATGCTAAGATTCTCAAGAGGATCCTAGCTAATAGGATCCAACAGCACATTAAAAAGATTATCCACCATAACCAGGTGGGATTCATCCCTGGGTTGCAAAGATGGTTCAACATTCACAAATCAATCAATGTGATAGAACAAATCAATAAGAGAAGAGAGAAGAACCACATGGTCCTCCCAGTTGATGCAGAAAAAGCATTTGACAAGACACAGCATCCGTTCTTGATTAAAACACTTCAAAGTATAGAGATAGAGGGAACATTCCTCAACTTCATCAAATCTATCTATGAAAATCCCACCCAAATATCCTCAATGGGAAAAAGCTGACAGCCTTCCCATTGAGATCAGGAACACAAAAAGGATGCCCACTCTCACCATTCTTGTTCAACATAGTATTAGAAGTCCTAGCAACAGCAATCAGACAACAAAGAGAAATAAAAGCTATTCGAATTGACAATGAAGAAGTCAAACTCTCTCTCTTCACAGATGACATGATACTTTATATCTCCACTCCCAAAAGACTCCACTCCCAAACTACTAGACTCCACTCCCAAACTACTAGAACTCACACAACAATAATGTGGCAGGATACAAAGTCAATGTACAGAAATCAGTTGCTTTCTTATACACTAACAATGAAAAAATAGAAAGGGAAATTAGAGAAAGAATGCCATTTACTATAGCACCAAGAACAATAAGATACCTGGGAATAAACCTAACCAAAGAGGTAAAGGATCTGTACTCAAGGAACTACAGAACACTCATGAAAGAAATTGAAGAAGACACAAAAAGATGGAAGACCATTCCATGTTCATAGATCGGAAAAATAAACATTGTTAAAATGTCTAAACTGCCTAGAGCAATCTATACTTTTAATGCCACTCTGATCAAAATTCCACTGGCATTTTTCAAAGAGCTGGAGCAAACAATCCTAATATCTGTATGGAATCAGAAGAGACCCCGAATTGCTAAGAAAATGTTGAAAAAGAAAAACAAAACTGGGGGCATCACATTGCCTGATTTCAAGCTTTACTACAAAGCTGTGATCACGAAGACAGCATGGGACTGGTGCAAAAACAGACACATAGACCAGTGGAACAGAGTAGAAAGCCCACATATGGACCCTTAACTCTATGGCCAAATAATCTTCGATAAAACAGGGAAAAATATACAGTAGAAAAAAGTGTTCGATAAATGGTGTTGGGAAAATTGGACAGCTATGTGTAGAAGAATGAAACTCTACCATTCTCTTACACCATATACAAAGATAAACTCAAAATGGATCAAAGACCTCAACGTGAGGCAGGAATCCATCAGAATCATAGAAGAGAACATAGGCAGTAACCTCTTCGATATCAGCCATAGTAACTTCTTTCAAGATATGTCTCCAAAAGCAGAGGAAACAAAAGTGAAAATGAATTTTTGGGACTTCATCAAGATCAAAAGCTTCTGCACAGCAAAGGAAACGGTCAACAAAACAAAGAGACAACCCACAGAATGGGAGAAGATATTCGCAAATGACAGTACAGACAAAGGGCTGATATCCAAGATCTATAAAGAACTCCTCAAACTCAACACACACAAAACAGATAATCATGTCCAAAAAATGGGCAGAAGACATGAACAGACACTTCTCTAATGAAGACATACAAACGGCTAACAGACACATGAAAAAATGTTCATCATCACTAGCCATCAGGGAGATTCAAATCAAAACCACATTGAGATACTACCTTACACCAGTTAGAATGGCCAAGATCAACAGGACAGTAAACAACAAGTGTTGGGGAGGATGTGGAGAAAGGGGAACCCTTTTACACTTTTGGTGGGAATGCAAGTTGGTGCAGCCACTTTGGAAAACAATGTAGAGATTCCTCACGAAATTAAAAATAGAGTTACCCTATGACCCTGCAATTGCACTACTGGGTATTTACCCCAAAGATACAGATATAGTGAAAAGAAGGGCCATCTGTACCCCAATGTTCATAGCAGCAATGGTCACAGTGACCAAACTGTGGAAAGAGCCAAGATGCCCTTCAATGTATGAATGGATAAGGAAGATGTGGTCCATATACACTATGAAGTATTATGCCTCTATCAGAAAGGATGAATACCCAACTTTTGTATCAACATGGAAAGGACTGGAAGAGATTATGCTGAGTGAAATAAGTCAAGCAGAGAGAGTCAATTATCATATGGTTTCACTTATTTGTGGAGCATAAGAAATAACATGGAGGACATGGGGAGATGGAGAGGAGAAGGGAGTTGGGCTAAATTGGAGGGGGAGATGAACCATGAGAGACTACGGACTCTGAAAAACAATTTGAGGGTTTTGAAGGGGTTGGAGGGGGGTGGGAGGTTGGGTGAGCCTGGTGGTGGGTATTGTGGAGGGCACGTGTTGCATGGAACACTGAGTGTGGAACATAAACAATGAATTCTGGTACACTGAAAAGAAATTTAAAAAATTTAAAAAAATAAAATAAAGTGGAAAGCAGTATGCAATCTTCAGGACAGACAATGGCATGACACAGTACAGTATTTTGGTGCATTCACCAGGCACCCATCAGCAGCCTAGGATGCGATGGGTAAAGGTAGGGGTGCCGGCACCCCTTCAGGGCCTTTTATGGCAGGGATGCCTTCCTGGGGAAGGCAGGATTGTGATCAATAGCGATGTCTTGTTGAGGGACGCCTCCAGTTGCTTTTGACACACAGGAGCCTCTGACATATCCTGCATGGGACACCACCCAGGAGTCAGGGAGGATTTGGTACTGGACTTTCTTTACTTTTCTGGAAGCATAGCGTCAGTAGGCTTCTTCAGTTCCCAAGGACTCTACCTTGGGGTGACTTTTAACCCACTATAAATAATTTGGATTGCAAAACTTAGGAAGGTACTGAGCCCCTGTAACACTGCATGGCCTCAGTGGGATCTATCAGTTAGATCTCCTCCGCAGTAAACAGGGCACATGAACCTAGGATACCTTCATTGCTCATACCTAGGCTTTCATTGCTGTACACCAGGACCCCGACCTAAGGGCCTTTTGCAGAATGTGTTTGCCTAAATGAGTCAGCTAGTAAACCCCCTCCTGACATATTGGATGATAATTATGTAAATAAGCCTTCTTCTAGTAAACCCAGTTTGCTGGACGACACACAGGCCATCCCTAGCAAAGGGGACTCTGACTTTATCTCTCTATGTTCCTTCTAAGAGATGTGGGGGTTTCTCCCTCACTCATTTCCCATGTTAATGACTATAACTGGAGCCAACTGGGGTTAGTCTAACTCTAGATGGAGACTTCAAGGAATATTCCCAAGCAGCTGCCAAAACTCCCTTTGTTTTGGAGAAATTCCCTGTCTTCTCTGACCCAATGTGGTCCCCTTCCCCCTTGTTGGTGGGAAAGCATGGAGTCTGCTCCTCTTTTGGGGCTGATGAGCTCTAAAACAAGGAATCCTTTCTCTGCCTTCTGGCAACACTTTGTTTCTTCTGTCTCCCCCTTCTCCTGTTTTGGCACCAACGTGGGTGCGGCCTGCATGACTGGCCTCTAGACCATGCACCAAGGCTCCTTCTCTCTTCACTGTCAAGGAGAAAGAAGAGCACCCCCTGGACCTAACACCCCACACTCCAGATTTCCCCACCTGTGTCTCAGGTAAACACTGAAAATGGGGTGGGCCCAGGTGGAACATAAATCAGTATTTAAACTAAGTTAAGTTTGTTGGTTTAATTAAGTTAGACATGTCTTTGAAGTTACAGCAGTAAATGTGAAACTTTTGTTCTATCAAGGTTTACTGAATGTCAAATAACCTTGTGTTACCTCTGTTGGGTTGTTAGCGAAAAGATGACTAAACTGATGGTTCATTGTCTGTCTCAAAGTTTTCATGGGTAATTGTTGAGATAGCTTTCAATCTCTTTGGTAACCTGAAAGTTCATCACGTTTTGCTTGGATGACAAATGGAATTAAATTTGTTGGCCATCTAGGTCTTTTCCAAACAGGATAAAGTGCTAAAGCATTGATTACTGGACATAGGTTTGTAATTTTGACTTACTGCAAAGAAACTAAGAATATTTAAATATGTAAATATTTAAATTAAATATGGTAAACATGTTTTGTGCTTAACTGATTCATAAATTTGCTGTCTAAAGAATTCTGTTGTAACAGTTCACAATTGACTAATACTTAACTGTCTAGAGACTAAGGTGTTTCTAAGAATATGAAATTCTGCTAACTGTAACTAAGACTGATGGAAATAAAGGAAACAACTCTGTATGTGGAAAAGTAGGAGATACGTAAGAAAGATAAGGAATGGAAATGCATTTTTTTGAGGAGACGGTTATTTGGAAAGAAATGGCGTGGGACACAATCTGAATGCAAAGGAAAGTTGTAGAAGGTTTCCGTAGGGAAAATTTTGCAATGGAATTCTAGGTATGGTCAGGATGGACTAAGATTGAAATGAATTTTAAATAGACACTGGTATAGAAAATCTGCTTTCTCTCTGTTCAAAAAGATGAAGTTTTCTTAGATTAATTGACCTGCTGTTAAGAAGAAAATGTAAACAGTTTCCTCTTTGCCTGACCAGAAAAACTATTTTCCACATTTTGCCTACATCAGGTTTTTAACATCCTTAATTATTTTTAGGTATGTGCTTTAAAACTTTATAAGATTTTAGCAAATGTTGACAAGACTTAAATTGTAAATGAAATCTCTAACTCATTAGGCTTTTCCTTGGTATGCTGAGTTACTCAGGAAGTACTGCTAAACAAATGATAAACCTTGGGTTACATTTGGGTAAATGCTATAACTGTTCTACAGGTTCTATACATTTCCTAAAGTTTTTATGTTTTGATAAGGTCATCACTTGCTATTTTAATTATTGAAGTGTTATGTGTTACAGAAATAACCTGATTTACTTGCCAGCTATATTGTAAACTCTCATCTCATCAACTCTTTAACCATATCTATTCTGAGCTTTTGTGATTTATAATTGTTTTAATTCTCTTGCAAAATGAGTTTCACCATAATGAAGATTCATATAAAGGACTTTCAGGACAACACAGGTATTCACTATCTTTAAGATCAGAACTGAAATGAGTAAGAATTTCCAGAACTAACTAAAGCTGCATTCAAACTAAACCAAAATTAGTAACATGGGACTAAATGAATAAAAGATTATAGTGTTGTGTCTCATTTTAAACATTGCTGGTTCTCTAATGTTTGCTCTTTCAGACTAAGGAAACTTCTTTCTTAAGATATCTGTGACTTGGGGTGCCTGGGTGGCTCAGTGGGTTAAAGCCTCTGCCTTCAGCTCGGGTCATGATCTCAGGGTCCTGGGATCGAGCCCCGCATGGGGCTCTCTGCTCAGCAGGGAGCCTGCTTCTTCCCCCTCTCTCTGCCTGCCTCTCTGCCTACTTGTGATCTCTATCAAATAAATAAATAAATAAAATATTAAAAAAAAAGATATCTGTGACTTACAGAAATATAAAAATATTCATTTGTAAACAAATCAAAGCATTCAACTTTTCTATCTGAACCCTCTGAAACTCAAGGTCTCAGTATTTTTTTTCCCCATGGCAATCAGTCATTTGCATAACTTCAATAAGAATCTGTTCTCTATTAGAAACATTGGTTATTTTACCAAGGCTTTGGGACTGGAATGTCATATTTGAGATGGACATGTATAGACTCAGATATGACCAGACAGCTTAAAGGAGCTAAGGTTGACTTTATGAAACCTGGAGCCCTAAAGCCCCTTGGAACTGTTGGCCTGATACCTTGCTTACAGAGTTCCCAGCAGCCTCACCAGGTGAGTAGAGAATGTCACATCCTGACAGGTGCAGGAACCTCAGGATACTTTGGAGACCTCATGAAGAGGATTCTGCCCCAATCTACAGGTACTACAGGCATGTCTGATGGCAAGTACGTGGCTTAGCTTCTGGCCTGGAGAGGCTAGTAAAAGTTCAACCTAAAGATTCCTTGTAAGAAGCTCCAGCAAAGCAGATTCTAAAAGATCTATATGATCACTCACTGTTCTTACTGAGCTTATGTAAATAATTAGGCCAAGTTTGTTAAAACTGGACTTGTTTTTCCAAACAAATTAATTCTGATTTGGCCATTTCTGGAAATGAGGGTTACTTTAGAGAAAAATTATGTTTCAATAACACACTTTTGTGGATGTTAAGTTCTAGATTTGATTGTCTTTAAATGTCTGTTGTTTGCCTAAGCTAGACAACTTGAGGTAAACTTCAGAGGAGTTGCACAATAGCTCATTTAGATGATCTTAATTTGCATTCTGTGGGGATAACAGGACCTCATGGCATATAATTATTTGAACAACTGGAAAATGGGATTGATTCTCCAATAATTGTATAACTTAACAATCACCTTGACTAATTCTGTGAGGCTAAGATAATGAAATTGCCTAAAAGCCAGCATACCCCACTCCATAGGATTAACTATGGACTTGTGGAGATTATAGATGACCCCACTTTCTTTATGATTGGATTGGATGATGCATGTGGGACTCCCCTTATCTCTTGACAAGTTTTCTCCCACTTGCCAGTGATCCTCTGTAATTAGGATATTGTTAAGGCTGGACCACTGAAAGGGCTTCTTAACGGTTTCATCCTTTAGTTATATTTATCCTAGAAGCCGCCTCTATTGAGGTATAATTGCAAACAAAAGCTTTAGCTAAGCATAGAACAGCCCTCCCCATAAAAGTAGCCTCAGAGCTCCTGAAGGGAGAGACAATGGAACAATCCCTGACTATAATGACTTCACATCAGATCCAGATTTGTCTTAGAAACCAATGGATGATGGAGGCCGACTTACTAAATACTGGGCTATACTTATAGATATGCCAGAAATAATACTTAAAACTTGTCAAACTTTAAACCTAGTTACCCATATGCCTGAACTTGACCATCGTACTTTCTCTATAGAGCAAAAACTGTTCAGAGGTTATTGATCTTCTTTAGTTGGCCAGATTTAAGATGCCCTTATTAAAAATGCAAATGACAGTTGTTTTACTGATGATGATAATTTTCATAAAAAGAATAAGAAAAGCTGGGTATGCCATAGTGCTCACTAGCACTTTGCAATTGCCAAAGCCTTAAAAATAAATCTTAATACTGACTCCAGATATGCTTTCCTAGCCCTACATGTCCATGGGGCAATTTGAAAGAGAAGGGGTTTATTATCAAGCCATAACTCCAAAATTAAATACAGACCTAAAATTATTACTCTTAAGGCTGTACACCTACCTAAGGAGATAGCTGTAATTCACTTCAAAAGATGTCAAAGGATATGACCTTAGGAACCAATGAAAGGAATATAGGATCACACCAGGCCACTGATTTGGACAAAAAGGCCATGGAAGTGACAAAAACTTCGTGAAAGAAAATTGCCCCTAGGTTTGGACTCCTTTGGTCCCTACAAAGTAACAATGGATTGCTTTTTATTACACATTAAAAAAATGGCTCTCCAAAACTGAATAGCCCTTGATATCTTGATGCAGTTACAGAAACCCAAAATTGGAGGACTGTCTCCACAGGATCCAGTGGTTATATGACTTTAACTTGTGCTCATGGCTTTCCCCAGGCTGGATAGGCTACTGTACTCTGGGTTTTGCCTGGAATCATGAATGCATTATTAAAACCATTACCAACCTGGCCAACTTTCCAAAACTTAAAACAGTGGTGAGCTTGTTCTGTCTCATTGGTATGACCAACCAACATCCACTTTTGTTCCCCCTTTGGAACTGACGGATGTTTGGCACATGAAAGCTCTCAATAAGTACATGGTCAGCCCTAAATGACTTTCAAAGTAGCATTTCTCTATTAAAATGTTATGGTAATACAAATGCGTAAAGCAGCTTTACAAAATAGAATGGCATTGAATGTTTTAACGGCTACACAAAGTAGAAGTTGCGCTATCACAAAAACAAAATACTATGTTTATGTTCCAGATTATCACAAAATATTTCTTGGGTTCTGACATACTCAAGTTAGCACTTAAACAGTCCCTCTCTCTTTTTAATGATTGATTAAACTCCTGGACTGGAAAAGGGTTTTTTTGTCAACTAGCAAAAAACTTATTTGAGCTTCATTTTATTTTTTTTACATTAATCATGTTTTGCTGTTTTCTCCCATGTCTCTTCACCCGATATTGACTCCTGAGGCAGAAAGCCCAAAATGGCCACCTCAAGGAGATGAGGAATCACCGAGGATGAGTTGACACTTCACCAAGTCACTTCCGCAAAGCTTTAAGAACTACCGAGAGATTCCCCGAGCCAATCAGCTGTGGAAACCGCAGAAATTTTTTTGCATGGCTAATTCACCATAAGTAGAGTCAAAATACAAATGAAAGAGTGGGAGAAATATGTAATTTTTATCATATATAAATAACTAGTATTCCTAATATTAAAAAAAAGCTATTAAAGCTGAGGGATGAAGCTATAGTAAATGCACACATTGAAACAATAGGCAGGTATAAACTACACTGAACAAGACAACTTTAATGTTGGCTAAATTCTAATCTGTTAAGTAAGGAAGAATATAGTATGAAGATAAATATATATATTCACTTTTATTTTTAAGACAAGAGAAAGGGGGAAAGAATTAAAAATATAAATATATCTGCATTCTTTTGCAAAAAGAAGCAGAGGGAGAAAAAAATCAGAATAATGTGATAGATTATCTATAAAGTTGTTTTTGAATAGCATGAAGTTCAGAGAAGCAAATGGCAGGTCTATAGGTTTCTGTATTTATATAGTTTGGTTTTCTGAGGCACGTTAGTATTTCACATAACAAAATTATATTTAAAGCAAAAAATAATGGAGAAGGAAACTCTAAAATTGAATTCAAAGAGAAACAAATGAACTCAAAATGTTTTCAAATGTGTTACATAATTGCACCGTACCAAAAAAAACAATAAGTGAACAATTGCATTTTGAACATAGTACTTTGAATATCTATTTGTCAATCTAAAGAAAAAAGAACTGCAAAAAATCTATTTTTTGAGTAGACTATTATTTTTTAAGATTATTTATTTATTTGACAGGCAGAGATCACAAGTAGGCAGAGAGAGAGGAGGAAGCAGGCTCCCTGCTGAGCAGAGAGCCAGATGCGGGGCTCCATCCCAGGACCTGAGATCATCACCTGAGCGAAAGGCAGAGGCTTAATCCACTGAGCCACCCAGGTGCCCCAAGTAGACTAATTTTTGAGTAACCTATTGAATAGGGCTGATATTCACAGTTGGTGGATGAGTATACAGTAGGTAACTGTTTTTCAGTGCATTTTATGATTGAGCAAATGAGTATATTTACCAAAGATACTGAAAGATTACTTAACCCTGATGGGAATTACTAATGTGGAAATGGAATGGATTAAAATCTCTTCTGTGATAGTGTATTGGAATGGAAGCTAACAGCATGAATTCACAATATTTCACAAATATAGTGCAAACATGGCAATATAGATATGTAATATTTATATCCATATCTATATCTATTTAATAACTCTGTCCACTGAAAAGTGATTATAGACACGGGAGCTTCATTAGCAATGAACACTTCTGCCAGCTGTGTCTACATCTCTAAATACCATTCTTTATTAAAAGGTTTTCTTGAGAAATGGAAGAATTTAAGAAAGAGACAAGAAAGTACAAGAAGATCCTGGAAATTGTGTGCAAGGAAGAAAGAAGAAGTTCCAAAATGGTTGAGGTTAAGCAGAAGCAATCTAATAAATGAGAGGAAGAGATTATAGAGCACTGAATAAATATAAATCAATGAATAAATTGACATAGATAGATGATGGATAAATAGATTGGTTGGTGGTTTGCAAACTAGGTAGAAGGGACAAAGGGAATGGTTTTTGTAACAATACAATGCAGTATGATAAAAAAAAATAAAGAAAATGTGGTTTTAAGCACTACTTTGCCACCATGACAGTAATAACTACTTCAGGTAAGAAATATGAAAAATGATAAAATGAGTGACTAAAATATGATAGAAAGAGAATACTTACATAGCATCAAAATGTCTCCCCACATCTCACTTCCTAATTATAGGACAAAAAAACCCAACAACTTTACAGTGGAGAATCTTGGTGAGCACCACCTTAAACAAAGGATAGAGTTATCATCTCTAATGACAGGACCATCTGACATCATGTGCTTCCCATCACGATTCATTGAGATGGAATCAACACCATCTTTGTAGTATTCCCACCAAACTCCCTAGTAACCTGAAGTATAATGAGAAGCATAAGGCAAACCCAACTTGGGATCTATCATACGAAGCAAGCAGCTTGTATTCTTTAAAATATCAATGACATGAAAGACAAAGAAGGGGTGAGAACCAAGCTTCACTAAAGGAGATGAATAGACATGATAAGTAAATGCACTGTGTGATCCTCGTTTCTGCACCATCAAATTCATACCACAACAGAGGTTATTATTTGGGAAATTGGAAAGACTGGAATAAGGTTTGTAGATAAAGTTATGTGATTGAATTAATATTAAATGGTGCCTTCCTAATGCAGATTAATTTTTTTCACCGGGAAGACAGAATACCTGAACAGAAGATAATTATGAATGCATGTAATCACATAGTATAAAGGAAAACTGGAATAATGTTGGGAGTTTTATAATCGTTCTAATGAAAAATTAGAAACAGTTTTTAAGACTAGAGCTTCTTGGTGCCCACCACCCAGGCCTGTTTTGTCACACACATTCAGAATTATCGACTGACGTCTAGAGGTTCAGTGCTTCGGGTCAAGACCTGGCTCTCTAGGGGGGCTTAACACTTGGGGGACCCTGGCATGCATCACCAGTTGGTTACTTCTAAATTAAAAAAATATATATCTATTTATTCGAGAGAGAGATAGAGAGAGTGGCAGAGGAGGATGGAGAAGCAGACTCCCCACTGAGCAGGGAGTCTGACACAGGGCTGGATCCCAGGACCTTGTGGTTATTACCTGAGCCGAAGGCAGACACTTAACCAACTGAGCCACCCAGGTGACTCTAAAGAACCTCCCTGAGCAATAAGTAGGTCATTTTTCCAATGTGAATCAGCTTCTGGGATCTTGAGATTGGACACTAGCAGAGATTTTAAGCAATTGCCGAGGGAAATAGGGCATAGGGATGGCAGTATGAGGTCAATATAGCACTTAGGAGGTGGGAAAATGTAGAGAGTCCTTAAAATAGAGATGGGTCTCAGTCTCCTGGAGGTGGAACTATCTTGGAAGCGACTTCCTAAGGTCCCTAGTTCCTAGTTCAGAGTATCTTCTCTGGGTAGAATGTGGTGATTATAGCACAGAGAGGGGTTAAGGAGAGCTCACTAACTGCTCCTTCCCACTGCCCCAGGTTAGGGAGGGTGAGGACAGATTAGCCAGTAGAGCAGGCACCCTCGGAGGTGGAGCAGAAGGGCAAGATGTAATAAACAGAAGAGAAGGCTGGTGGGATCCATCCCCCTCCTCTTCCCAGCCTGCCAGCACATTTCCTTGGCTGCCACTAGCACAGTTCATGTTTCCATAGGTCGGAATGCAGGCCTCAAGGCACAGGGCTTTGGGCACAGGGCTCTGCTCCACAACTGGTATAGAACCAGTCATGGCGGGGCAGGGGACACTGTTGCTGGCTGGCTTCCTTCTGCTGGGGTTCCTACTCTCAGAAGCCACCAAAATTCTGACTATCTCCTCATTTCGTGAGTGCTTGGCATTAGAATAAGAGTCAGGTGCCCCCCCCCCGCCCCGGTGGGGCCCCCCCCCCCGGCTCCTCCCCTCTTCCCTCACACCTGAGCCAGGGCTCTGGCAAATAGTCTTGGGTAAGAGGGTCATTCCATGTGGTTTTCCATACAGGGTTTGAGTTTCAGGCTTGAGGAGGGAGAAGGAAGCAGTCTGGGGGGAGGGGTGGCAGCAAGGAGTCCCCCACTGCTGGGGTGGGGGGAGTCAGTTTTGGAGAAAACAGCAGTTTCCTTTCGTCCCTTTTTATCTGCTCTGAAGGAGCTTTCCATTGTGCATAGCTAGGGCCAGAATTTAGATCCCGTGCTGACCTGGAGAGCTTGAGCCTCTTACTCCCAGGTGCAGCTTGGACTTTCAGAGGCACACCCTAAAAGTCTGGGGATGTGCAGTAGATGCTAGTAGAAAGTGGAACTTCTACTATTTCAGGCTCTTAGAGGCCAAGGACTGAGGCTCCTGCGGGCAGCTGCACAGACCGCGAATGTGTCATTAATAGGACAACTGGAGAACTGTAGAGGCACAGGAGAGGGCCCCTCTCTCTCTCTGCCCTTGCTGAAGGTTCTGAAGGATGGTGAAGCAGTTAATTCTACATGAACCCAGTTTATTTCTTTTACTTTTCTCCAAAGGGAACAGAAGTGGAACACATTTATTAGGATAAGGAGGTATCATAGGATGTAGTTTTTCCAAGACTTTTTTGGATGCATCATGAAAGGAGAGGGATCTCCCAGGATCAATTTTAGATCCCTATGAACCTGGGGATCCTAGAGCTGGAAGAAACCACAAAGTTCACCTAATTGGGTATCTCACTTTAATTTCCTGATGGGGAAACTGAGGGTCAGGGGAATGAGGGGCCTTGCAAGAGCACATCAGAACTCCCTGATGGACACACTCAGATCCTACTGTTTCTTACCTCAAACCTATCCTCTTCCCCAGAATCTACTCTTTATAGTGGGGATTCCTAAAAATCAAGTATTTAAAAAACACTGTTTTCCATCTCAAATGATAGAGTCAGCAGAAAAAAGAGCTCCCTCACCCCCTGAAAGTCCCCTGGACTCTGAGAGGGAGCAGGTGTGGTTTGGAAGGGCTTGAAGTCCCGCCTCTGGCCCAGAATGCACCGGGCTCACCAAGAGCCTCAGGAATGGCTACCTCTGTGGGTTGACTTCTCCCTTATATCTGTTCCTTCCATGGGTTTAATGTGAGCCACAGTAGGCAGGCTGAGGGGGTAGGGGTTCATGTTTTACATAATCTGTGTTATCTCAGTCAGCACAAGTATAGATATAAAAACTACAGTAGTTTCCTCAGGTACACACCATTACTGTAGTTCTACATTCCTCTCTGCTGACCTAGTCATCGTGAGATCTTCATCTTCCAAATAACCCTCACTTCCCAAGTGGGCAAATACTATTCATTTCCTCCTAATCTGACTTTCTCTGCTGCTGAGATGTAGACTTAACAAAAATGCTCCATGAGAGCTCATTGTTTTAGGCAATAACTGCAGTGATAGAACCTGTACTTCCCCTCAGGCTCAAGATTCTCTTTCCTTAGAATCTCAGGATTTTCCTAGGATGAGTCATATCCAAGTAATTTTGTATGCAGGATTCTGCAATTCTACTCCTTGGGCTCCCAGTTATCCTGAATACCTTAATTTGAATTCATCAAAATTTAGGTCTCAACTGAGAAATAGCTTGCCAAATATATTTTGAATCTCAAGGATTTTGGCTGTTAAGTGTTGAGCCTACCTCTTTCTGTTCCAGAGGCTGTTTATTGTAATGATACTCAAGTTCCCTTGTTTCTGGCTCCTACAATAGACTCCAGAACAAGCTCTGATTGATTGTGCAATAGGAATGTTTCCCTCCCTCTTACACATGAGTGTCTCGAGATTTCCACCAGTATAGTTATTTCTTTAAGACACGGTGTTTCCATAAGGCTTGGCTAAAATACACCACGTACCAAGATCAGAAACTCCTTCAGGCCTTAGTTTAGAGAAGCTCCTCACACTGGTATGGAGACCGTAATCTCAGAGAAATCTTTGATGGAGGATTGCCACAGGTTAAGAATAGGCAGGCAGTTTCTAGGTATCTCAGCTGCTGCTTACCTAAAGTGAGACAGGGAGACTGAAGAAACTCATCTTCCTCTGCTCACCATCAACTCTCTGTCCTTTTACCTTGGATTTCCCATTCCCACATCAATTTCAGACCCTCTGTTCACATCTTTGCAAAAATTAAATTTTGTATTGTTCCTAGGTGGAAGCCATTATCTACCAGTTATCTCAGATTCTTCAACATCATGGCTATGATGTCATTATGCTTCTTTATGGATGAGATTTTTTAATCCCAGGTACATTTTTGTTTTGTAAGTATTGAATTCTTGACTTTTTCTATTGCAGGCAAAGAGATATAATGTCTTTTGTATAGCACTACTTAGCACAAAATATTTTTGAATCTAGTTGTACTGACAGGGTAGAAAAAAATGTGAGTGTGTGTGTGTGTGTGTGTGTGTGTGTGTGTGTGTGTGTGTGTGTGTTGCCTCTTGGGTATCTTATCAGGCTCTGTAGATCTGGCCTCCACATGCTATAACTACATGGTTTACCCCCTTACCTAGGTGTCACTTCATTTCAGGCAAGCCTCTATAAATTATTACCCATCATTTTGAAAAGTATTACTGTGTGCTTTGACTTTAATTTGTATTGAACAGAAGTGTTCAGCCATATTTATAGCTTCTTTATGTAAAGAGAGTTATTCTTCCTGTTTCATAGGTTACTTTCTACTCCTGCTATGACACCTGAACTTTAAGAAAGCTTTTTTAAAGGATGTCTTTTAATCATATTCTAGGATCAGAATCTATCAATGACATAATTCTAAATTCTTGAGAAGTCCTTGACTGCCCATGATTTGTGCATAGTGATGGAGAAGTGCTTGAGTCATTTAAGCTTGAACTTAAGATGAAATTCATCAATGTTGTCAAGTCTTTCTGTTGACAGACAAGGACACAGAGGCTCAAAGAACTCAAAAGATTTGTTCAAGTTCATACAGCATGTTAATAATAGAGTTGTGTGGATCTGGAACTTTAAGCTCTGGATTTCTCATTCAGAATTGCTGAAACTTTAATTAAAAAAATAAAAAATTAATCATTTTTGATGAAAAACAAGTCTGAGCAGGTATGAAAATCTAGAGATGAACTTCAGGCTCTCTTACTGTTTAATCACCTTTTAGATTGGGTTCTATATTGTTCACTGGATATCTTTTCTACACACATCCCCTTGTATCTGCCTTGATTATCAGTCTGATTGTGTATTTTCCTTGACTACCAATCATGGTAGTTGTACTCCATGATCATTTCATTTTGGTGGTTCCCACAGATTGAGGAACTGCTGAAAGCTTTAGACCTTCTACCTCTTTAACAAACATGCCCACATTCAAAATTACAAACCATTCAGGGGACCCATGGATTCCCTTAGTTTTATTCTTGGTTCCAAGTTTTAATAGTCCAGAGTTTCTTGCAATATTTACCATTCATTGAGAATTTCTGAGGTTTTTGAAATGGATTTTTTTTTTTTTCTCATCAGCAGTAGATCTTGGTAGAGGTCTGCAAATAAGGGAACATTTGGATTATTCAACACTCAATATTGAAACTTTTGAATCTGTATTAACTATTTCTCAGATAACTTCTTTAGGGGTTTTTATTTACAATTTAATGAATAAATGACTTCAGAAAAATTGAAGTAGCTATTGTTTCTAATGCTGAGATGTAGGATTGTTCTGATCAATAACTGAAGTCAGAGGTATAAGATGCCACCTTATGGAGGACTTAATGACCTGCAGTTCTGACCTTTCTTTTCCTAAGAGAGCTTGCTGTCTTCTGCCAGGTAGACATTCCCCAAGTGACAGTTTTCTTTCTTCTGTTCAGTTACATCATTGATTCTCATAGGCTTTACTACAAACCCTGAAGCCAAGTTCTGTCTGGAGGGACAATTGTCCTGACCAGACAATTCCACCCCTTCAGCCAGTTAGTTCTGCTTTTGTTGGGTATGGTGGTAGGAGAGCAGATCAGCAGCTAATGTTAGGAAGCCCTATGTTGGAATTCAGGCTTTGGATTCATAGGATCCTCAGCTTATCTACCTAGATTTTTTTCACCTTAGCCCTGGGAGTTAAAAAAAAAACAACCTAGTATCTAGTCTGCTGTTATCAAGAGGAGATCAGTTTCTTATTATTGAGGTTTATAAAGTTTAATAAATTACAACAACTTTTCCCTCTGAATTTTAGAATCTATTGAGAAAAGTTAACTCCATAACTCTAACAGGAGTTAGATCAAAATGCACCTTTATCTAGCTGATTGGGAAGATTTCCTTAGATCTTCATTAACTGTCAAGGCTGAGTAGTGGCTTGAGAAGAGGCTCTGTATAACCTCTAGGTTTTGTTCTGTTTATTCGTTATGGTGCTTTGAGTAGTTTTCTCCATGTTTTCATTGACTGTTCTCAGGAAGACCCCAACCCCAGAGCTTTCTCTTCCTACAACTCTCTTGTGTATTCTGGTATTCTGCTCTGTAAGTTCCAGCTGCCATGCCCTCCCCCAAATCAGTTCTCCACTCAGGGAGATGGCCAGGCCACATCTGGGTATCTCCTTCTTGAGCTGTATTGTGGATGTTTTCACCAGCCATCTGTGAATATCTTGCACTACCTGGAGTGCAATGTCTAAAAACCATTTTAACATGTATTTGGTCTCGTTTTATTTAGTTGTTTAAAGTAAAAATTTTAATATGGTCCTCTCCCTTTGCATGGCTGCAGACTGAAGTTTCTTATCTTCATTATTTAAACCATTATATGGAAATAATATTCACAATTTGTTATCTTTGGATATATACATTTGGTAGCATATGTATGTATCCATACCTGTGAAACTATCAACATCATCAAGATAACAAATATATTTGTTCTTCACCAGAAGATGTCTAATGTCCTTCTGCAATCTCTCCTCCCGGCTCTCCCACCTTTCTATTCCCATTGCCAATCCATCACTGATATGTCACCATGTGTTAGATTGCATCATATAGATTTTATAGAAATGGGATCATAATTATGCCCCCTTATATTTTGGTTTAGTGCATGCAGCATAAATATTTTGATTTTTTTGATGAATGATGTTCTTTGTATGGATTACCACAATGTGCTTAGTTAGTTGCTTGTTGGTGGGCATTAGGGTTTTCTCCTGTTTTGAGTTATTACAGATAAAACTGCAGTGAAAAGTTGTGTACAAGCCTTTGAAGGAATGTATGCTCTCTTTTCTTTGGATTAATTAGTAGGAGTGCAGTGGCTGAACCATATGCTAGATGTATGTTTTACTTCTTAAGAAATGGCCGCACTGTTTCCCAAGGGGCTGTAACATTCTGCCTTCTCACCACAAGTGACTGCAAGTTCCAGGCACACCACATCCTTGTCAATTCTTGGTATGGTTGGTCTTTGCTTTTAGCCATCATTGTGTAAGTATTTACTTGTGTTTCATTGTGGTTTTTATATGCATATGATGTTGAACATTTTTTTTTTCCTGGGCTTATTTGTCATCCATATATCTTTCCAGGTGAAATGTCTGTCAAATTTTGCCCATTTTTAAATTGGATCTTTTTTTCCCTCCTTATTGAGTCTTCAGTTCTTGATATATACTTTGGATATAAGTATTTTATCAGATATAAACTTTGCAAATGTTCTTTGTCAGTCCATGGCTTATCTTTTTACAGTATTAACAGTGTCTTTTGAAGAGCACAATTTTTGGTGTGGGGAAATATATTTCATGTTTTTACTGTATGTATTAATATGTATATATGATTTTTTATTTATTCTCTTAATATGATCAGTTTTACTAGGTGGTTTTCAAATGTTAAACTAACTCATATTCTGGGGACAAACCCCACTTTGTCAAAATGTACTTTCTGTTTTCGTATTTTTAGATTTGGTTTGTTAAATTTTGGTTTAAAATATTATATCTGTGACCATATGGGACATTGTTGTGTTCTTGGAACTTTTTTTTCTATTTTTCTGGCATTGTTATCAATGCAATGCTTACTTCAGAGAATGAATTGGGTAGTATTCTTTTTTCATTTTTCTAGAAGAGTTTGGGTAGAATTAGCATTATTTCTTCCTAAATTGTTTTAGGCACTCTGAGAGACAGGATGTCTTTCCCCATCCCAAAGTTAGATTTGGATGTTGAGACTTATGGCCTTATATTCATACCAGGAGGCTAATAAATGTTTTATTAATAACATAATGAGGCTTCATAGGGAAGAGTAAGGAAACTCCAAAGCTGGTCTAAACATACATTAAAAGAGCAGGAAAAGGAGGATGTGTTTGGGTTTTTATGGTGGCTAGTGGTGGGGCTGGAAGGGCTGTTTCCCTTCACATTTGACTGATGACCAGAATGTGCCATGCTCCATTAATTTCAGTTTGAATCTGTGTAAGTCATTATGGCATTTTATGAGACCTGCTGAATGAGGTTAGTGAGGGAGTTTAATGTTTCACTGAATGTCTTGTTCAAAGAAGATTAGGCTTGTGCATGTACAGAAATTAATCAGTGCCTTGATCATGATTAGTAGTGTCTGAAAATCTGCAGAAGATAAGGACAATCTTGGTTAAGGCAGTATATTGTGTCTTTAGACACATGTATGACCTTCATTTATACTTTGGATATCTAAATGGCAAGAGATTCAGTGTTCTTTACCAAAATGGTACAATTTTCTTCTTTATAGTCTATTCAGAATGTCATTTTCTTCGTCAGGTTAACTTTGGTAGTTTCTGTCTTCTAACAATTTGTTTATTTCAACTATGTTATCCAATTTATTGCCATCTAAAATTCATAGAATTCTAGAATTCTTTTTATCATTTTGTCAGCATTAGTGGTAGTCCTTCTCTCATTTCTGGTCCTTGTAATTTGTTTCTTTCTGTCTTGTTAGTCAATTTTCTTGAACTTTTCAAAGAATTGGCTTTCATTGTGTTCCTATTTATTTTGCATTTCCAATTTTATTAGTTTCTTCCCTAATCTTTTAATTCTACCTTCTGTTTATTTTAGGTTTAGTATGCTTTCTTCCCCAGTGTTTTAAGGGGCAAAATAGGTTATTGATTTAAGAGCTTTCTTTTGTAATATAGGCATAATACAGGTTTAAATTTCCTTCTGAGTACTGCTTTTGGTGCATCCCCTAAGTTTTGTTATGTTGTATTTTCAATTTCATTCATCTCTAAGTATTTTCTGATTTCCCTTGTGAGTTCTCCAGATTTGACACATTGGTTATTTAAAAGAGTGTTGTTTAATTTCCATAACTTGGAATTTTCCAGTTTTCCTTTTGTTGTCAATTACTAACTTCATCTTGATGTGGTCAGAAAAGTTATGTTGTATAATATCTATCTTTTAAAATCATTGAGACTTCCTTGTGACTGCGTATATGGTCTCTGCTAGAAAATGTCCCACATACCCTTGAGAGCAATGTGTATACTATTGTTTTGGGGTAGAGTGTGCTTTATATGTCCGTTACATCTAGTGAATCAATGTGTGTAAGTCTTATGTCTCTTTACTGATCTTCTTTCAGGTTTTTCTATCCATTATTGAGAGTGGGTGTTGAAATGTCCAAAGATTATATAGACGTGTCTGTTTCTCCCTCTATTCTACCAGCTATTGCTTTAGCTATTTAATGGTCTCTTGTTAGGTGCATATGTGTTCATAATAGTTATATCTTCTTGCTATATTGAACCTTTATTAATACATAATGTCCTTCTTTGTTTCTTGCAGTCTTATTTGATTTGATTTGATTTGTTCATTCTGCTATTCTCTGTCTTCTGATTGGAGAGTTTAAGCCATTTACATTTAAATTACTGATAAGGAACGACTTACGTTCTGTCATTTTGATAATTGTTTTCTATATGTCTTTTAGCTTCCTATACTTCATTTTGTGTATTACTCCTTGTTTTGTGTTTAGTCAAATCTTTGTTGTGAAATGTTTAATTCCTTTCTGATTTCCTTTTGTGTATCCTGTAGCTATTTTTTGTGTGTGTTACCATGGGGATTTATTTAACATGCTAAAGCTACAACACTCAAATTTTAAATTATATCAGCTCAAGTTTAATACCATTAAAAAAATTCTGCTCTTATAGGCTTTATGCCCTTTTGTTGTTGATGTCACAAAATTATATTTTTATACACTGTGTGCTCCCAAACATAATCTACCATTAATTTCAATGTATTAGTATCTTAAATTATGTAGAAAACCTGATTAGAGTTACAAATAAAGTTTAAACAGTATTTGTTTAAAACTAATAATTATGAATTAGTTCCTTTGTGTTTGTTATTAATGGTTTTATATATTTGGGTTTTTCTGTATTGGGTGCATAAATATTTATAATTGTTGTATCTTCTTGTTGGATTGTGCTATTTATTATGATACAGTGCCCTTCTTTGTCTCATTATAGTCTTTTTTTTTTTAAAGTCTATTTTGTCCAATATAAGTATTGCTACTCTGATTTTCTTCTGACATCCATTTGCATGATAAATATTTCTCCATCACCTCGCTGTCAATCTGCAGGTTTGTTTAGGTCTAAAATGGATGTTTTGGGATGCCTGGGTGTCTCAGTCAGTTAAATGTCTGCCTTTGGCTCAGGTCATGGTTCCAGGGTCCTGGGATTGAGCGCCATGATAGGCTCCCTGCTCAGTGGGGAGCTTGCTTCTCCCTCTCTCTCTGCCTCTCTCTCTTTTATTCTGTCAAGTGAATAAATAAAATCTTTTCTTAAAAAATCTTTTTTAAAAAGATTTTATTTATTTATTTATTTGACAGAGAGAGAGAGATCACAAGCAGGTAGAGAGGCAGGCGGGGTTGGGGGCGAGCAGGATCCCTGCTGAGCAAAGAGCTCGATGCAGGGCTTGATCCAGGACCCTGAGATCACGACCTGAGGTGAAGTCAGAGGCTTAACCCACTGAGCCACCCAGGCACCCCCATACGAATAAATAAAATCTTTTAATAAAATAAAATGAAATGCATTTCTTGTAGGCAGCATATAGGTGGGTCTTATTTTTTTAAATCCATTCTGACACCCTGTGTCTTTTGATTGGAGTGGTTAATCCATTTACATACAAAGTAATTATTGATAGATATGTATTTGTTTGTCATTTTATTACTTGTTTTGTCCTTGTTTCTGGAGATTTTCTGTTATCCTTTCTTGTCTTTGTTAGTTTTGGTCTCTCCTTTGCACTCCTTTAATATTTCTTGCAGGGCTGGTTTAGTGGTCATGAATTCCTTCAGTTTTTGTTTGTCTGGAAAACTCTTTATTTCTCCTATTCTGAATTACAGCCTTGCTGGATAGAGTATAGTTGGTTGCAGATTTTCCCCAGTAAGCATTTAGAGTACATCATGCTACTCCCTTCTGGCTTGCCAAGTTTCTGTTGAGAAATCTCCAACTAGCCTTATGGGTCTTCCCTTGTGAATTAAGGGCTCCTTTTGTCATGCTGATTTTAAGTTTTTTTTCTATATCACTATATATTATGTAAATTTAATTATAATATGTCTTGGTGTTGGCCTGCTTTTGTTGATTTTGATGAGAATTCCCTGTGCCTCCTGGATCTGGATAATGGGAATGCTCTTGCACTGCTGGGGGGAGTGCAAACTGGTACAGCCTCTGTGGAAAACAGCATGGAGGTTTCTCAAAAAGCTAAAAATAGAACTATCCTATGATCCAGTAATCAGACTACTAGGTATTTATGCAAAGAATACAGAAATACTGGGGTGCCTAGGTGGCTCAGTTGGTTAAGCATCTACTTTCATTTCAGGTTGTAATCCCAGGATCCTGGGATCAGCTGGGAGTCTGTTTCTCCCTCTGCCCTCTCTCTCATGCACTCTCTTTCTTTAATAAATAAATAAAATCTTAAAAAAAGGAAGAATACAGAAATACTAATTCAAAGGGGGTATACCACCCTGATATTTATAGCAACATTATCTACAATAGCCTAATTATGGACACAGCCCAAGTGTTCATTGACTGGTGGCATATATATATATATATAATGGAATATTATTCAGCCATAGAAAAGAATGAAATCTTGCCATTTGGAATGACATAGGTGGAGCTAGAGAGTATTGTGCTAAATGAAATAGAGTAGGACAAATTCCATATGATTTCATGCATATGTGGAATTTAAGAAACAAAGCAAATGAACAAAGGGAAAAAGAGATAAATCAAGAAGCAGACTCAGTTATAGAGAACAAATTGATGGTTACTAGAGAGGAGGTGTGTGGGGGAATGGGTGAAATATGTGACAGGGATTAAAGAGGGCACTTGTAGGCGAGCACCAAGTGATGTATGGAAGTTTTTGAATCACTATTTTGTACACCTGAAACTAATATTACATGTATGTTAACTAACTGGAATTTGAATAAAAACCAAAAAAAAATCCTAATAATTGCTTTTAATATACTAGTCTCTTAAATCAAGTGTAGTTAAAATCATTGTTAGAGGGGTGCTTGGGTGGCTCAGTCAGTTAGGTGTCTGCTTTCAGCTCAGGTCATGAATCCAGGGTCCTGGGATCGAGGCCCATGCTGGGCTACTTGCTCAGTAGGGAACCTGCTTCTCCCTCTATGTGATTCTCTCCATGCTCATGCTCTCTCTCTGTCTTTCTCAAATAAATAAATAAAACCTTAAAAATAAAATAAAATAAAATAAAATAATTGTTAGAGTTGTACTAGCTTTTATAATTGTCCATACATTTACCTCTATTAAAATCTTTTTATCTTCCTCATACACCTTTGCATTACTCTCTGGTGTCCTTTCATTTTTCCCAAGAGGGCTCCCTTGAGCATTTCTCTCAGTGTAGGGCTAGTGGCAACAACCTACCTTAGCTTTTGTTTATTTGGGAATGTTTTAATTTCACCCTCACTTTTGAAAGACATTGTTGCCACATACAGAATTTTTTGTTATCATTCTTTCCTTTTAACATTTTGAATATATTGGCCCACTGCCTTCTGGCCTCCAAAATTTCTGATTAGAAATCTATTGATCATCTTGTTGAGAATAACTTGTGTGTGATGAGTGACTTTTCTCTTGTTTCTTTTAATATACTTTCTTTATCTTTCTAAAGTGTGATTATAATGTGTCCTGATGTGGGTGCCTTGAGTTAATTTTCCTTGGAATTTGTTAAGCTTCTTGGGTGTTTATATTCAATCTTTCATCTAGTTTGGGAGGTTTTCAGCCATTATTATGCAAAATATTCTCTCTATCCCTTTATTTCTCTCTTCTCCTTCAACATCAACAATGCTTATGTTGTTCCCTTAGGCTGTTTTCTCTTTTCTTTAATATTTTAACTTTCTGTTCCTCACCCTTGATAATTTCCTTTGTATTATCAAAAACCTAAGTTTACTGATTATTTCTTCTGCTAGCTCAGATCTGCCTTTGAAACCCTCTAGTGAGATTTTCATTTCATTCATTGAATTTTTCAGGTCTAGATTTTGTTTTTAGTTTCTCTCTAGATTTTCTATGCCTTTATTTACATTTCTAAACTTTTATTTACCTTTATTTACATTCTAAACTTTTTCCTTCGCCTTCTCCACATCTTCCTTTAGTTCTCTGAGAATCTTTAAGGCAGTTATTTTAAAGTTATCATCTAGTATATCTGTTATCAGGTCTCTCTTAGGGATAGTTTCTGTTGATTTATTATTTACCTCCAAATAGGTCTCAGTTTCTTGTTTCTTGTTATATCTTGTGATTTTTGTTGAAAAGTGACCATTTTAATTTAACAATGTGTTAAATCTGGAGATGAGATGCACCTCCTTTCTTCAGGGTTTGCAGATTTTTATTAATTTTGTTTATTTATTTATTTATTTTTATTGTGTTAGGGTATCTCTGTGGTGAGGACCAAACTAAGGTGTAAATTTTGGTATTCTCAGGTCTTTTCTGAACATTTTACAGGACATGACTGGACACTTTCTAATTTTCCTGGCATATGTGGTGGCTTTCCAATATCCTACCCTTTAATATTTTCTCTCAAAAGGGCAAAATGAGAAAAATAAGGGGAAAAAATGGTGTTAGGCTTTTAAGTTCCCTGGAATTCCATTCAAGTAGAAGAGGAAGTACTTGCAACAATGGGACAGTGTTGCAAAAATTTTGCTGCTGACTTCTTTGTCTACCCCTCTTTGATCAGAAGGAGCAATCAGCAATTAGAGCACAGATACCTGATATTTGGATGAGAATGTCCTTTTTGCCTGCTTAGCTCCTTAAACCTGTATGTAAGCTGCTTTTTGAACACATGTTCAGCTGCCTGCTTTGAGACTGAGGGGTGGTGGAATGGGTAACTCTACTGTGATAAGAGATGAAGTTAACTGGAATTATCTGCGATTTACACTTACAGACTTCTCTTGGGTGTTGCAAGTGATCAATTGACTGCAGAGTGCCAAAATAGTTATTTTAGAAAGATTCTGCAAGTGGACTTGTTGTCTAGGTCAGAAGACAGATTCCTGGTGCTCCACCATCATCTCAGAATCTTCCCCATCTCCATATATACCTCTGTAGGAACATGTGTTTGGGAAAGTTTCCAGTACTGTCATGCTGGAAATGAAACTGCATCCTTGACAGTAGGGATGGAAAGATCTTCAACTGAACAATAGTTCTTCCCGGGAATTTTAACTGACATGCCATAGCTTGTGCTTTTTTAATTTTTATTTTTTAAATCTTTTTATTACATTATGTTAGTTACCATACAGTACATCATTAGTTTTTATTGTAGTGTTCCATGATTCATTATTTGTGTATAACACCCGGCACTCCATGCAATACATGCCCTCCTTAGTACTCATCACTGGGTTAACCCATCCCCGTTACCCCTCCCCTCTAAGACTCTCAGTTTGTTTCTTGGAGTCTGTTGTCTTTCATGGTTCATCTCCCCCTCTGAAATCCCCCTTCATTTTTCCCTTCCTTCTCCTAATGTCCCCCATGCTATTCCATATATTCCACAAATAAGTGAAACTATATGATAATTGACTTTCTCTGCTTGATTTCACTCAGCATAATCTCCTCCAGTCCCATCCATGCTGATGCAAAAATTGGGTATTTATCCTTTCTGATGCCTAAATAATATTCCATTCTATATATGGACCACATCTTCTTTATCCATTCATCTGTTGAAGGGCATCTCAGCTCTTTCCACAGTTTAGCTATTGTGGACATTGCTGTTATGAACATTGGGGTGCATATGGCTCTTTTTTTTTCACTACATCTGTATCTTTGTGGTTAATACTCAGTAGTGCAATTAATGGGTCATGGGGTAGTTTTATTTTTAATTTTCTGAGGAACTTCCACATTGTTTTCCAAAATGGCTGCACCAACTTGCATTCCAGCCTTGCCAAGATTTTTTGTTTCTTGCCTTCTTAATTTTTGCCATTCTAACTGGTGTAAGGTGGTATCTCAATGTGGTTTTGATTTGAATCTCCCTGATGGCTAATGATGATGAACATCTTTTTATGTGTCTGTTAAGCCACTTGTATGTCTTCTTTGGAGAAGTTTCTGTTTATGTCTGCTGCCCATTTTTTGACTTGATTATTTGTTTTTTGGGTGTTGAGTTTTAGAAGTTCTTTATAGATCTTGGATATCAGCTCTTTGTCTGCAATGTCATTTGCAAATATCTTCTCCCATTCCACGGGTTGCTTCTTAGTTTTGTTGATTGTTTCCCTTGCTGCACAGAAGCTTTTTATCTTGATGAAGTCCCAAAAATTCATTTTCACTTTTGTTTCCCTTGCCTTTAGAGATGTGTCTTGAAAGAATTTGCTGTGGCCAGTGTCAAAGAGGTATTGCCTATGTTCTCCTCTAAGACTCTGATGGATTCCTGTCTCACATTGAGGTCTTTCATCCTTTTAGAGTTTATCTTTTTGTATGGTGTAAGCGAATGGTCGTGTTTCATTCTTCTACACATAGCTGTCCCATTTTCCCAGCACTGTTTATTGAAGAGAGTTTCTTTTTTCCATTAGATATTTTTTCCTGCTTTGTCAAAGATATTTTGACCATAGAGTTGTGGGTCCATATGTGGGCTCTCTATCCTGTTCCATTGGTCTATGTGTCTGTTTTTGTGCCAGTACCATGCTGTCTTGGTGATCACAGCTTTGTAATATAGCTTGAAATCAGGCAATGTGATGCCTCCAGCTTTGTTTCTCTTTTTCAACATTTCCTTAGTGATTAAGGGTCTTTTCTGGTTCCATACAAATTTTAAGATTGCTTGTTCCAACACTTTGTAAAATGCCAGTGGTATTTTGATTGGGATGGTGTTGAAAGTATAGATTGCTCTTTGCAGCATAGACAGCTTAACAAAGTTTATTCTTCTGATCCATGAACATGAAATGTTTTTCCATCTTTTTGTGTCTTCTTCAATTTTGTTCATGAATGTTCTGTAGTTCCTAGGGTATAGGTCCTTTACCTTTTTGGTTAGTTTTATTCCAAGGCATCTTATGGTTTTTGGTGCTACTGTAAATGGAATCTATTCTCTAATTTCTCTTTCCATAGTTCCATTGTTAGTGTATAAGAAAGCAACTGATTTCTGTGCATTGATTTTCTCTTCTGTCATATTACTGAATTGCTGTATGAGTTCCAGTAGTTTGGGGGTGAAGTCTTCTGGATTTTCCACATAAAGTATAATGTCATCTGCGAAGAGAGAGAGTTTGATTTCTTCTTTGGCAATTTGAATACATTTTCTTTCTTTTTATTGTCTGATTGCTGTTGCTAGGATTTCTAGTATTATGTTGAACAATAACGGTGAAAGTGGGCATCTCTGTTGTGTTCCTGATCTTAAGGGAAATGCTCTCAGTTTTTCCCCATTGAGAGTGATATTCACTGTGGGTTTCTCATAGATCAATTTTAGAAATTAAAGAATGTTCCCTCTATCCCTATATTCTGAAGAGTTTTAATCAGGAAAGGACGCTATGCTTTATCAGGTGCTTTTCCTGAATCAATTGAGAGGACCATTTGGTTCTTCTTTCTTCTCTTATTAATGTGTTCTATCATATTGATTGATTTGCAAATGCTGGACCACCCTTTCATCCCAGGGATAAATCCCATCTGGTTGTAGTGGATAATCCTTTTAATGTACTGTTGGATCCTATTAGCTAGGATCTTGTTGAGAATTTGGCATCTATATTCATTAGGGATACTGGTCTAAGATTCTCTCTCCTTTTTTTTTTTTTAAATTTATTTATTTGACAGACAGAGATCACAAGTAGGCAGAGAGGCAGGCAGAGAGAGAGAGAGGAGGAGGAAGCAGGTTCCCCGCTGCGCAGAGACCCCGATGTGGGGCTCGATCCCAGGACCCTGGGATCATGACCTGAGCCAAAGGCAGAGGCTTTAACCCACTGAGCCACCCAGGTACCCCTAAGATTCCCTTTTTGTGGGGTCTCTCCCTGGTTTTTGGATCAAGGTAATGCTGGCTTCATAGAATGAGTCTGGAAGTTTTCCTTCTGTTTCTATTTTTTGAAACAGCTTCGGGAGAATATGTATTATTTCTCCTTTGAATGTTTGGTAGAATTCCCCAGGGAGTCCATCAGGTCCTGGACTCTTGTTTTTTGGGAGGTTTTTGATCACCACCTCAATCTGTTACTGGTTATTGGTCTATTCAGTTGTTGATTTCTTCCTGTTTCAGTCTTGGAAGTTTATATGTTTCCAGGAATGTATCCACTTCTAGTTTGCTTAACTTATAGGCATATAGCTGTTGGGATAATAATTTCTAGATTATTGTTTCTATTTCCTTGGTGCTAGTCGCAATCTCTCCCCCTTTCATTCATAATTTTATTAATTTGAATTCTTTCTATTTTCTTTTGAATAAGTCTGGTCAGTGGTTTATCAATCTTATTAATTCTTTCAAAGAATCAGCTTCTGATTTTGTTGATATCTTCTACTATATTTCTAGTTTCTACTTCATTGATCTCTTCTCTAGTCTTAATTATTTCCCTTCTCGTGCATAGGTTAGGCTTAATTTGTTGTTGATTCTCCAGTTCTTTAATGTGTAAGGATAGTTTGTGTATTTGGGATTTTTCTATTTTTGAATGAGGCTTAGATGGCTATGTATTTCCCCTTTTGGACGGTCTTTGGCATATCTCATAGGTTTTTGACCAATGCGTTTTCATTCTTATTGGATTCCATTAATTGTTTAAGTCCTTCTTTGATTTCCTTGTGACCCAAACATTCTTGAGCAGGATGGTCTTTGTCTTTGAAGTGTTCGAATTTCTTCCAAACTTTTTCTTGTGATTGAGTTCCAGTTTCAAAGTATTGTGGTCTGAGAGTATGTAGGGAATAATCTCAGTCTTTTCGGTTGAGACCTGATTTGTGACCCAGTATGTGGTCTCTTCTGGAGAAAGTTCTATGAGTGCTTGAGAAGAATGACTATTCTGTTGTTTTAGGGTGGAATGTTCTATGAGGTCTACCTGGTCCAGTGTGTCATTCAAAGCTTTTGTTTCTGTGTTGATTTTCTGCTTAAGTGATCTGTTTTTTGCTGAGAGTGGAGTGGTAAGGTCTCCTACAATTAATGTATTATTATTAATATGCCTCTTTATTTTGGTTAACAGTTGGGTTATGTAATTGGCTACTCCCATGTTGGGGGTATAGATATTTACAATTGTTAGATCTTCTTGTTGGATAGACCCTTTATGAATGATATAGTGTCCTTCTGTGTCTCTGACTACAGTCTTCAGCTTAAAGTCTAATTTGTCTGATATGAGAATTGCTACTCCAACTTTCGTCATCCATTGGCATGAAAGTTGGTTCTCCATCCCTTCACTTTCAGTCTGGATGTATCTTTAGGTTCAAAATAAGTCTCTTGTAGACAGCGTATGGATGGGTCCTATCTTTTTATACAATCTGCAACTCTGTCGTTTTATGGGAGCATTTAGGCCTTTCATGTTGAGAGTGATTATTGAAAGATACAATTTTATTGTTACCATTTTGCCTGTGAGTGCCTTGTTTATATAGATTGTCTCTGTGAATTTCTGTTCTGTATCACTCTTGGGGTCTTTCTCCTTTCATAGAACCCTCTTAATATTTCTTGCAGGGTGGCTTGGGGGTCTTTCTCCTCTTATAGAACCTCCCTTAATATTTCTTGCAGGGCCAGCTTAGTGGTCACATATTCTTTCAGTTTTTGCTGGTCTTGGAAGCTCTTTATCACTCCATCCATGCTAAATGACAGCCTTGCTGGATAAAGTATTCTTGGATGCATGTTCTCATTTAGTACCCTGAATATGCCTTGCCAGCCCTTTCTGGCTTGCCAAGTCTCTGTGGACTGGCCTAATGTTATTCTGATGTTCCTTCCTCTATACACACGGAATCTCTTTCCCCTAACTGCCCTTAAGATGATTTTCTTGGTTTTAAGATTTGCTAGTTTTACTATTTCATGCCAGTTCGTTGGTTTATTCTTCTTGATCTTGGAAGGGGTTTTCTCTGCCTCTAGGACACAAACGCTTGTTTCATTCCCCAGATTAGGGAAGTTCTCAGCTAGGATTTGCTCAAATATACGTTCTAGCCCTCTCTCTCTCTGCACCCCCTCAGGGACATCAATGATTCCGTCATTGGAACATTTCATGGCATCATTTATTTCTCTAGTTCTGTTTTCATGGCTTCTAAGCTGTTCCAGGCCTCCTCCTGTCCCTTCTTTTCTATCAGTTTGTCTTCTAGATCATGAATTCATTCTTCTGCCTTGTTTACCCTAGCTGTTAGAGTATCTAGATTAGACTGGATCTCATTCCTAGCATTTTTAAGTTCTGCCATATCAGCTCTCACTTCTGCCTTTAGAGAATCTATGTTGCCATTAATAGTTTTCTGCAATGTAGTTATTATTTATTATTTGCATAACTGTTACCCTGAAGTCTATTTCTGACATCTTGTTTGTATCCATATCCATTAGTTCTGTGGCAGAGGTCACAGTCTCTGAATTTTTCCTATGCCGGGGGTTTCTCCACTTAGTCATTCTGTTGAGCGGTGGTTGAGGGGATGTACAGAGTCCAAATTATTGGCCACAACCTAAGCAAGATGCACTTGTTTTATAGGGAACTTAGGGTTGTCAGCCTCTTGTTCTTTCAGTCTGTCTTCTAGGGAAGGGGCCTGCAGTGTTGTTACTCAGGCAACCCTGTTTGGGCAGAGTTTCTCTGCCCTTTGGCCGGGGGCGGGGGGGTGGGCGGGCTCAGTGAAAACAGGTTTTAGGGGCTTTTATTCTCTGACAGCTTTCTTTGGTGGCTTTCCACATCTTTTCTGTGAGTCAGAGCAGAAGTAACCATATCTGAACCTCTACAGTGTTCTGGGTTATGCGCCCCACAGCAGCCCTCCCAGCCCTTGCTTCCAGGTCTAGGCATGTCTCTGCCCTTTATGTTTCTAAAGCCACCCACCATCCCCAGTTTACAGTGCACCCCTGAAGTTCATGGTCATGACAAATATTCATTGGAGGTGTCAATTTCACAATATTTAGGAGAATCTTTGGCTCAAAGAAAATACCCCAGGTTAAGTAAGACCATATCTGGCAACAGCCCACCTATTTTAAAAGTTTCCAACAAATAATCCTGCTCTGGTCATGCTGTCCTGGTTGTTTCTGCTTCCTAAAATGTTCTCACCTCCTCTTCTGCCCTTTCCCCAGCCAATCATATCTACCCACCATCCATGCCAACTCAAGAGCTTTCTACTTTGGGAGCCATCCCTGACTATAGCAAATCTCATAGTTCCTTGTCTGCTTGACACATTCTATGATGCTCTGAATAACTTTTATCTGTATGAAAGTTAACTGACTTTTTATGAGTGACGATCTTCTTCCAGCCTACCTGTGGAAGTAACTTGGTAGCAGGGTCCTCCAATATTGATAATCTAGCCCTGTTTTTTTCTTTAAATTGTGTACAGTCTAAATTTGACAAATTGCTTCATATAAGGAACCTTCTGATAGTAAAAATTAGAATCCAAATTCTAAGCTGAACACAAGATTCACATTTTTCTAGCTTATGAGGTAAACAATTTAAAACAAAAATAAAAATATGTTTGAAGCTTATAATTAACCTATCCATTTCATGTTTCCAAGAGTATTCAGAGAAGTAATGTTAACATTTTACTGATACCTATTTAAGGTGCTGTCTGTGGCACTTTTCTCCTTCAACGTTTTCCCATCAGTACCTGGAAAAAAAAATGACCATTTTTGCATAACTTATGGGCAATAGATAAGAATGCTCCTGACCAGATATTACAGGTACAGGTGCTTTGGAGACCCATGTTCCTCTTACTTGAATGAAGGACTGAGAATTAATGGCCCACCAAACCTCTAACCCATACAACACTATACCATATCAGCCCACTTAGAGAAGGCCCACAGGTGAGAGCTCCTTAGCAATATGCAAATGCCCATGGGCACTTGAGAATCAACTTTAAGTGACAACAGATGATTAGCTGAAATTACCCTCTATTACATTTTTTAAAGGTTTTGCATAATGAATAATTGCTATAGATTGTGGATAAATGCAAGTCATGAAGTACAAACTCCTCAAAAGTAGAGCATTAATCATATTTGAAGTTAAGTTAATAAATTGAACAAAATATAAGAAACCACTGTGTTCAGTATACCACACCATATTTAACATGTATGTACAATTAGTCTGCAAAGTATCAAGCTGGGGAGAAGAGACAAGATGTGCACTAAAAATTATGAATAACAGAAGATGACATAGGCAAAGTTTCAAATGGGTACTTTATATCAAATCTCTTACAGATGAGAGAATTTGGCCTAGTTTAGGTAAGGAGAAAGGCTTTCGGGGAAAAGTCAGATTTTAGGACCACCTTAACTGAATAAAAATTTAAGGAAAGAAAAGAGGTGTCGTTAGGCTGCTGTTATTAACCAAGAAAGCACGAATTTTTGTCTTTCCCCTCTTATGTTAAAGATGAAGAACTTTCTATGTACCCCAGCTAATGATAAAAACTCTCGGGCTAATCACCCATTGTTATCATCAAGGTATTTGGGTTTTAAAATGAGTTTAAAAAATAGTGGCTCAAGGTCTAAAAAATCAGTACTTTTCCATTCTTGAATTTATGTGAGGAGAAGGGAGGAAAAGTAAGTAAAAAATGGTGGCTCTGATTTGCCTACCAACAATGGGAAATTAAGTTGTCTATCCCAGATTTTTAATTAGGGAGAGAATATATACACAAAGACTGTAGGTGAAGTATTACCAGGAAGATCCAGAAGGAACAATCCTCCTCAGTATACAGAAATACATTTTTGCTTTCGGTGGAAGAGGAGTAGTACACAGACTGAAAAATTGGGGGTGCCAAACTCATTTACTTTACCCATCCACTGCCACACATCATTGATCTCCCCATCCATCCACTCATCCATCCATCCATCTATTCTCTTAAACTCATTCCAAGTATCCATGCATCCAAAAATTCATTTGTGTCACTAAAATGGTAAGTCTTTCATTCAGAAAATAAAAGGAATTACCTAGCATGCAAAGCTTCTGTCTTAAAAAAAATCAAAACTTTTTAAAATTGTTTTTCATGATCTTCAATGGGAAACCAACTGATAACTTGGTATGATTTTCCATTCTTCTCTAAAAAAAAAAACATAAAAAGAAATAATAAAGATAGAGTTATGTCACATACCCCAGATTAATATTAACATGATGATACAATAGTTTTTTAATTCTGAAAGATATATATATATATATATATATATATATATATATATGAATGTGTGCTTTTAAATAAATAATAAAAAAGTAAAAAGTATTTTTTATTGCTTTTGTTTTCTTCCCTTCTCATTCTTCAATCATAGGACCTGATAATATTATTGAGAACCTTATAATGATCCAGTCACTTTTATTCAATTTAAAGTACCAGAAGTTTCTACTTAAAGCTTTTGCTTAAAGGTATAGCTATTCTTCATTATACAAATGAGAAAACAAAAAGGAATAGAGTGTCAAATAATTTCTCAAGATTGAACATATAATGAGTGGTATCCTTTGTACTAAAATACAGATCTTCTATTATCATAGTTCCCCATTCTTTTCTCTTTTAGAAAAAAATGTTAAACATAAAGATGGTACCTGCAAAGGTTTTTTATTCTGCCAAAAAATACTAAAGGCTAAGTTTAAAAACCATAGTCCTCTGCAGCCCTACTTACCATCCTGGATTTCCCCCAAAACTCATGTGTAATAGAGTCTGACACCATTTTTGAGGTTGGACTGCTGACAGATTTCAAACTCCACCTCCCTCTTAATCTTCTCTGAATCATCTTGGCAAAGTGGGAAGAAAGTCTCAACATACCTTCCCTTGTGTGAACAAGATTTTCAAGCCAAGCAAGCCAGACCCAAGTAGGGAAATCCTCACCTCCATCCCATTGAGAGGCTTCTATAAGTGCATTTAGACAAAAGTATGGGTTTAGCCTTTAAGTGGCCCTGGGTTCCAGCATGAACTGTGACTGACTCCAGGCTAGTTGGAAACCTCTGACCAATGGCTATGTGCTAGTCAGGCACTTTCCCCATTAAGAATGGTCCTCCAGGGCGCCTGGGTGGCTCAGTGGGTTAAGCCTCTGCCTTCGGCTCAGGTCATGATCTCAGGGTCCTGGGATCGAGGCCCGCATCTGGCTCTCTGCTCAGCGGGGAGCCTGCTTTCTCCTCTCTCTCTATGCCTGCCTCTCTGCATACTTGTGATCTCTCTCTCTCTGTTTCAAATAAATAAATAAAATCTTAAAAAAAAAAAAAAGAATGGTCCTCTAGGGTAGGACTGATACAATTTACAAGCCCAAAGAATGGTGTGAAGAAGAGTAGTCATCATGGCATATCATGAGATCCATACCTGTAAATATAGAAGGTGCACTAGAACCTTAGAAAATGCCTTTTCTTCTGCTGCTGATTATATCTCTGCAGTGAAAAGAAAACCTTGATTAACAGAGTAATAGGGGAAAACACTAATGATACCTCCATGGAGTTAATTCAGGGAGTTAATTCAAACTCAGTTTAATCTAAGATCTCTCAAAATCACCAGTGAGAATGCCCCTCACCTTGATGATATTAGGTAAGACATTGTGAGGAAGAAACTTATAAATACGAACAGATTAGAAAGAATATCCTCTCCAAAATACATCTAATAACAACCAAAGGAAAGAGGAAAGAGAAGGAAAAGGCAAGATGGGAGGGTCAGGAAAGAAATTAAAGCAAAGTTCTTCAGTTTTGACATGTGGAATTTAATATTATTTTAAAACTTTATAACAGAAAAAGGGCACAGATTTGTTTCTGTACTTTCGACATCTTCTAAATTACTTCTTCTTCTGTACTTCGACATCTTCTAAATTACCTTTAACATCGGATGAGATGAATGAATGACAAGACTTAATGATCTTCATCAATACTGGGCAAACAATAACACATCAGAATAATAGCTATCTAAATTTATCAAGGTAATTCCCTGAAGTTAGTTTTAGGAGTTTGTAACTCTTAAAAGTTACGAAACATTAGAAGACAAATGTGCATGCCCTGTCATAACACATGAAATTAAATATCCCACAGTTAAAAGTCCCATTTGTTAAATAATCTCAAAGCGGACATGGTAGCTCTTATCTAAAAAGTCATAAGTTAAAATAAAATTAAGGTTCTGGCACTTGCAGTCAGCATAACAAAAAAAAAAAAAAGATACATTGGATCTGCTCAACATAATAAAACTGTTAATACAACTCAATTTATATTAGAACAGTGCCTTTAAGGATTAAATCCTATTTAGTGGAGGAGTGATTATTCCTAGTGATTCTCCATTTAATAGCCTAATTTAGACTATTCCTAAACCTGGAAAGAATGGATGGTGCCTTGCAGTGGACTACTATAACTTTAATGCCATGCCCCATCTATTAGGGCTCCCATTTCCAATGTTATTGAAATTGCTGACTATATCTAAGTACTCATAAATATTTCACAACCATACAAATTTGGTGCACATTTTCTATTTAATTTCTATTTCAACAAGCTCTCAACCAGAGTTTCTCTTCATCTTCATCTTGGAAGGATATAAATCACTTATAACTGGCTTCTCATGGACTGCCTCAACAGCCCTGCTCATAAGCTTGGCTGGCAAGGTTTTTTTTTTAAATTTTTATTTCTTTTCAGCGTTACAGTATTCATTGTTTTTGCACCACACCCAGGGCTCCATGCAATCCGTGCCCTCTCTAATACCC
>NW_019154089.1:50963780-51017127 GCF_002288905.1 Enhydra lutris kenyoni
CCCTCAGATTGTTTTTCAGAGTCCATAGTCTCTCACGGTTCACCTCCCCTTCCAATTTCCCTCAACTCCCTTCTCCTCTCCATCTCCCCTTGTCCTCCATGCTATTTGTTATGCTCCGCAAATAAGTGAAACCATATGATAATTGACTCTCTCTGCTTGATTTAGTTTACTCAGCATAATCTCTTCCAGTCCTGTCCATGTTGCTACAAAAGTTGGGTATTCATCCTTTCTGATGGAGGCATAATACTCCATAGTGTACATGGACCACATCTTCCGTATCCATTCATCCGTTGAAGGGCATCTTGGTTCTTTCCACAGTTTGGCGACCGTGGCCATTGCTGCTATAAACATTGGGGTACAGATGGCCCTTCTTTTCACTACTTCTGTATCTTTGGGGTAAATATCCAGGAGTGCAATTGCAGGGTCATAGGGAAGCTCTATTTTTAATTTCTTGAGGAATCTCCACACTGTTTTCCAATGTGGCTGCACCAACTTGCATTCCCACCAACAGTGTAAGAGGGCTCCCCTTTCTCCACATCCTCTCCACACATGTTGTTTCTGTCTTGCTAATTTTGGCCATTCTAACTGGTGTAAGGTGGTATCTCAATGTGGTTTTAATTTGAATCTCTCTGATGGCTAGTGATGATGAACATTTTTTCATGTGTCTGATATTGGCTGGCAAGATCTTAACTGAACTTTCTCCAAGAGCACATGTATGACACTGCTTTGAGGGCAACTTCCTTTTACAGAGATTCATTGTGCACACTCATTCAAGACACAAGCATTCACACAGGAGCTCACAAAGAGGGTTGTGCTGCCGTCCTACAGAAAGCACAAGCTATGGGAGTTGGAGCAAGATGACAGAGGAGGAGGGGGACCCTATTTCAACCAGTTCCCTGAATTGAGCTGTATATCTACCAGACCACTCTGAACAGCCACGAAATCAGCCTGAGATGTAAGAAGATATATCCAGATCTCTACAAACAGAATCTCTCTGGCGGTTGGTTTTGAGGTATGAAGCTGGGAGCCATGACTCTACAGGCAAATACTGGAAGATAAATGGAAGGTGGAGGGAATCTCTGGGACCTTGCACCACCAGAGCACAAAAGCCTCCCATGCTGGGGACTGAGGACAGACTCACAGATCCACAGCAAAAGGGAAAGGTCTTTAGGGCATCCCCCTAGACTGAAACATGGAACTTCAGGGTTTGAGTGACCTGGGATCATGATCTGAGCTGAAGGCAGAGGCTTTAACCCACTGAGGCACCCAGGCACCCCAGCACTTGACAACTTTTTAAAGTTAATGGAACAACTGGGAATTCAATACAGTGATTTACTAAGGAGAGGAGATATCATGGATTCCTTAAAGTATGAGAACTTTGACCTATTATTTGCTGAAGCATTTGACTTCTGTTCTTTCCTGGTTGCTGACAAGCTTCGGAAGCCATTTGTGTCAATTCTTCCCACCCCATTTGCCAGTGTGGACTTCGGGCAACCAATCCCTGTGTCTTATGTTCCAGCATTCCATTCCTTGCTATCTGACCACATGGACTTCTGGGGCAGAATGAAGAATTTTCTGATGCTCTTTGATTTCTTCATGAGGCAATGGCAAATCCAATCTGCATTTGACAGCACCATTAAGGAACATTTCCCAGAAGGTTCTAGGCCCGTTTTGTCTCATCTTCTAAGGAAAGCAGAGCTGTGGTTTGTTAACTCTGACTTTGCCCTTGAATTTACTCAGCCCCTGTTACCCAGCATTGTGTATGTTGGAGGCTTAATGGTGAGATCTGTTAAAGCAGTACCACAAGTAAGTGAAATCTTTATGCTCAATATGGACTTATGCAAAGCTTTTCAGTGCAGAGTTGTTGAGTCCTCTGCCAATGGGAACTGGGAGTAAAGTAGGATGAGATAACAAAACACCTAGGATGTACCTTTTTATTTTAATTTGATTTAATTTAAATCAATTTCATTTAAATTTTTATTCCATTCTGTTATTTTATACTTTATTTTACTGTGGTAAGAATGACAATATGGGATCCACCTTCCTAGCACATTTTTTTAAAGATTTATTTATTTATATATTTGACAGGCAGAGATCACAAGTATGCAGAGAGGCAGCCAGAGAGAGAGAGAGATGGGTAGGGGGGGAAGCAGGCTCCCCGCTGAGCAGAGAGCCCGATGCGGGGCTCGATCCCAGGACCCTGGGATCATGACCTGAGCCAAAGGCAGGGGCTTTAACCCACTGAGCCACCCAGGTGCCCTTCCTAACACATTTTTAACATATACCACATAATTATTGACTATAGGTACCATGTTGTGCCTTAGATCTCTATATCTTATTCATTTCACTTAACTGTAACTCTTCCTCCTTTGAATAGTAATTACCAATTACCTACTTCCCCCAACCCCTGGAAATTAATGAATACTTTTTTTTTTACATAGGTAAATTTAAAAAAAAATAATTTTTTAAAATTTCTTTTCAATGTTCCAGACTTCATTGTTTATGCACCACACCCAGTGCTCCATGCAATACGTGCCCTCCATAATACCTATCACCAGGCTCACCCAACCTGCCACTCCCCTCCAAAACCCTCAGTTTGTTTCTAAGAGTCTACAGTCTTTCATAGTTCATCTCTCCCTCCAATTTCTCAACTCACTTCTCTCCATTTCCCCATGTCCTCCATGCTATTCCTTATGCTCCACAAATAAGCAATACCATATGATAATTGACTCTCTCTGCTTGACTTATTTCACTCAGCATAATCTCTTCTAGTCCTGTCCATGTTGATACAAAAGTTGGGTATTCATCCTTCCTGATGGAAGCATAATACTTCATAGTGTATATGGACCATATCTTCTTTATCCATTCGTCCGTTGAAGGGCATCTTGGTTCTTTCCACAGGTTGGCAACTGTGGCCATTACTGTTATGAACGTTGGGGTACAGATGGCCCTTCTTTTCACTACCATCTGTATCTTTGGGGTAAATACCCAGTAGTGCAATTGCAGGGTCATAGGGAAGCTCTATTATTAAGTTCTTAAGGAATCTCCACACTGTTTTCAAAAGTGGCTGCACCGACTTGGATTCCCACCAACAGTGTAAGAGGGTTCCCCTTTCTCCACATCCTCTCCAACACTTGTTGTTTACTGTCTTGTTGATCTTGGTCGTTCTAACTGGTGTAAGTAAGGTGGTATCTCAATGTGGTTGTGATTTGAATCTCCCTGATAGCTAATGATGATGAACATTTTTTCATGTGCCTGTTAGCCATTTCTATGTCTTCTTTGGAGAAGTGTCTGTTCATGTCTTCTGCCCATTTTTTGACATGATTATCTGTTTTGTGTGTGTTGAGTTTGAGGAGTTCTTTATAGATCTTGGATATCAGCCCTTTGTCTGCACTGTCATTTGCAAATAGCTTCTCCCATTCCGTGGGTTGCCTCTTTGTTTTGTTGACTGTTTTCCTTTGCTGTGCAGAAGCTTTTGATCTTCATGAAGTCCTAAAAATTCATTTTCGCTTTTTTTTCCTTTGCCTTTGGAGACATATCTTGAAAGAAGTTGTTGTGGATGATGTCAAAGAGGTTACTGCCTATATTCTCCTCTAGGATTCTGATGGACTCCTGTCTCATGTTGAGTCTTTTATCCATTTCAAGTTTATCTTTGTGTATGGTGTAAGAGAATGGTCAAGTTTCAGTCTTCTACACAAAGCTGTCCATTTTCCCAACACCATTTATTGAACACTTTTTTCCACTGTATACTTTTTTCCTGCTTTGTCAAAGATAATTTGACCATAGAGTTGAGGGTCCATATCTGGCCTTTGTACTCTGTCCCACTGGTCTATGTGTCTGTTTTTGTGCCAGTACCATGCTGTCTTGGTGATCACAGCTTTGTAGTAAAGCTTGAAATCAGGCAACGTGATGCTCCCAGTTTTGTTTTTCTTTTTCAACATTTCCTTAGCAATTCGTGGTCTCTTCTGGTTCCATACAAATTTTAGGATTTTTGCTCCAGCTCTTTGAAAAATGCCAATGGAATTTTGATTGGAGTGGCATTGAAAGTATAGATTGCTCTAGGCAGTATAGACATTTTAACAATGTTTATTCTTCTGATCTATGAGCATGGAATGCTCTCCCATCTTTTTGTGTCTTCTTCAATTTCTTTCATGAGTGTTCTATAGTTCCTTGAGTACAGATCCTTTACCTCTTTGGTTAGGTTTATTCCCAGGTATCTTATTGTTCTTGGTGCTATAGTAAGTGGAATTGATTCTCTAAATTCCCTTTTTCTATTTTAGCGTATAAGAAAGCAACCGATTTCTGTACATTGATTTTGTATCCTGCCACATTACTGAATTGTTGTATGAGTTCTAGTAGTTTGGAGGTGGAATATTTTGGGTTTTCCATATAAAGTATCATGTCATCTGTGAAGAGAGAGAGCTTGACTTCTTTACTGCTAATCTGAATACCTTTTTTTTCTCTTTATTGTCTGATTGCTGTTACCAGGACTTCATAGTATTAGAAGTGGCAAGAGTGTGCATACTTGTCGTGTTCCTCATCTTAAAGGGAAGGCTGTCAGCTTTCCCCATTGAGGATGATATTCACTGTGGGTTTTTCATAGTTAGATTTGATGAAGTTGAAGAATGTTTCCTCTATCCTTATACTTTGAATCATTTTAATCAGGAATGGATGCTGTAGTTTGTCAAATGCTTTTTCTGCATCAATTGAGAGGACCATGTAGTTTTTCTCTCTTGATTCTATGAATTTGAGTTTTAGATACTTCATATAATTAAAATCATGTAATATTTGTTTATGTCACTTAGCATATTGTCATCAAAATTCATCCATGTTTTCATATATTGTAAAATTTCCTTCTTTTCTTTTAAGATTTTTTATTTACTTATTTCACAGAGAGAGAGAAGATTGAGCACATGAATTGGGGGAGAGGCAGAGGGGCTCAATCTCAAGACCCTGGGACCATGACCTGAGCTGAAGGCAGACACTTAACCAACTGAGCCATCCAGGTGTTGCATAAAATATTTTTCTTTTAAAGGGGAAAATAATATTCCTGTGTGTTTATCTATCTCTACATGATAACTTTTTACCTGTTCATCTTTTGATGGATATTTTGGTTGTATCCACGTCTCAGCTATTATGAATCCTGCTTTAATTAATATGGGAGTGCAGCAATCTTTTTGAGATCCTGATTTTTTTCTTGGCTATATACACAGAAATCAGATTGATGAATCATTAGGTGGTTGTATTTGTAATTTTTTGAGGAATCACTGCACTGTTTGCCACAGTGGCTATACCACTTTGCATTTCCAGCTACTAGTTGGAAACTAGTATATAAATGTTGCAACTTCTTCATGTCTTCAACACTTGTCTTTCTGCTTTTTGGTAATAGCTGTACTGACAGGTATGAAGAGATACCTTATTGTGGTTTTAATTTGTGTTTCCCAGATTACTAGTACTTTTTGAGCTTTTTTTCATGTATCTGTTGGCTGTTTGTATTTTGTCTTTGGATAAATGTAATTTCAGTACTTAGCCCATTTTTTAATCGGGTTATAGGAATTTTTCTTTTTTTTTTAATTTTTGCTATTGACTTGTAGTCCTCTCTGTATATTTTGGAGATTAACCTTTTATCAGGTATATTGTTTTTAATACTTTCTCTAGGTTGTATTAATGTATTAAAACATAATAATAATAATTAATGTATTATTCTCTAGGTTGTATTCTCTAAATTGTCTTTTTAGTCTATATAGAGCTTTTGGTTTGATGTAGTCCCACTTGTTTATTTTTGGTTTTGTTGCCTGTCCATGGTCCTATATCACTGAAATCGTTGCCAAGACCAAAACCATGAAATTTTCCCCCCATGTTTTCTTCTAAGAGCTTTGTAGTTCAGGTCTTATTTTTAATTCTTTCATCAATTTTGAAATTTTGTATGATGTAAAGGTCCAACTTTATTCTTGTTTATGTGGCTATCCACCTGCTGGAATTCTGATGAGAGGGTATTTTCAAAACTATTTGCCAGCTCTGGTAAATTTGTTTAACCTTTGCCTTGGGTGCAGTACACTTTCATTTAGTTTCTGGATTTCTTACAATGGGAATTTGACCATGAAATTTTGCCAAATTGGTGTGTTTTCAAGGAGAAAGAATATCCAGGGATTCCTACACTGCCAGCTTGCTGACTCCAGGACCTACTTTTAAGGAAGCCCTTCCTGTAAGGGTAATGGAAGTATTGTTAGGTCCTACATGACCCTGTTATTGTGAACCTCCTTGAGGAACTCTTAAGCTCTTCCTATTCCTTACCCTGGCCCTACCCTTGCTGGTAAAAATGCTTCAATATGTTGATATTTTAATTTTAATTTTTTTGATCACATGCATAATAATTATGAAGTGAGAGGCTACTGCATGAAAGGACTTTTAAAGAGATTGGTTATCCATGATGAAATATATTTTAAAGAGAGAAAGAGAGAGAGATAGAGACATAGAGGCCACTGGGTGGCTCAGTTGGTTAAGCATCTGCCTTCAGTTCAGTTCATGATTTCAGGGCCTTGGGATGAAGTTTGCATTGGGCTTCCAGCTCAGTGGGGAGTCTACTTCTCCCTCTACCCTTCCCCCCCCTCATGATCTCTCTCTCACTCTCTGTCTCTCTCAAATACATAAAATTGTTTTTGTTAAAAAACAAAAGAGGCATAGTATAACAAGGCAGGACTGGGTGCAACTTTCAGCAAGACCTGCAGGCATCATCTCCAATGGTTCCTTCCTGTAGAGCCCCCATTCCTGACTCAGTCTAAATTTTCTGATTTGATTGGTCTGGGATTGGGGATAGGTATTATAAGTTTTAAATGCTACTCGGGTGGTCTGAATGCAGAGCCTGAACTCAAGAACCACTCCTCTAGAAGTTATCAAAATGAAGTAGAGCTGAGATTAGTGGCTGCCTGTTGCCTGTAGGTACTAGGTTGTTATTATATGGAATTTACTTCATAGATTGTATATCATGCCACCTTGAGGGAACAGTGATGGTCTCCAATTTTATAAATGAGAGGACATTCAGGTGATATATATATATATATATATCACCTGAATGTCTGTCCTCTCATTTATAAAATTGGAGACCATCATATATATATATATTTTTCCCCCAGTACCATTCATCTCAGAGCACTAAAGCCTAGATCTGGACTGGGCTTTCTAGGCACCAAGTTCTCCACCCTTCTTATGCTAGCCTTGTATTGAGGGAACAGAAAAAGCTGGGGAATGATTCATGGGCAAAATGGACTTTGGTTCATGGTGGCATTTTCAAAGAAATGGAACTGGGGAGGAAGACACAGCAGGTTGAGAGAATAGGAGGTCCAATGTGTGGAGGTATAAGTGAGATGGCCATGAGGCTGGGTTCCTTCAGTGACACTGGCCACATTAGAGTAGTGGAAGATTCAGTTGAACAAATAAGACCAGGACAAAACACAGGTCTTACCTGACATGATGGTGAGTTAGGTCTTAGAACTGACACAGGAATTATTAAGGTGGAGAATAATGGAAGTTAGAGTGTGTAATCCGTGAGACAGCAAATACTTGTGTAATTTTTCTTCTCTCCTTTCCCATTTTTTTTTTTTTTTACTGTAACCAAATATACATAGTATAAAATTTACCACTTTAACCACGTGAAGAGTACAGTTCGGGGTCATTAAGAACTTCCATACTGTTGGCAACCATCACCGCATCTCCAGAACATTTTCTTCTTTCCAAACTGAAACTTCATACCCACTCAACCATGACTCCTTATTTCCTCTCTGCCTCCAGACCCTGGAAACCACTGTTCTTTTGTCATATGAATTTGACTATTATAGGTACTTTATATATGTGGAATCATACAATGTTTATTCTTCTGTGATGGCTTATTTCACTTTACATAATGTCTTCAAGATTCAATCATATAGCATGTGTCCAAATTTCTTTCCTTTTTAGGTTGAGTAATATTTCATTGTATGTATATACCACATTTGTTTATCTATTCATCTATCCAAGGCACTTGGGTTACTTTCAATATTGGCTATTGTGAATAATGCTGCTATGTTCATTAACAGTAATGTAAAATATTTGTTTGAGTCTCTGCTTTTAATTCTTTTGGGAATATACTGAGAAATGGAATTTCTGCGTTGTATGACAATTATATATTTAATTTTTGAGGAACTGCTATATAGTCTTTTAGAGTGACTGTCCCAGTTTACATTTCTATCAACAATGCATAAGAGTTCCAACTTTTCCATATTTTCATAAATACTTGTCATTTTCTGTTTGTGTGTGTGTGTTTTAATTTTGTTTTTAGCCCTCTTAATGAGTGGGAAGTATAGTCTCACTGTGATTAGATTAGAATTTCCCTGATTAGTGATGTTCACCATTTCATAAGCTTATTGGCTTTTTATATGTCTTCTTGGAGAAATATCCAAGTCTTTGCTTATTTTGAGTTATGGTTTTATCCAGTTTTCAACATCATTTGTTGATAATACTGTCTTTTACATCATCAGTGGTCTCGGCACATTTGTCAAAAGTTATTTGACCAAATATATAAGGGTGTATTTCTGGGATAGCTTTTTTTATTTATTGATGTATCTATCTATCTTTATACCAGTCACATATTATTTTGATTATTGGATTATTGTTGTTTTTTAGTAAGTTTGGAAATCTGGAAAAGTGAGACCTCCAACTTTTCTTTTTTTCCCAAGATGTTTTGGGTACTCAGGTTCTTTTGAAATTCCATATGAATTTTAGGATAACTTTTCTATTTCTGCAACAAAATATTGTTTGCTATTGATAAAGATTGCATGTATCTGTAGATCACTTTGGTTTGTATTGACATCTTTATAAAGCATTAAGTCTTCAAACTCATGAAGCCTGGACTTCTTTCCATTTATTTATGTCTTTTAAATTTTTTTGACAATATCTTATAGTTTTCAATGTAAAATCTTTCATTTCTTTGGTTAAGTTTATTCCTAAGTATTTTATTTTTGGAGTATATTATAAATAGAATTGTTTTACTCATTTCCTTCTTGAAATGTTCATTATTAATATACAGTATTGCAATTGATATTTGTGAGCTATTTTTTTGGTGTTTTTGGTACTTTTCATTACTGTTTATCAGTTCTGACAGGGTTTTTTGTTGTGTTTGGAATTTTTACATATAATATGGTGTTACATATAATATCTACATGTAATATTATCTTGTATGCCATTATTTCCTTAAGCAATTGTTGTGCTTCTTTCTCTCTCTCTTCTCTTGTGATCTTCATAACATATACATTAATCCATATGATGGGGTCCTATGAGTCCCTAGACTCCTTTCCATTTTCTGGATACTTTCTCCATTTTGCTTCTTATATTTGATGCTTTAAATGCCCTGTCTTCAAGCTGAGTACATCTTTCTTTGGTTTGTTTAGGCCTGCTGTTGAAATATCCTACTGAATTTTTCAATTTAATTATTGTATTTTTCACCTCTATATTTCCTTTGCTCTTTTTTAAAAAATTCTGCACTTCTTGATATTATCAGTTTTATTCATATATTGTCTTCCTGATTTTCTTTAGATCTTTGTCCACATTTTTATTTAGTTTTTTGAACATATTTAGTCAACTTTGTAAGTCTTTGTTTAGTAAACCCAATTTCTGTGTGTCCTCAAGGTGGGGTTTCTGGAGATTTATTTTTTTCCTTTGGATGACTTGTTTCTGTCTTTTTTTGGTGATCTTTTGTAGAAAATTGGGCATTTGGAAGAACAGTCACCTCAGCCAGTATTTGCAGACTGCCATGAAAGAACTTTACTAATTAGTGGGGGATGTTATGAGTTTTTGGAAGAGCCAGGGGCAAAGGATTAAAGTCTCTCAGATATTTTTGGGTATTTGTCCTGTCTAGGACATTTATTTGCATTTACTTATTTATGTGCATTTAATTAATTAATTAATCTATTTATTTATTCAACTCTGATTCTTCCTGCATACTTGACTAATTTTAATGTCTTATGTTCCCAGAGACTCTCACTCAGATTCTGTTCAGGGCTTTAGGTATTCTATTTTATTTTTTACCCATATCTCTTGCCCCAAGACTCTAAGTTCTGTGGAATTGTGTATGTTTTAAATGCCATGGTGCCACTATTACTATTACCTTACCAGAGTACTGCCTGCCTGATATCTGGACTATATTGCCATTCCAAGTTTGGTGAGACAGAAACTTGCCACTTGGGAGCCCACAGAGTGGTTGTAATGTTGCAAATTTTTTCTGTTCTTCTGCTGCTGGGGAAGGCAAGGCCAGCACGACTGCCTCTGGACTGTGACGTGCCTCTCCAAGAAGAGGGTAGGACAAGGGAGAGTAAGAATGACATAGAAAGTTCCAGCATTTTGAGTGTGTTTTTTGTTCCTCGATGGGCATATGTGGTTTCTGTATATACTGTTTCCCCAAGACCTATAAAGTTATGAAGTCAGTCTTTAGTTCTTTTTGTTTTAAATGTTTCTGTGAGGAAATGAGAGCCTTCACCTTCTTATCCTGACATCATATTCTGCCTTTTCTAATTTTAAGTAATAAATTTACATTGATCATTATAATTGTAAAAGGGCAATGAAACTGTTTTAAGTAGTTCTTTGGAGTAGTAACTTTTAGAGTATTGTGCTGTATGGAGTCATGTAAAGCCCGAGAGGAACAATGGGGTAGAGGTTGGGATCTGGAAACACCTAAAAATACAAAGGAAAGAAGAAAAATGTTTTAAAGAATTGAGAAAACTGAATGAAAGCTAGGGTTTGGTAATTACTTTTTAGATACAAAACCTATGACATGTTCTAGAAGAGAGTTGGTAAATGGGCTAAATTGAAATTAAAATTTCTGTTCTGAGAAAGACAGTCTTAAGGGAATAAAAGTAGGAAACTCAAACCAAAAGTAAACGTTTGTAGAAGAAGTATCTGATAATGACTATTATAAGAAATACACAACCATATACACAAAATATACAAAAAACTCTTAAAACTCAATAATAACAATAAAAAACCCCAATCAAAAATTTTAAAATGGTTAAACCTTCCCAGACCCCTCAACAAAGAGGACAGACAGATAGCTAATAAGCATATGAAGGAAACAATAATAGAAACATTTCCCCATCATCTACCTTAGCTTCCAGAAGGCATGCTGCCCCCAACTGGGCCAGGATAGCAACTGGCATTCTCCCAGGCACTAGCACCTCTGGTCTGGCATTGGAACACTCCAAAATGACCATACTTCCCCACACCTAGAATGAGGGATGAGGATAACCCTGGGACCATGTTTTCTTTCTTTCTTTTTTTTTTTTTTAATTTCTTTTCAGCATAACAGTATTCATTGTTTTTGCACCACACCCAGTGCTCCATGCAATATGTGCCCTCCTTAATACCCACCACCTGGCTCCCCCAACCTCCCACCCCCTGCCCCTTCAAAACCCTCAGGTTGTTTTTCAGAGTCCATAGTCTCTCATGGTTCACTTCCCCTTCCAATTTCCCTCAACTCCCTTCTCCTCTCCATCTCCCCATGTCCTCCATGTTATTTGTTATGCTCCACAAATAAGTGAAACCATATGATAATTGACTCTCTCTGCTTGACTTATATCACTCAGGATAATCTCTTCCAGTCCCATCCATGTTGCTACAAAAGTTGGGTATTCATCCTTTCTGATGGAGGCATAATACTCCATAGTGTATATGGACCATATCTTCTTTATCCATTCGTCCATTGAAGGGCATCTTCGTTCTTTCCACAGGTTGGCAACTGTGGCCATTGCTGCTATAAACATTGGGGTACAGATGGCCCTTCTTTTCACTACATCTGTATCTTTGGGGTAAATACCCAGTAGTGCAATTGCAGGCTCATAGGGAAGCTCTATTTTTAATTTCTTGAGGAATCTCCACACTGTTTTCCAAAGTGACTGCACCAACTTGGATTCCCACCAACAGTGTAATAGGGTTCCCCTTTCTCCACATCCTTTCCAACACACGTTGTTTCCTGTCTTGCTATTTTTGGCCCTTCTAACTGCTGTAAGGTGGTATCTCAATGTGGTTTTGATTTGAATCTCCCTGATGGCTAGTGATGATGAACATTTTTTCATGTGTCTGATAGCCATTTGTATGTCTTCATTGGAGAAGTGTCTGTTCATATCTTCTGCCCATTTTTTTGATATGATTATCTGTTTTGTGTGTGTTGAGTTTGAGAAGTTCTTTATAGATACTGGATATCAACCTTTTGTCTGTACTGTCATTTGCAAATATCTTCTCCCATTCCATGGATTGCCTCTTTGTTTTGTTGACTGTTTCCTTTGCTGTGCAGAAGCTTTTGATCTTGATGAAGTCCCAAAAGTTCATCTTTGCTTTTGTTTCCTTTGCCTTTGGAGACATATCTTGAAAGAAGTTGCTGTGGCTGATATCAAAGAGGTTACTGCCTATGTTCTCCTCTAGGATTCTGATGGATTCCTGTCTCATGTTGAGGTCTTTTATCCATTTCAAGTTTATCTTTGTGTACTATGTAGAGAATGGTCGAGTTTCATTCTTCTACATATAGCTGTCCAATTTTCCCAGCACCATTTATTGAAGAGACTGTCCTTTTTTCCACTGTATATTTTTTCCTGCTTTGTCGAAGATTAATTGACCGTAGAGTTGAGCGTCCATATCTGGGCTCTCTACTCTGTTCCACTGGTCTATGTGTCTGTTTTTATGCCAGTACCTTGCTGTCTTGGTGACCACAGCTTTGTAGTAAAGCTTGAAATCAGGTAACGTGATGCCACCAGTTTTATTTTTGTTTTTCAACATTTCCTTAGCAATTCGGGGTCTCTTCTGATTCCATACAAATTTTAGGATTATTTGCTCCAGCTCTTTGAAAAATACTGGTGAAATTTTGATCGGAATGGCATTAAAAGTATAGATTGCTCTAGGTAGTATAGACATTTTAACAATGTTTATTCTTCTGATCCAAGAGCATGGAATGGTCTTCCATCTTTTTGTGTCTTCTTCAATTTCTTTCATGAGTGTTCTGTAGTTCCTTGAAGAGATTCCCACCACCTCCACTTTCCTTTGCTATAAAACACTGTTATACACACAAGTCCTAGATCTAGATGTTGGTGCTATAGTATGCTTTGAGTGCCTCAAGGGCAACTTGGACTATTGTAGTAGTGGCTGGACACCTACAGCTGTCTTCACATTCATTTGTGATTATTGAAAGTGTTTATATGGTAGGATGTGTCCTGAGATCTCAGAGAAATGACTTCAAGTCCACCAGACAATGGATATGAGCAGAGTGCAGAGGACACTGAGCTGTCCAGGGGCTAGGAGAACCTAGTGAGCTCTAGGCACTGACAGGAAGATGTATTCAGTAAATAGCTGACTTTCATTTCAAAGCATCCAGGCTTTCATGAACAACTGTGTTAATCTCCTTTCCTTTCTTACTTCTCTCTAGGAGTGTGAGAATTTCATTGCCGTGTATGGAGACTGGTTTTGTCCTTGTGGCCCTGGGCTCCATTGTGAACAGCTATCAGTCCTAGGAAGTTCTCAGGGAGATGAAGAGTGCCTTTGCTCATCTGTCCCAAGGGGTGATATGGAAGTATAATCCTTCTTGTTGGCCCAAAGAAGTCAAATTGGCAGCAAATGTGAAAGTCGTGGACTGGCTTCCTCAGAATGACCTCTTGGGTGAGGAGTGCCTGGATCTTCTTTTCTCTTTCTATTTATGTATATTTAGGTTTCCACTGGGCAACCCCACCAGCATGAGAAAGGCCATCTTGTAGCTAAAGGTAATCTTTAGAGGACAGGAATGGAGCAGCCAGCTGGAGTTCTTGGGAAATCAGGCTCTGCTTCCCAAATGGCTTCAGCTGCCATGTTTTCTTCTTCCTTTCTATTCCAGTCCTGATTCTTGCCACCAGAAGCAATATTTTCATTAGGTTATTTGGAATTTATCATATTTGGCACAGACCAAGGTTGTCCAGACACAATCAAAGACAGTTCGCGGACTCTGGGAATACATTTGGGGTTCTTGTTGCCACTGTTGTTCCTAGACTGTTGAGTCCCTGGTAGGCCACATGCCATTATAGAAACACTCCAATCAATACACATTGGTTCTTCCTCTTTTTCCCCAAAAGGTGTACTCACACTTTCACAAAGTTTATGTTGACAGTGTCTGAAGAACATGCCAAACTTCTGAGTGTGAAGCTAAGTAACCTCTCAGCCAGTTATTTTGTCCATCAAATTCTCTGGTAACAGAGAACTTCTTGTACCCTAATAGGCTGTCTTTGTCTTGTGCCACTTTTTAGAACCTCCTCACTACCAAAACCACTGATTACATCAGAAGTTGATCCCCAAGATTATGGCTCACAAACATATTGAGAAGTTATGATACAGGGTTCTACACATGGTATAGGGAAAAAGGTTTCTAATTTTCAAAGAAACACAAATAGATTCTTTTAATTAATTGATTAATTAATTAATTTTTAATTATTATGTTCAATTAGCCAGCATCTAGTACAGCATTAGTTTTTGATGTAGTGTTCAATGATTCATTAGTTGCACATAAAACCCAGTACTCATGACCACATGTGCCCTTCTTAATAATATGCATTACCCAGTCACAAATAGATTCTGATGCACATCCCTATTGAGAGGCAGTGTTTGACATGAACTCTTCATTATCAACACTTGTTTTACTTTTCTCTAAATAATAGTGGGGTGAGCACACAGGAACTGGATATACCTAGATGGGTGGTCCATCATTGCCTACTTGAGAGGATTTCTTTCTTTTTTTTTTTTTTAGAAAGAGAATCTTTTTTTTTTTTAAGATTTTATTTATTTATTTGACAGATAGAGATCACAAGTAGACAGAGATGCAGGCAGAGAGAGAGGAGGAAGCAGGCTCCCCGCCGAGCAGAGAGCCCGATGTGGGGCTCGATCCCAGCACCCTGGGATCATGACCTGAGCCGAAGGCAGAGGCTTTAACCCACTGAGCCACGCAGGCGCCCCTTTGAGAGGATTTCTTATGAAATTGAGGAGAAAGGACATACAGTGTAAGTTTGATGAATGTTATATGAGATGTGATGTTAGTGAAGGTGTTAGCCTTCATGTAAGCAGGAAGTGAATGGGCAGTGAAAGGGAGATCCTGAGACCTACAAAGTAAGAGACAGACAAGACACAGAGAGAGAGAGAACACAGAGAGGAAAGCAAAGAGAGAAAAAGGATAGAAAGAAGGTTGGATGGGTGGGAGGAAGAATATGCTTACTTACACCCTTCTCTGCAGATTTCCCTGGGCTCTGAGTCTTAGATGGATTGATTTAGAGGAGTCTCTGTACAAAGTCAAGGCCAGAATTTTCTATCCTGGAATATGCTCCCTTGAGTGTGTCCAAAACTAAATCAGTAAATCCATTTTATCTAACATACCTTGAGATCCTTTGGTATTTTTTCCTATCCAAATACATTCCATGGTGTTCTGAAGTTTTCACCTTGAAATATTCTGCTCTGTTCCTGATCTGCAACAGCTCACCCACAGATCTGTCTCTTTGTCACCTGTGGTGGGTTGAATAGCATAATGGAGGCCATCCAACATGGTGTACCCATGGTGGGGATTCCTGTCCTTAGAGACCAGTCTGACAACCTGGTCCAAGTAGAAGCCAAAAGTTTGGTGTCTCCATCCAGCTAAAGCAGATCAAGACAGAGACATTGGCTCTGAAGATGAAGGAAGTCATTGAAGACGAGAGGTATGGAGTTCTCTGGGCTTGTGTTCACTTAGGCTGAATGAAGACATTAAGCAAAAAGGGCAACATATGGCTCTTTTTTTGTAATAAAAGCTGAAACTTCTGGGACATGGAATGATACCTGTGTAATGTTAACAGATGACCTATTTCTTCTGAGAACAGAACTAGGCAATTTAGGTTAGATGTTGTGAGCAATTTTTCCCTAAGTGTTATGAGGACTCTGACCTACTTACATAGGGTCTCTGAGAGATCTTATATTTGGGGGCTACTGATAATAGAATTACACTGAGCAGGAGGACACCTTCTTGTTCCCTAATATGCCATAGTGTTTCCTGCTTCAGACCATTTGTCAGTGTTGCTCCCTCAGATAACCTTTCTTTTCTTCACAGGTCTGTCTCCTTCTTCTTCTCCTCCTCCTTCTTCTTCTTCTTCTTCTTCTTCTTCTTCTTCTTCTTCTTTTTCTTCTTCTTCTTTTTTTTAAAAGATTTTATTTATTTATTTGACAGGCAGAGATCACAAGTAGTCAGAGAGGCAGGCAGAGAGAGAGGAGGAAGCAGGCTCCATGCTGAGCAGAGAGCTCGATGCGGGGCTCGATTCCAGGACCCTGGGATCATGACCTGAGCTGAAGGCAGAGGCTTTAACCCACTGAGCCACCTAGGTGCCCGGTTCTTGACAGTTGGGGTTCATCTCCAGTACCCTCTCATCAGAGAGGTGGGTGGTCTTTGTGTGACAGTCCTAAATGTGTCCCTCTCTTCCACCCTCTTCAATCATAATTCATTTTTCCTTCTTAACACTTCTCAGGATCAGTAACTACCCCATTTCTTTCTGTTTTAATTTACTTATTGTCCCTTACACTAGAAAGTAGAGAGTTAGCTCCCCTCAACAGCCCAGTGTCTCTTGTTTTCCCCTGTGTTCTCAGGGACTATCACAGGGCCTGCCAAAAAAGTAAGTTGGGATGAATTTCTCTCAAGTAAGTCAGTAAAGGGCCCATCTTCTCTTTGGTAAATTCCCTTCTGGCACAATGATGGGAAAATCACAATGGACTGGATATCTTATTAGGGTCTCAACGACATTTACTCTGAATCCAGGGTATGTTCTGTCACATGTATTCCTATATACTCTTTCCTTTAGCCTACTGTAAGTGTCCTTGTGTAGAGGCTTGTTTACAGCTCAGACACTTCTTTATAGTTTTGCCCCCTGGGTAGAGACTCATCCTTACACTTAGTCACCTTTTTTTTTTTTTTTTAAATAAGTTAGCACTTTTAGCACTAGGCATGCATCTTTGCATGGAAGGACCAGCTTGAACTTTTCAGTGGGACCCAGCTAGACTCTGACAAGTCCAGGCCAACAACTTTTCCTTGAAACAGAGTCTTTTGTGCATATGACTGAAAGTGTGTGTGTGTGTGTGTGTGTGTGTGTGTGATACAAGGTCTCTAAGAGTTCTGAGACCACATGAGTCATGCCCAACCTCTGTCTCTGCCAACAGGTACAAGTCAGCAGCTGTGGTTGCCAGCATCATCAGGCGCTCCCACCCCCTGACCCCACCCAGAGGCTGGTGGGCTGGATCGACCACATCATCCAGACAGGGGGTGCAGCCCACCTCAAGGTCCATGGCCTGCAGCAGCCATGGCATGAGCAGTACCTGCTGGATGTCTTCTTGTTCCTGCTGGTGGTCACCCTGGGCACATTGTGGCTCTGTGGAAGCTGCCAGGCATGGTGGCCAGCTGGCTGTGTGGGTTTAGGAAGCTGAAGAAGGCCTGATGGAGGTGCAGCCTTGATGCATGTTTGGGGAGGTCTTGGTTGTAGTAGGCTTTCCCCTCACACAGGGCACCCCTGGTGTCTTCCCATATTCATACTTGAGGGTGGTACAAAAATTGATTCTCACTATTTTCTGCCTCCCTTAGAAATTCTTAAGAAGCAATCTTCAGATTCTGTGCTTATATTTGCTTTTGCATTTTCAGATTGAAGTAAATTTTCCTTAAAAGTTTTAAATGTATGTTACCTTGTGGATTAAAACATAATAAAGAAAACAGTACATATCCAGGATGGCCCCAGACACCCTAGTTTTTAATTGGTTAATTCTGGGATTATGACCACATGTTGAAATAATTCAAATGGAGGATGAAGCAGCTACTACAAAATACTCCATGCAAAAGTGTCAAGAGGCCCACTTTGCTCATGTCAAGATAAGATTTTCTGGGTAGAATGCAGAACTGGTGGCAGGTGTCTACCAGGTTCTGTGAGTTCTCGTGTTGTATGATGTCACCTACAGCCACAAGCATGTCCATGAAGACGTGTGTGTGTGTGTGTGTGTGTGTGTAATTCAAATTTTATTTCTGCAATTCTTATGAAATCTATGAAATTGGTCTCTGTAATAATTCCTGAAAGGCAGACCTGAAGCTTTCTCTGTGTTGTCATTAGAATAAATAGCCAAGACTTTTCTCCCTCATAATCAACGAAGGGACCAAGGAATGAGGCTTCCAGCTGATGAGTCCTGTTCCCACTCTCACCATGTCATCCTGCCTGAACACTTATAACTCAGGGAAGCCAACTCTGTGCCTACTCCTTCCTAAATTCCACTTTCATCCAAGGAATCTGATCCAAGGCAGCCAGTGAACCAGGCTGATGCCTCCAGTCTCTTTTCATTGAAATCTTCTCCTTGGGGCAGACTGTCAGCAAGGCCTTGATGGTATGGACATCTGATCTCATCATTCCCTGATTCAGATCCTTTGTTGGCTCTCCTTGCATGGGATATAGCTTTCTGTGATTTGTTTCTGGTTACCACTTGCAAAGGTAGCTGGAAAACTCTGAAATAGACCCACATAATCATCTTTAGTTGATTCATGAAGAAGGTACACAAACAAGTCAATGGGAAAAGAAAAATCTCCCATCAAATTGTACTGGAACAACTGATATCTGAATAACTTATATTTTTTCCTTAATAACATACACAAAAAGACATTGACTGTTAATACGTACCATATACAAAAACTAACTCATAGTGTATCATCAACCTAAATGTGAACACTGAAGCTATGACTATTCTAAAGGAAAGTCATCCTAGTCTTATGATTGCACAGATTTATTATTCAGATCACACAAGCTGAAATCATAAAATAAATACATTTGATAAATTGGATTTTATAAAAAGGAAAAACTTTCACTCTTCTAAAGACATGTACAAGAAAACAAAAATGTAAGCCATCAGCTGGGAGAAAATATTGCAGCACATTTCTCAGACAAAACCCTTGTATATAGACTATCTAAACAAATCTCACAACCAGTACAAAAATGAACAAAAGGTTTGAGCAGACACTTCTCAAAAGAAGATATGCAAAAGGCCAATAATCACATGAAAAATTACTCGACACATTGATCATTAGAGAAATGCAAAATAAAACCACAGTATCATAGCACAGCTACTAGAATGAGTAAAATTAAAAAGACTGATGATGTGAACAGTTATAATGCAAGGAGACAGAGCTACTGGCACTCACATCCGTTCCATTGCTGAGGGGAGTGGGAAATGGTGTAGCCACACACAGGAAAATTGCTCTGCAGTTTCTCAGTTCAGCCATACTTGCTGCATGACCAAGACATTCCACTTCTAGGTATTTACTCAAGTTAATGAAAGCCTATGTCCACTTGGAAATCTGTACACAAATGTTCATAACAGCTTTATTTATAATAACCCCAGAAACAAACTACATGCCCATCAATAGATGAATGAAGTAGCATTTGTATTATAGCCATATAATGGATGTAGCTTGTTGTATACAAATACTTAAAATTGATTTGAAAATCTCTAAGTGTGAGATGTGTTTTTCAGTGTCACTCTGTTGAGTCCCTTAAAATGTAATATTCAAGAATTATTGTTATATTTGAACATAATTAGAAATTCAACTACATTTTAATAATTTCTAAAATAGAGCTAGTACAGTTTGGAAGAGAGAAGAGATAGTGTGTATAAGAATTGGAGTTACTTCTTGAAGAATCAGACCAAGTGATCAGATACATGTATCAGACTTAATTCAAGTTTATTTTGTGAGTGGGACCTAGAGTTGTTCCATAATTATAACCTAAAATAACACATTGGAGAAATGATAAACACAGGCAAAATATTTAATATGTTGATCTTTGATGGGCATGAAATATGACAGTATCTACATACAAAATACATGTATTTAGAGGTACATTTTAAGATGCTGATATAGAGTTCAATCCAATGTCATTTATGTTTCCCTTCATTATGTAATGATTCTTCTGCTTATCTGTTTCTATATTAGCACCAACCATGATCACATATTGGTTCCTACGGTAATTGACATGGTGCCCCCCAACTCAATCTTCTGTTGTTTGGTTTATCACATCCTTGGGGCACCTGGGTGGCTCAATGGTTTAAAGCCTCTGTCTTTGGCTCAGGTCATGATCTCAGCGTCCTGGGATGGAGCCCCGCATGGGGCTCTCTGCTTAGCAGGGAGCCCACTTCCTCCCTCTCTCTCTGCCTGCCTCTCTGCTTACTTGTGATCTCTTTCTGTCAAATAAATAAATAAAATATTTTAAAAAAATCACATCCTAATTGTAGGCTACTGGGAGATGGCTATTTGTTCAAGTGTCAACCAATTACCCTTGAAAAAGAAGGTAAATGGAATATTTGTTGTCTTAAGCAAACTTCTACCTAGTCCAAGGAACTAGCTATTTCTAGACTTCATATTTTAAATGTCCTTAACTTGAGTGCGTTTTACCCAGTTCAACCATTTGATTCAGCCAACATCAACTGATTTCCTATTTGTAACAAGGCATCATGCTGGGAGCTTTGAAAGATACAAAGATGATGCAGAGTTTCCTGGTCCTCTCATGTGACTTCCCACAGTCTTACTCGTTAATTAGTTGAAAAGTAGACTTAACTGTCATTGGTAGTGCCTCTTGTCTCCCAGTCAGTTTATTTTAGTAATCTCACTTAGTGAAAATGAAATGATATAGCTCAGTACCTCGGGGTCAGCTGCAGTAAGGAGAGATGCATTTGGATGAAAAGCTAATGGTGTGTGGGGAAGTTACTTGGAACTATCCTGGGGTGAAGGTGGGTCCCACATCACATACCCTGCCAGTGTCAATAGCTTTTTACTGCTTGGTGGGTGTTGTGTACCTTTGAGAGGGGCTTTCTGAAAACAACATTTATCCTAAAAGAGAAACAAAGGACTTATTTTGCCAGTGGCCCTTCTTGCTCCTCAAATCACACTCCGATGGAAATTCCTTCAACCAAGGCACGTCTTCATTAAAATTCCCAGAGAATATTACCTCTTTGATCTCCAGGGCGAGGGTGACAAGTGGACAAGAGAAATGTAATGTCCTCTGTAGAGACGGTAGAAATCAATGACCACACTTGTTTGAGAATCCGTATAATGTAGAATGCCGAACAGAATGTGGAACTCCTGTCCTCATCATTAGTCCTGGTTTCTTTGGACAAGTTCATGACAGAAGCGAGAGAACGGGTGGAAACGCTGAAGTCGGGCGGATGTCAGGGGTACAAGGAGGGAGGAGAGCTGGAGTTAGGTACCTTTTCTAAACAAGGGACTAGGCTGCTTCTAATCTGGCAAACTCATTGGTGAGCAACAAGTGTAAAAAGAGAAGGGAAGTGAGAAGAAAGGAGAAAAGAGGTAACCAAGGGTGGAAACAGTACAGAATGGCATCGTATCAGCTTGAGCTTGTGGAAAAGGAGGGAGGACTTTGAATCACTTAGAATAACGTGGCGTCTCTTGTGGGTTGAGGTTTTCCGTGTCACCTGAGAGATAATGAGACACCCCAGCAGGGTGCCGCCTGGAGACAACAGAAGGGCGGGAAGGGGTTGCCTGAGGGAGTAAGACAATTTGCTGAACATCATTTGATATAACAAACGAGGTAAGTTTTGATGCCGTCCTTGAAACCAAACAATCGCCAGGTACACTTCTTGCAGGCTCGGCTCGGCGGGGAGCGGCTCGGGCTTTCACCGCCACCGCGTTTCCTAGGCAACCAAAGTGTAAACTTGAGAAAGAGCAGGGCCAGGGAAGGGATGGACAGTGAGTTGAGCCAATCAGGCTGCGACTCTGCTTCAGGGAGTCCAAGCCCGTGCAATGAGCGCCGAGGGCTGCCGGCAAGGCCGCGGGGGGAGGGGACGCGGAGGAGGCCTCGGGGGATGGAGGGGCCTGAGCCCGCCCAGGCGCACACCCGGGAGCGCGTCCGTAGTTTCGGTTCCCAGCAACTGGTGGCCTCAGGTTAGCATTGAAGGTAAATCAATGTTTTTGAACTATTATGTTGGCTTGATCACTTTGGTTAGTTTTAGCTAAAGAAAGAAAGAAGGAGAGAGAAGACGAAAGGTGTTACTTTCTAAAGAGAAAACCAGCAATTGATGAGACTTCTTGGTTGTCAGTCTGGGGAGGAAATAGCGTGATTCTGGGAGACGATTTGTCATCTTTTGAGAAGAAGAGCGCAGATAAAAAGGTACAAAATCAATTTTATTCCCTAAAGGGGAAGGCAGTACACATCATGAGCAGTCACTATGTGTAGGGTACTGACGTGTGAAGCGTTTGGGTGAATTGCTTCATCTAGCCTGTATGACCATTGGAAACACAGCTTCGAGGTAAAGCATCTCCAAGTCATTAATGCCATCAAGAGACTGAGCTTTGGTTCAGACCTTGGTTTTTCCGGCATTGAAAGATGTGCTATTTCTGTCATACCCTGCTGAACTGACCACTTAGATAGAAAACAGCAGTGGGCTGGACACTGCTTGCTGGACGTTGTCGAGTTGATTTGATTGGTCACAAAATTGAGAAGGACCTTATTAAACAGCAATACTGTTTATCTTGCCTTCAGTCTCTGTTTTGTAACTGTATCTTAAATACTGAGATTTAAATTGTGGACATGTATTTCTATTTATATGCAAATAGCAGTGATCTAATAACAATCTAGTAGCACCCTGTTGAGTGCTGATGGTATGACTTGGGACACAAAGTTTACAGCCTTTGCCCTTAAGAACCTTACAGTCTAGTAAAAGAGGCAGTTCTGAAAGCGGAGAGTTGCATCGTGATTCAGCATGGACACTATCTGGGTTTTGCGCAGATGGTGCAAAGGAAGACACAAGCGTTTCCCTCTGGTGAGAGTGGTTATGCCAGGCTTCACCATAGTGACTATACAAGGAAGATGAGGACTTTTCTAGGCCAACAAATGAGGAAAAGTGTTCCTTAACACGGGACTGCATGTATAAAGGCACAGGGACAGAATACCATAGTGTGTGTGGGGAATATGAGTGGGTATAAATGCAGATTAGATTGTAAAGAGGTGGAGAATTGCTAGAAACAAGGCTGGGGAGACAGGCAGGGCCAGTGTCTACTTCAAATGCGAAGATGTTTACTCTTTACCTGTACACAGTGGGGAGCCACAAAAAGGTTTTTAATTAGAGTGTGAAGTTCAGATTTCCATTTTTAAAGATGGCTATGACAGTCATCTGAAGGCTGGTTGGAGAGGGGAAGACTAGAGAAAATGAGCTAAGAGGCAATTTCAATAGTGGAGATGGGAGGTGACCAGGTCCTGGACTTAGGTGATCCATGGCAGTGGAGACGAGGGAGGGAACAGAGAGGCAAGGGGTATCAAGATGGTGAAATTCTACAGTATTTGCCTGCTGACTCAATACAGAGGGGAGGAGGAGTCTAGGATAATGTTCAGTGAATGACCTGGGGAAATGGTGGTATCATTTCCCGAGGCAAGGAATAGGAGGAAAAGATAATGAACTTGGTTCTGGAACATTAAACTTGAGTTGCCTGTAGGTCCTTCAAGCACACACATTTTGTGGGGAATTCGAAAGCTGACTGTGAAACTAGCACAGTGCATGAGTTGGAATAAAGATTCGGGAGCCAACGTGCTGTCAGTGGATGCAGCTAAAATGGCCGTGGGATGGCATGAGAGCATGACGAGGATAAATAACCAAATCCTGGGAAAGAGTAGCATTTTAAAAAGCAGGCAAAAGACAAGGGAGAGGCAAAATAGGTCAGACCTGAGACAAAGGGAGACAGAGGAAATTAGCTTCATTGAGAGCGAAGTTTTAAGAAGGAAGAATGATCAACAGAGTCAACTGCTGGGCAAAGTGAAATAGATGAGGAGTTACTATTGGTGGTGGTAATCAGGTCCGCAGTGCTTCCTGAGAGAAGACTCAGTGGAGGGACAGCGGAGACCAGACTGTTTCAGTGGGCTGAAGTATGAATGGAAGGTGAGAAAGTGGAGAAGCAAGAGACTCCTCCAGGTAGTGGGCTTTGAAGGGAGAGAGCTAGAGGCAGTCTAGGATCGAGAGATCACTGCAGATTCATGAACTAAAAGAGGAGCTGGTGGAGGGGAGGGAAGGGGCATAAATGATGGCTGAGGGTTGAAGAGGGGGTTGGAATTTGTGTTTTAGGTGGAGATCATCCTTAGATGGGAGGCATTTCTCACTTCCTACCGGACAGGGAGGACAAAGTCAGGGTGGTTTTGGAGATAAATACCTGGACAGACTTGGAGGAGGTGATGCGAGTGAGTTCATCTCCATTTTTACTGTGATTTTCAAGACAAGGTGTGGAGGAGCGTGGCATAGGTTGAGAAGATTGAAAGAGGAATCTAATCAATGTCAAACTAATATTTCAGGGTTTGTAGACCAGAGGTCTCTGTGGCAACTGTTAACCTTTGCTGCTGTAGCATGAAAGCAGCCACAGATCATGCATAAACAAATGTGTGTGTCTGTTTTCCAATAAAACTTTATCTACAAAACTGGATGGAGGGGCAAATTTGGCCCACGGGCTGTGGTTTGATGTCTCCAGGTCTAGATCATTTTAGGGTATGTTGGCATAAACTCAGGGTCTTCTCGACAACTGCCCAGGGAAATGTGGATGTCAGTTTCTTTGGGGGAATAGAGGTTGAGAGCCCAGAAATCATCAACGTGCTCACTTCTGATTCCAGGATTCACACTGGTGTTCTCCGTCAGGATGATATGGTGGCTTCGCATGATGTCGTGGGAAAAACTGATCTGGATGCGCTGACACAATTTCTAGAAGGACTCTATTTCTTCTGCCAACTGTGGCAGAACCTGCCAGTTTCCTCTTCTTTATAAACACAACCTGAAGGATGGCAAAGTACCCAGCCCAAAATTAGGTTTCTTAGCTGTCTTAATCTGTTTGGAGTGCTCTAGCAAGATACCACAGACTGGGTAGCTTATAAAAACAAAAACTTATTTCTCATAATTCTGTGGGCTAGGAATCCAAGACCAAGACATCAGCATGGTTGGGCCCCCTACCTGGTGTAGAGCCATCACCTTCGTGCTACTGCTCAGGTGGTAGAAGGGGCAAGGGATCTCTCTGGAGCTTCCTTTATGAGACACTAATCCCGTTCATGTTTTACCCTTGTGAATTAAGTACCTCCCAAAGTCCCCACCTTTTAATACCGCGAGTTAGGACTTTGACTTATGAATTTTGGAGGGGTATGAACATTCAGATCATAGTGCTAGGTATGAACATTCAGATCATTGAGGGACTGGCCAATGAGATTGCAGTGGAAGGAGTTGGGTGGATTGCTGTGGGAGCCATTAAGAAGGAATGACTCAGCTGCCAAGTGCTCTCTCCTTGTCCTCACTCTTCTCTGCTGCCCGGGGTGTGGATGTAATGGTGGGAGCAGCAAAGGTTCTTTTGTAACTTGAAGCAACTCTGAGGATACAAACAATGGTAAAGTAGAAAGATGGTAGTTCTTTGGGACATAGACTCTCTGAAATGCCTCCAGACTCCTTTACATGAGAAGAAAATAAACCTCTATCATATTCACAGACAATTACGTGTTTCTGTTATGAGTAGCTGGACATGATTTCTGTCTGATATGCTAGCTATGCAGATACTGTCACTCTGACATTGGATTTTTATCCATTGGCATTTCTTGGTTTTCTGGAAGTATCAGTTAAAAGCCTGCAAGATGCAAATAGTTGGCTGGATTTCTAAGTGGCTATAAAATAAACATTATATGGACAAATGACCCCAAAGGAGGCATTTTCAGTGACCATAAAATAGTTACTTAAGTGATTTTGGTTTCTAATGTTGCAAAAATACAAATGGTACTCAGACCTTTATTCCCATCTAAAAGTAGTAGAAGATAGACATTTGGGGTTTGTCTCTGCAGTGGGTTTGAAATCACTGAGGCCAGGGTCTCACGGTTCCTGAAAAATGGGATATTGGAATGTTGCCTGGTTGGTTCTAAGAGCATAGTCACTAAAACCAGGGGGTTTGGAACGAAAGTTTTATTTTTCTTTTGTCTTTTTTGTTTGTTTGTTTGTTTGCATTTTGTACACAAATCCAGCCAAATCTTTGCTTACTTTTGTGTAGCTTAGGTCTTTTCTTACTCTGCCTCTTTAAGATCTTTCGTGTAATAGGCTGTCTAACCGGAATAGATTGCAAGCAATTTCCTGGTAAAAACCCCAGAGACTAAAGGCAGAGAAAGATGGAGAAGGAGACAGCAAGAAGAGTGTTATTACACTGCCTCCTGCCTCCAGAGATTCCCCGGGGATGCTCATTATAAGGATCTCGTAAGCCTGGGACCTCTGGGCTTTAATAAACTGGTATCACATTGTGTTAGTTATATGGGTTCTTGAGTATAAGGCTGAAGAGTATTTTCTCACTTCTTTGTAGCCAAAAATGCTGCAGAGGTTGCTGAGTGCTGATAAAATTCTATGGAGAGAACAGATTATAATGGAGTTACTTTATCTCCTCTCAACTATTTCTCAGGGGGGAGCTTCTCTCCTCACGTTTGATTGCTAGTTATTTTACTTGGGTAAAGGTCAATATCTAAGGTCAAGCCAAGCTCTGTACACATAAGCTTTTGCCAATTATATCAGTTAGAAATACTTTTGGCTGTGATAGAGAACCTGACTGACAGGTTCCTCATGACAAGAGTGTGGAGTCAGGCAGTTGCTGACTTGGTACAGCAGCACAGTGATAGTAGGACTTTAAGTTGGTATCTGTGATTCCCTTGGCTTTTTCCTCATGACTGCATAAAGGCTGCCAAATCTCTGGACATTGCATTCTTGTTCAAGGCAGGAAGAGGCAAACAGAGTGGAAGAGTTCTCCTAGAGCTCTCGGTACTTTCAATTGGGTTTCTGGCCAGAGCTCATTCACGTGGCCACCCAACTGAAAGTGGAATGCAGCAGATGAAGGAGATTGGAATGACTTTAGAATAAGCCAGTTGCAATGTCTGGAATATCAGATGTAGTTCAAATTCAACAAGGTTAAAACTACTCTGAGGACTGGTAACTCCTGGAAGGGACCTTGGCTGTTCCATTTATCACTGTGGAGTAGCACATAATGGGTGTTCAGTAAACAGACATTAACTTCAGGACCAGGACCAGGGTGAGGCAAAGCAGGCACCTAGGGCACAATATTTAAGGAGGCACTGACTCTTAGGCTTGGGCAAGTGCAATGTTGACATTTGCACAGTCCTGAGATGAAGGGCCTCCTTAAACATTGCACCCTAGCCCCCTACCTTACTGGGCCTGAATCCTGGCCCTGGTTGAATTAATAAAATGAAATTTCGGGGCGCCTGGGTGGCTCAGTGGGTTAAGCCGCTGCCTTCGGCTCAGGTCATGATCCCAGGTCCTGGGTTCAAGCCCCACATCGGGCTTTCTGCCCAGCAGGGAGCCTGCTTCCTCCTCTCTCTCTGCCTGCCTCTCGGCCTACTTGTGATTTCTCTCTGTCAAATAAATAAATAAAATCTTAAAAAAAAAAAAAATGAAATTTCAAGCAGATGTATGAAGTAGACACTTTCCAACACTGATACTTATAATGCATTATTCTCAAATCATGCCATATCATAAACAGTAACATGAGGACTTAAGTCACATCCCAAAGAACAACAGAGAGAATAAAAGAAAATGATTTAGGAGACATGGGCTCTAGAGAAACCTGCCTATTGATAAAGGCTAAAGCATGAATTTTAAACATCTTATGAAAATGTATTTTGGCACAGAGAGAACCTGATAAGATACCAGACTTCAGTGACGTCTCATTTCCAGTGTGTTCTTATCATTAAAGTATAGATCTGCATACCATCATACTTCAAATTGATGTGGAAATTAGCAATCCAAACAAAAACCAGCTGTTTCATGTATTCATAGGTTGTGGAACAATTTTAAAAATAATTTGTGGGAAAAGAGTAAATATAATGGTAGATAATCAGCTCAGTAGCTTTGACTTTGATTTTGGAAAAAAAACAAACAAAAAAGAAAACCCCAAAAAACAAAAACCAACACCTTGTACATCATTCTGCTAACTGAGCAACGGCCCTGAGGCAGGAGGGAGAGGGGTTGTGTTTAGGACCCCCTTGTGTGGCCTGGTTTGGCCCTGTGCTGTTGTCCCCTTCCCTCCTCTGCAGTGAAAGCCTTCTAGCCCTCTAAGGCACTTTCCTTTGGAGCTCTGGCTTTCCTTCTCATTTCAGGAACCTTCCCTGAATTCCCAAAGCAGTGTCTGAGCACCGGGGCGTCCCTGTTGAACATGGGGACGTCGCAAGAGCACATTCAGGTGTCAGCGCTGACTCTGCCACTGCCCCTGGCACTTTCTTGGTTGGCCAAGGACCCGGGTCCTCTGGGTTTATGCCAACGTCCTGGAATAGGACGGCAATGTTTGATAGAACCAATTGCCCGAGGCCATGTGCTCCTGCATGTAGAGCACTGAGCCACAGATGTGGCCCCCGGAGTGGTTTGAATTGTGGTTTAACACTTCTCCTCCTGCCTCAATTTTATCCTGTGTTATGTTTTAGTTCTCCTCCAGCCCTGTCACTCAAGGTCTCACTCCTGCCACTAGAGGGACCCTGTAGCTCCTGTTGCTTACTTCTATTCTCAAACTCTGGAGCATCTTAAAACCCTCTGAAGGGACATCCTGGTGGCTCAGTTGGCTAAGCATCTGACTCTTGATCTCATCTCAGGCTTGATCGCAGGGTCAGGGTTTTGAGCCCCATGTTGAGCCACGTGTTGAGCCCTGTACAGATCCCTGCACTCACACCTGGAGATTCTAACTTCCTGGGCTTGGGGTGGGGCACGGACATTGATTCATCAACAACACCTCTGGTGCCCTTGTTGCTCCTGATGCTCTAGTTCCTTCTCTCCACCAGGGCTGATCAACCTCGGGACTACCGGCATTCTGGACTGGAAGATTCTTGGTTGTCAAGGGCTGTCCTGTGCTTTGTAGGAAGCTTAGCAGCATCTCTGGCTTCTACTCACTAGATGCCTGTAGTACCCCAGACACCTGCGGTGACAACCAAACATGTCTCCAAACATTGTCAAATATCCCCTGGGGATGGGGAGGGAGGGCAGGGTGGGTGAAATCGTGAAATCGTTGGAACCATAGCTCTGTACCCCCTCCTGAAGACTTAGCACCATCCCTTGTTAGTAGCTAGAGATGCTAAGGGTCTGTTTCACTGAACTTAGCTCAAATGAAGTTTGGGTTCAATGAAGGATCCCCCAGGATGTCAACAACACTGACCCACACCTGTGATTAAACTTGGGGTGTGGGCAGGTTCCCAGGACTCTACTGCAGAAACCATGTCTTTCCTCAAATCATCTGGGTCTTTCATTTCAGTCTCAGAGGGGCATCTTCTAGCCTCCTGCTAGGCTACTCTGAGCGCTGGGAGCCAATTCATGCCAGAGGAGCATTTTCTAAGGGAAACTCTTGAGGAACTACAGGATTTTGCCATCTGCTACATAACAGGAGCTAGTTTATTGAACGGATTGGAGTCAGTAGAGATGGTTTGATATTTCCCTACCATTGCCTTCAAACACTATGTGTTGAATGTCCTACCCCATCCCTGGATGACATTTTAATTAGTAAAAGGTGCACTGAGTCTAAATCAAAATTTGAGTCTTACATCCTGTTCCCAAGTAGAGACAATCTAAAAATCCCCACATGTCCCCATCCACATAGGGATGGCCCTTAGGCACAGGATCATCCCCACAAAGTCAAGATGGGGAAAGGTTTGGCTTGGATGTAGGCTTGAGAGAAGGTCAGTATGTCTTCCATCTCCTAAGGGTGAGTTTGAAGCTCTACAGTTTAAGCAGCAGCTACCTACTCGTGACATTGTCTTGCTCTTTTCTTTTCTCTAAATAGAAGAACGTTTAAAATCACACAGAGCTATTATAGCAACTCTGGGTCCCTTGCTATTGAAATGACTAATGTAATGGCACAGATACTTAACGGTTACAGAAATGCCTAAAAAGGTTTTTAAGGCAAGATTCACTACATGGCCTGGCTATGGGGAAAATGGGCTTGATGACATGAAGAGTCTTTCCAAAGAATGGACGGCTCTGCTGGCGGTTACTGTTTTCATGGGGCTGGGCTTCTGTGATTTCCTCAGTACGACAGTTCCCTCACAGTACACACTGTCCCCCTGTCTCTGCACCCCAAGCAGTGGGGTACAAAGGAGGACTGTCTGGGCAAAACCATGTCCCATCATCACGGTGAACATCCCTGTGCAGCCAGGCGAGGCCAGACTGCTCTCCCTCCTCCTCCTCAGCCCACAGCCCTCCTCCTCTCTGTTCCCTCTACCACGTTTCCCTAATTCAGTTTCCCCCAACCCTTACAGGCTCACTTTCCCTTTCTCTAAAGTTTGTCTGACCTGACTAAACCTGCTGCAGTTCCCTCTGCACCTTCCTGCAACCATCCTTTTTTGTGAAAGAGGAAAACCAGAAGTGTAATGTCATAGAAAACAGAGGGTAGTGTGCTTTACAGAGGAGACGTTTCCTGTGGATTTTGTGTCAGAGGATGTGGAAGATCTTGGTGCTCTCTCTGTATTGGTGTCTGAATAAATGACTCCTGGGGCTCTCTCTTTGGTTTTAAGATCCACCTCTGTGTGCAAGCTGTTGGATGTAGTCTCATGAGAGAGAGAGACAGAGAGACGGAGACCTCTCTCCTCTTACTGCCACGAGAGAGTTGTAATTCAGCTTATGGCCGCAAGAAGGCACCAAAGGTTCAGTTTAAATCTGTCCCTGAACTCTGCAAAGACGACTTCTACTGAGACTCTTGAAAAGACAGACCTCCATGCAATTTTACCTTTCCATATCCTGTCCCACAATGATTCTTTTAAAATCCAAGCAGAGCGTTTTGGCAGGGGCAGGAGGCTGTGCAGCTGGACAGTGGGATGAGGGAGCCTTAACTAGCTTCTGTGTGAGGAGCCCCAGTGACCCTTGCTGCAAAGTCTCCTTTGGCTTTGCTGCTGGAGGCTCCACCTGGACTGTGCCCCACATCTCCACTTGGCCTGTGCCCCACATCACACCAGCTGAGGGAGTGTGGGGGGGTGTTGGCGGGGGTGGAGGGTGGTTGATCTCTGCCACCGCTGAGCCCTCCCTCTCCTTCACACTGTACATTTGAGTACTCTCCAACTCAGATCTCTTTTCCTCTCTCTGTCCCTGCTGCCAGTACCTCTGCCCAGTCAGCAGGACCTCTCACCTGGCTGTCCCCAGTCTGTACCATACTGAATCAGAGGGCTCTTTGACAACAAACTGTCACTGCCTTGTTGTCTCCTGTTGCTCTCGGTATAGGATCCAAACTGCCCAGCTTGTGTCCCAGGCTCCTTGTGATCTGATGCCTGCTTACCTTCCCAGTGTCATCTTTCTCCAAATCTCCCCTTTCTATATTCCCTCCCTTTCCCAACAAGGGCTTCATCGCACCACCCGCCCACCATTCTGCAATCATGCTAGAATACTTGCATTTCTGTAATTATACCACTTTCTCTTTCGTTTGGGCCTTGGCACTCCGGAAGTGTACGGTGCCCTTCCTTCTTCTGCCCCCCACAACCCTAGCCTGGTTAACTACTCTTTCCTTTAGGATAAAAGCTTAGACAGCCCCTTCTCTGAGAAGTCTTCAGAAAGCCCCGCTCCAAGTCAGGTTAACTACCTTCTTCTGATTTGTGGTGGCTGAGTAGTAGGGCTGCTCTCCCCCACCCCCTTACCCCCTCTTCCCCAGTCCAACCCAGTGACCTGCTCTAAATTAAGCCCTTAATAAACATTTGTTGGAGAAAGGGACCCAGCCCCTCTGGGGAAATGCGCAGACGCGGTGTCAACACTAGGTGGCGCTGCGGCCCCGTGCCTGGGGAGGGCATGCTCTTTGGCGGTCACCAGGCAGGCTCCTAGAGGCTCAGGGAGGGTCTTCTGCAGTCTAGGGACGCTTTATGTCCTGCAGTGATGTTAAGTGACACACGTTTGGGGACAGACTCTTGCCCAGGTGCCTGGAGGCTTAAGGCAAGTTCTGGAAGCCCTGAGTGTCGTCCTTCATCACCAAAACCCTGCCCTGTTGGGTTTTCTTTGAAACCCCCCAGTTCTTACCAAACTTTGTTTCCTGTCCTGCTTAACCCGGGACTTCAGTGGTTAATCTTCAATCAAATTTAAGATTCTGCGCTGTTCAAGGAGTTGCTTCTCAGAGTCATCCTTCCTCTCTGACACTTGTGACTTGAAAACAGCGCACAGAACATACGTTTGTTGATGAACCAGGTAACTAAGCAATGGATGTGAGTGGTTAACTCAGGCATTTCAAGAATCATGGCAGGAGGGAATGGACTTCTTTTTACTGAATATATCAGAGTCAACCCCAGAGGCCACCATGTGCATGGTCACTGTGTGGGGTCTGGCACAGGAGGTAAAACCCGCAGGAGGCTTTCCTGGGCTCTGCCCTGCTCTCCTGTAGATGGGAACCACCTACTGTGCTTTGAGATTCTTTTATCTTATTTCACAAACATGGTGAAGTAGAAAGAGCTCTGCTGAAACGTCAGAAGATCTACGTTTGGGTGTCAGCCGCGATCTGGGAGCAAGTTGCTTTACCAGCGCACGCCTCAGTTCCCCAGTCCACTGAAGGAGGAGGGGCTTGGGGTGACCTCACGGTCCTAACGGTGTGTGAATTCCTGGGAGCCACACCGAAGGTGCCCCCCCGTTGCTTTATCAGTGAAATAGAAATCATAACTGTAACTAGCTCACAGGGTTTTTTTTTTTTTAAATTGAGGTGAAATTTACATAATGTGAAATTAGTCATCTAAAAACATACTGTAGATTCGTAATGTTGTGCAACCACCATCTGTATCAGGTTCCAAAACATTTTCATCACCCCACCTCCTGCCCCTCTGAAAAACTCCACTCCCCTTGGCCACCTTCCCCCAGGCCTTGGCCAGAGCCAGTCTGTGTTCTATCTCTGTGCATTTGACTGTTCTTGATGTTCCCTGTACATGGAATCCGTGTGTGGCTTTGGCTTTTCCTTCTTGTGTCTGTGCATGCAGAATGGCTTTGTCCCGCTCTCTGCCCATTGCATTGCTACTCCCCCCTCAAGGCCAGATGTGAGGTCCCTTCCCCAAGTCCCACGGCTCTCTGCTGAAGCACCAATCTTGTAGTTTTCTCACTCTACCCTAATCATCCATGTGCACCTCCCCTTCTCCAGCTGCTAGTGAAATCTGGGCTCCTGAAGAACAGGGACAGACCTGGGTTCATCTTTGGGTTCCCAGCACCCAATAGATTCCGACCAATGGTACCTACCCAACAAATAGCTGTTGAATTAGCAGACGAGTCCACTCTTTATGTGGGTCAAGGTTACACTTACTGCACAGAAGGACCAAGCAGGAGCATGGGAACAGTAGAGGATAATGCAGTGTTATTATGATCCCAAGCCTGGGTCCACAAGGAGGTAGGGCATCTGAAGACTGGGTGACCTTGGAGAAGCAGAACCGTGTTCTGTCCATCTGTTCCTCTGTGGATGGACATTTGGGCTTTCTGTGCCTTTGGCCACCGTGAGGAATGTGGCTGTGAACAGGATGCACGTGTTTCTGTTTGAGCTTCTGTTCTCAGTTCAGCTCCTTGGGCGTTTGTGAGGCCTGGGCACACGCCTACCATGGGGTCGGGAGGCCATAAACTCGAGCAACTGACGCTGTTAATTTTGAAGGTGTGTCAGTAGGGCCCCACATGGGTCCTTTCTCGTGCTGTCTCTCACACACCCCGTTACTGGTTTGTGGCCTGTGTGTCTCTCCATTCCCCGCCGGCCCCTGTGACTGGTGTGGCAAACCAGAACCAGTAGGGCGGGGTGAAAAAGGCAGGGGAGAGGTAGTGGAAATGAGGACACGGAGGTGAATAGGGGGAGGGGGACAACCACTGGGCAGATAGCACTGAGTGAGGGCTGGGGGCCTGAAGGAGCTATCACTGAGGTGGATTTAAGAATGAGGAGGGCACAAGATTGCTGATTGCCTTTCCAGCTCCCTCGGTGGCGGGGAGGGACAGGGTGGTGGTGCCGCTAGCAGCCTCTGGTCAGGTCTGCTCAGGCTGCTCAGGGCTAGGAAGAGCCTCGGGCAAGGCTAGCTGTGTAAGGGGGCAGGGGGTGCCTGGAGGGAACTGGGGTTTTCGTACAGAAACCCAGGGTTCTGACTGTGGCTGAAGCCTTCTGTGGGGTGCCCTTAGGGCTAGAAGCTGGGGTCAAGCTCCAGGAGTTGTCAGTTTGACGTCAGGAGACAAAATAGTAACAGGAAAATGAAGGTTTGAAGAGGCTAATGCTGCCAGGAAGGCAGCTGATTTGGGCTGTGGCTGAGATTGCTGGATGAGTTTGAGACCTGTGTGTACAGGCCCACTGGGAGTGGAGAGAGAGGCCTCCGAAAGCATGGCGGCTGGCCATCTGGATTTCTGGCAAACCCGTTCCTTCGCTGCTGGAGGAATCGAGGAAGGATCCAGACAGCTTTGGGCAGACCAGTTTCTTCTTCATGTGGAATAAAGCCACCAGGACCTAATGGACAAAGGCCTCCTTCTTGCCTTGGGGGTCTAAGAGAACTGAGAATTACTCCCAGTTACATTCATGTCGTGGGAACAGAATGTGGGTCAAGAAGGAGAGAACTTCTAAGTTGGCTCTTGGGACGTGTGGTAGGAAATGAGGCAGTTGGGAATTCACATCCCTGACTTATCTGTTGTGGTCTCAGTTTTCAGTTTGAGTCCCTCGCTCTAAAGTGAAATAATGAGATTTTTGTGGGGGAGAACTCACCACTTGTAGTGTAGATGAACAGCCTTAGAGAGCATCCGTCTGAGAGTTGTCGGCCCCGATGAAAAGAATTCCCTCCTCCTGGTGTGGGCCTCAGGAGAATTGCCAGCACTAGGCCAGGGGCAAGGCATGGGAGGGGGGGAGCCCTTGAGCCAAGGGCAGATCCATTCCAACACCATCTTTTCTGCATTTGAATGCTGTGTCTGCCTACCCCTCAACTGTCTTGCTTCTTCATTCACAACTCCCATTAAGAAAAGTAATTTCTAGAATCCCTCATTTGCTGGGTCAGTGAGCTCATAGGAGGATTAGTTGTTTTTGGAACAGAGAGGAACTGTAAAATCATTCAAGCCTTTCACTTGACAGAGAAGGAGAAACCAGAGGCCCAGAGATTTGCTCAGACGTTGCTGGGAGGGAGTTGGAGTCTGGACTAGAACCTGGGTCTCCAGGCCGTCATCCCAGAGTGCTTTCCACTTCTGCAGGTTCTGAAACCCCAAACCACCCTGCAGGAGTTTGTGTGTGGCTCAGGGACCTCTCAGGAGGGAGGTTCACGGTACCCACTCTCTCCTATTTCTGAATATTTAAAACACAAAAGCCAAACTGTAGACAAAAAAAGATCTTATATCTACTTGTCAGGAGAGAGAGAGTATCTGTTTACCGTTCTCTGTCTCAGGAATCCAGGTAGTAATGAACACCAACCTGTTAATCAAAACATGCCAGTTACGGGCAGGGATTACGAGGGCCCAGTGTGGAGCAGCTCAGCCAAGACAGAAACAATAAAAATTAATGTTTAGACCAAAGAGGAGAATATTAAATGTGGAGTCAAAGGGAATATGTAGAATGCTAACTACAAGAATAAAGCATAGAACGGCGACTCAAAAAGGAGAATATAGGGAAGTGGGACTTTTCATTTTATGGTGGGAGGAGTGTTTCGACAAAATGAAAGTGTATCTGGGAAAGGCTGTTTATTTGAACTGTTGTCCAGAACTGTTGTCCAGGCTGGAGAAATCAGATGTCCTCAGGACCAGAGAAGTAAGCGAGGAATACTCCAGGCACATAGTTGGTCTAGCTAAAAGCTGGAAATTCTGAGAAGTTCGAGGCTTTTCCCAGGAAGTGGATGAGAGTGTTTTCCTTCTGGGAGAGGCTGCTGTCCCCCTGCCCAGCCAGAAGCTGGGTGATGAGGCCCGAGCTCTGCTGATGTGCTGCGAATTTTCCTCTCAGATGGCAGGGACAGCACGGCACGATCGAGAGATGGCAATCCAGGCCAAGAAAAAGCTCACCACGGCCACTGACCCCATTGAAAGACTCCGACTGCAATGCCTGGCCCGGGGCTCCGCAGGCATCAAAGGACTCGGCAGGTAGGATCCGGGCCAGGGGGTGGCAGGGGGCCAAAGTAGAGATGCGGGACACAGCCAGGTGGGGCTATGACTAGCTCTGGGTCTTTGAGCAAGTCTTGGCCTCCTAGGGTCTCCATTCCCTAGTTGTAAAATGCAGTTTGGAAGAACTGATCTCTGAGGTCCCTTGTGACAATTTTTAGTTCTTTGTCCGAGATTCAGCAAGGCTGTGTCTGTGACAAGAGAGCCCAGCTACTGGGACACCTGGAAGTGAAGGGAGAGGCATGTCCAGGTACCAGAGACACGGAGCAGGACCTGGAGAGAGATGCTCCTAGCAGCTGTGACAATAGGGGCTGGGGTGGAAGAGGGAGGAGGTTGCTTTCAGGTGGTCCTATCTTGCTCACCTCTGCGGGGCCACAGAAATTGCCTGTGGGATATCCCACTGCAGTGGGATTCTCCCAGCTCCATAGAGCCTGTCCTCGGACCCCCTGATAGTGGGAGAAGTCCTCGAAACCTAAGGAGAAAGAGATTGTTAGCCTCCAGTGGGCAGATCCTGTGCATTCTCTCTCTCCTTTTTAAAAGATTTTTTTTTTAAGATTTTATTTATTTATCTGACAGACAGAGATCACAAGTAGGCAGAGAGGCAGGCAGAGAGAGAGAGGGGGAAGCAGGCTCCCTGCTGAGCAGAGAGCCCGATGCGGGGCTCGATCCCAAGACCCCAGGACCATGACCTGAGCTGAAGGCAGAGGCTTAACCCACTGAGCCACCCAGGTGCCCCCTTTTAAAAAGATTTTTAAAAATTAATTAATCAAGTAATTTACTTGAGAGAGAGAGCATTTCCGTGGTGGGCAGGGGGAGCAGGGAGAGAGACAAGCAGACCCTGAGTGCAGAGCCCAGCACGGGGTTTGATCCCACCACCCTGACCGAGCCAGAATCAAGAGTCAGACGCTTAACTGACTGAACCACCGAGCCCACCATTACCTCTCTCTGACAGACTATAGGAGAGCCTGCCATGAGCCAGGTGCGTGTACATTCGTGGGTGAACAAGGCCCCTCTAGGCCCCAGGCAGGCCTTAGACTGAGGAGACTGAGTGTCACGGAAGTGAGAATCTCCGTGGTGACGTCGTGTGTGAGAGAAGTACAGGGCACCCCCGCAGGGGCCCCGGCCTCTTGCGGACGGCTTCTCTTCCAGTGAGGTACTTGCTGAGTATCAGGAGTGTCACGTTCAATGGTCTCAAATTCTCACAGGAAGCCCAGTGCCGTCAGAAGTCCAGACTGTGGACACATGGACCCTGGTGGCCAGGCGGCCACAGTCCAGCAGGGAGACTAGCCCACTTCCCTTCACTACCGTATCACCCTAACTTCCAAACTCCACCTCTTTCATTCTGGAGTCCTATCACTGTCCTTGGTGCAAACCCCTCAGGGACACTGCCCTCTCACCTACTCACTGACCCACTCAGTTGAGTCCCTCTTGCTGCCTGCATCCCCACCCCCCAGACCAATCCCTAACAGCCCTGCCCCTATGAGCCAGTTTATTGGCTCATTTATTGGCTCGTTCATGCTCCAGTGTGCCGTCTGCCTCTGCCCCTTTACTGGTTTTGCCCTTTCCTTAATCACTCTTCAACTCAAGTGGAAGCTACCCCCTCCTGTTTCCTTCCTTTCCAGATTAGACTGGGGTTATGGTTTTTTGAGACCGCATTAGGGAAGCACCATTTTCATCGCATCATGTCAAGGATGCATACTGTCAACTTGACTTATCACTGTTGATGTTGACCTTGATCATCTGGCTGAGACAATCTTAGGCTGGCTTCTCCAATGTAAAGTTACTGTTCCCTCCCTTTCTGTATTGTACTCCTTGGAAGGAAGTCTCTGTGCAGAGCCACACATGGGGAGTGGGGACTATGCTTTCCTCCTTGAGGACAGAGTATGTGCACAATTTATCTGGAATATTTCTGCAAGAGAAATTTGTCTTTTCTAAATAATATTTGCTTATTTCTTTATTGAATCATTTACTTAAACCAATACGGACTCATGGATATTTAGTTTATACTTTGGGTTACAACACAACACTATTTTATTGCCCAAAATGTTGAAGCCTGGGCCTTAGGAGCTCTTTCACTTGGCTCCTGTGTCCCTTTGATGTAGCCCCATCAATGTAGTTTTGTTTGTTTTGAGCACTTCCTTACTTTCTGGTATAAGATATTCCAAGCTCATCTTGTATATCATGCCCCAGTCCTAGAATCAGACATTTCTCCAAAAAGCCCCATTCCTTTTATTGAAGAATTGTATTAGAAACCAATATCTAGGCTCTAGATGTGCTTGTTAATGGGGTGTTACTTCTAGGTTCTTTTAGCTGACAGAAAAAGAAAATATATGATATATGTACATAGCCACCATTATAAAATCATACAGAATATTTTTACTGCCCTAAAAATCCCCTGTGCTCTGCCTATTCTCTTCTCCCCTTTCCCTTGTCTTTTTATTGTCTCTATAGCTTTGCATTTTTCAGAATGTCTTAAAATTAGAATCACATAGTACATTTTATTTTATGAGAGGCTCAGAAGAGGCTCTCCTCTTTTGGGAGGAGGGTTCAGAGCAGAATCTAGGGCTTCTGTATTTTACTTTAAAAAACTTTGAGAGTGTTTATTCTTAAATCTTTATCCTTACCCTTTGTTCTCTGTTTTTTTTTTTTTCCTTTCTTTTTGTGTCCGTGTGTGTTTTCTTTAGAGTGTTTCGAATTATGGATGACAATAACAACCGAACTCTTGACTTCAAAGAATTTGTGAAAGGGCTAAATGATTATGCCGTGGTCATGGAAAAGGAAGAGGCAGAAGAGCTCTTCCGGAGGTTTGATAAAGATGGAAATGGAACAATAGACTTCAATGAATTTCTTCTTACATTAAGAGTAAGTGGCCTCATAAATCTGTATCTGCTGAGTTTGGCTTTCACATGGTTTGGGTTGGCTATTTTAAGGTTTTGTTTTCAGAAGTTGTCAGTGCACTGTGGAGGAGATGGGAAGGAGATCAGTAACAGGTTTAGGGACTTTTCAGAGTAATTGTCATGCATGTTGTTTAACGGCACACAAACCATTTCATACCCTTGAGAGGAAACAGATATTTCATGATGTATGATACAAAACAAGCTCATTTACTTGTGTTATCTGTATGTGTGTGTGTGTGTGTGTGTGTGTGTGTGTGTGTTTTTCTATTTATCTAGCCTCCAATGTCTAGAGCCAGAAAAGAGGTAATTATGCAAGCTTTTAGGAAGTTAGACAAGACTGGAGATGGAGTTATAACAATTGAAGATCTTCGTGAGGTATATAACGCCAAACACCACCCTAAGTACCAAAATGGAGAATGGACGGAGGAACAAGTATTCAGGAAGTTTCTGGATAACTTTGATTCACCCTATGACAAAGATGGATTGGTAAGTAGAAGAGCTTAACTTCAGTGGAATTTCTTCTGTCGAATTTGTAATTTTAGTTAGGAAATAGAGCCAAAGCTTTAAGAGATATGTGTAACATATTCCTTATAAGTAGAAGTAAAGTATTTCCTTAGAGACTATCTAGAAAGTTGGGAAAGGAAGTGATAAGATATGTGTGTGTGCACATATATTGGTAAGGGATCCACACACGGCTAAATACCCATCATCTGGAGAACGTGGTCTTTTGATTTAACACTCCATTTCATGGTCACTGTACTTACCGTACTTAGCCAGCCACATTCCAATGAGCTAGACTGCAGCAGAGCCTATTCAACTTCAAAATGAAACCATAATTTAATTTTTTGGAACATGATTCACAAGGTGTTTCAGGCTGTGGCAGTGCTTTTCACACTCACCCCCACAACATTGTGTGTCATCACACTTTGCCATGCAGGCATGCCATTTAAGGGAGGCCTTCAATAAAGGGAATGCCAGATAACAGAATTCACTTTAATTTCATCTTTAGTGGGCTTTGAGATTAACTTGCATTTGGAAACTACAGTGGCCTCAAAAAAACCACCCCACCTCCATTAACTGGTATCTTTAGGCTACAAATGCATAGTCTGATCGGCTAAGGAATTGCATTTCTGCAGCTGTGTCACGCTGAGATGACTGTCAGTCATCTGTCTTTTATCAACAGCCGTAAGTGGACTTTGGAACTTGGCCTCAGTTCTGCTATCAGGTGTCTTGGCCGCTCTGATGATGGGGAAGGGAGTGTTCTCCTTGGCTGACAGTCAGTGCAGCAGAACCCTAGGGAGGGTTCTTCACCCCCGAGTTACACAGGAAGAAGAGTGGGGCACTGGGCAGGAGGAAAGATGGCAATGGTAGGAATAGGAAACAAGGCTTCCCCTTCTGAAGGGAATTTCCCCCAAATCTTTCTGTGAAACTTCATGGAAAGTCTTATTAGCAAGGGGTTAGGGGACTACCTTTCTTTCCTTCCTGCTGACATTTTCCCCCAGGGGACAGAGAAATACCCTTCTTTTTAGTTGAAGGAATTATAGAGGTGGATTAAAAGAAGGGGTTAGGGGGAGATTTTGTAGGGCAGCCTAATGCTTAGGGACAGACATAACAGAACTGAACCGTATGTTTTCTTCCAACATAGCCGGCCTTTGATCTCTGAAATGGGAGTGGAAAAATAGTCAACTGCCATTTCCCCAAATTAGCCCACCTCTACATGAGATCCCAGGGTATACTTGCCTGCTCTCTGCAGGTGGTTCCTTCTCCCCGTTGCCAGGGGAAACCTCAGCTGCTCTTTGCTCTAACCCAAGTCAAAGTGGCCGGTTGTTATGATTCAGCTGATTTAAAGTTCCCACCCCTGTGCTTTCTGACATTTATTCTAACAAGCAATCTCAAGTTCTCAAATACTCGTAAAGGTCACTGGGGGTTTTTAGCAGTTATAGCGTTTGATATTACCTGAATATCACAGACCCTGTATAAATGCCCAGCTGACTGTGCCTGATCGTCATCTGGGGGGATGGATTAATAATGTACATTGCTGGCTGCCGGGCAGAACTACAGAACCTGATGATTTTTGGGTGGAGATCAAGGATTTGCAATTTTAGTAAGGGCCCCCGATGACTCTTAATCATGTTCGCATCTGAGATCCTTGTCTCTAAAAGATTCAGAAGTGCCCCTTTTTAATGACTACATATAATACGTACATGAAACTTATGCGGCGTAATTACAGATCTAGATCATTTATTGAGTACTTACCTACTGGGTATTGTGCTAAGGGTTTTACAGAGAGGTCTCACCTAAAAGACATAATGAAAATGCTTCTGGAATGTGATTCAGACTTTTGTACACTGAATCATATTTTAAATGCACAAAGAACTGTTCATGTAAAGAAACTTCATGGTAAATTCTTTCATAAAGAGGATAATTAGTTCTTAACTTATCTTTCCAAATTGAGTTGTTTTATACATCAAGATTTCTTATGATGAAGCATAGCTATGTTTGAAGCCAGTGCACTCATTTATGGTTAAAATATATAGCTCCTATCCAAATAAGACAGAATTTAGACTAAGGCAAGAAATTTAGTACACTTCTCAGCTAAGGATGATGCTCAAATTTGTGGCTAAGCTCTCAAGTAGTCATAAAGTCTCCTGGGGTTTATAGTAGTCATGGATTTTAGTGTAATGGTCCTGTACTAATAATTCCCATACCCCGCCCTCCAAGCAATGGGTACACCAGAAGTCATGTGGATGAAAGCAACTGTATAAAGTATGAAGTGAACCTTATATTCACTCTGATTCTTTTTTTTTTTAAGATGTATCTATATAATTGAAAGAGAGAGAGACTGAGCAGGGGGAGGGACAGAAGCAGGGGGAGAGAGAGAGAATCTCAAGCAGACTCCCCGCTAAGCATGGAGCCTGAGGTCGGTCTTGATTTCATGACCCTGAGATCACGACGTGAGCCAAAATCAAGTCAGATGCTTAACCAACTAAGCCACCCAGCCACTACCCTCTCTCCTATTCCATCTCTAAACCCCACCCTAGTTGGTTGAGATTTTTACTTCTTGTTTTTAATATCTATGTTTGAAAGTTTTCATTTATATATTTCATTTTACAATTACAAATATTTTTTAAAAATCTCTCAGAAGTAGATTAGCCTTTGAGAGAATATGGGTCTTGTTGTCTCATCTATCTCATAGAGTTTTTTTTAATAATTAAAATTATTTTAAATATATTACTGAGTATATACAAATTACCTACACTTACCTTACAATTTTTTAATATCAGTCTTAAGCAGAGAAAAGGGTACTGTACTCTGTATCATGACTCAAATATTCCCCTCATTTTCATCTGGGACACTCTCCATCATATAATAAATAGCCCATCAGCTAAGATAGCATCATCAAGAGGCTGACCAAGAGCAGGCATGTCCGCTTCCTCACTTTTTACTAATGTCCAACAAGATAATTCAGTAGTCAGGTATTATTAGTGAAAGGTGCTTTACTACGATGAGGGCAAACTTGGGGAAATCATAAGATTTGCGATTCAGGCTATTCTCTGCATAAGGCGAGTCTCAGGAAACAAGCAGACACCTCACTAAGAATAACTGATGGCCTTTTCTGACATGATCAAATATCTTAGCTCTGATGCCCAGTTTTATGTAACCTGACTCTCAGGTGGGGTTTCATGCTAGATAATGGACGAATGCAAAGGAAGACATAGGTAAAGAAATTGAAGAAAGGAGAACATTAAGAGTATTCTGATTTTAGTAAAAGCTATGTACATTGACTTCTACTTCTAGGCCACTGAAAAGCCCAGCTTAACTATTAGCTCAGTCCAATGACTATCTTCCTTCTGGATCTTACTATCTTGGGCTCACGTGGGAGCTAGGTATAGGTAGTGAAATATGGATCCTGTGGCTTTTCTTCTCTGTTCACTTATAATTGCAGCAAAAAAAGGTAAGTGGGTGAGTCAGCTCCATGATTCTTAGAAGATATAGTGGGCATTCTGTGGAAGAGGGGTTTATTTTTTATGGGTGTATTTATATGGATTTATTTATTATTTATTTATGGGTTTCACTTTTTGTGATGCTGTTAATCCTTTCTGACACTTAACATTGAGGGCTAACAGCTATCATAATTGTTTCTGTGTCCTCCCATGTACGCGGGGCTATACTTGGGCTAAATTGATTGGTTAGAGAGCTCAGTCAAACAGGAAAACAGTTCTTTCCCTGAGTCACCTAATTACGTCAGCCCGTATAGTTGAACTGTAGCGTACATATCGTCTATACCTATTAAAAAAAAGATTGATAACTATTGTTTCTTCTTTCTAGAAGGAAAGTAAAATAAAATTCTAGCCTAGGTAAACAGATTAATTGATATTCCAAAGAGACAGTTATAGACACAGAATGGAGAAAGGCCCCATCCTAGGGGGTGTGGGAAGGCATGGAGTAGAGGTTGCCTTTTTTTTTCCCACTCACTTTGTGCCTTGAAACGAGTACATTCTATCTTAAAAAAAAACATGAGGCCAAGGAGTATTTAAGTAGAAATCTATTTCTTTAGCCACAGGGCAGAATCCCACTTTCTGAAAGGTGAACCATTACTTGCCCTGACCCAGAACCTGAGGCACTATTTCTGACATGTTGTAGAAAGTCCATACTAACTACCACTAATGAAACTTCTTTCTCATTCTGCGTTTCAGTCACACTTATCCAAACAGATGGACTCCTGCACTTAAAGAAAGGCGAGAGCCTGTGTCTCACTTTTCATTTAGGTTGGTCTGGAAATTTTCAAGACTTTCTACTCCTCTTTCCCCTCTGCTACCCCTCATGGCCATCCTCCACTTGACTGTTTGAGATCTACTCTTGATCTGTGTCACTAAAGAGCCTTGCCCAAAGTTTCCCTCTCATTTCCAGGTACTGATGATGGGCCTCTACTGAAGCGGTGGGAAGCAAAGTTTTGTTTTTGTGTCTGACTTTTCCACTGCAGGTGACCCCTGAGGAGTTTATGAACTACTACGCAGGGGTGAGCGCGTCCATTGACACGGATGTGTATTTCATTGTCATGATGAGAACTGCTTGGAAGCTCTAAATGTAGGACCTGGGGACCAGGGTCTTGGGTATGGCCACGTGGCTCCAAATGGTTAAACATCAGCTCCAAGCCGGGATCACATTTGATTTCATGTTCATCCCAGTTTCTTTCGTGTCAATGCACACTGCATCTTCGGGGGCAGAAAAGACAGGATGTAGTTCATTGTGGCCTCACTTCGCTAAAGCTGTTTCCTTAGCTCTACTAGAGGGATTAATTAAAATAAGATTCAAAAAGCTACTAGAGCCGGGCTCTAGGATACATACAACTGTCTAATAAACATAGGTGTCTTCCTTGGCCATAAATAAAAGTTTGACTATTTTAATTACAATCCCTACCCACGCACCCATGGTCTTTCACCACTTCATTTTAGATGGTCGGTTTCTAGGTGGGAGAATTCACCTGTTTTTATATCTGACTGTAAATATTTAAGTGCTTCAGTTCCAAATTGGGACCAGAAGAACCACACATCGGCCTCAATTTTTATATCTGAATCTTAAGTTTCTCTGCCAGTGGTTTAGGGAAGCCTCAGTTTGGTGAGTAGGTTTAGAATGACATTTTTGGGTCATCTAAAGTGTCTGTGAGAGGGGAGGCCATTTCCTTGAGCAGGTGAGCTAGGACCATCTGTGTGGTTAAAGTCTCAGGCTGGGCTGTGCTCTCAGATATTATGTGGGACCTCTTGCCCTGTGAGTGAGCAGACCATATCAGCAAACCTTGGTCTGGTGGAATGTTCATCTCCCCCGTCCCTGCCATGGGCCAATAATATTGACATTCCTACCAGTACAAGGGGGTGGGGTACTTGAGTAGGTCTGCTACTCCAAAATTTTCCATCTTGACACTTCATGGCACAAAGTGTTCTCCTCCCACATCTAAGCTTTGGCTTCATATTGTCAGTGTGTGAGAATCTCTCCATGAAAGGCTTCTAAGCAAAGGCAGTCCCAGCTACTAGCAAATAGATATTGAAACCACCACTGTTGCTCTGTGTGTTCTGTGTCTGGGCCCAGATGTAGAAGCACAGTGACAGCCCTTTGACTATGACTACCTGCCTTGTTACTCGAGGACAGTCCTTTTTGTCACCTCTGTTCCTGGCTGCATTCATCCCCTGCTTTGGGGATGTGGATTGAGATAATAGTCCCCTTTATGATCCCATGTATTTAAGTGGCTCTGGGTTTAGGGTCAATCAAACACACTTGCTGTATTTTGTACTAATTCACTTGTTTACTTTTTATCTCAGAGAGTTGGAAGTGGAGATCAAGATACACATTGATTTAAAATTTGTGAAAGCAGGTGTTTCCAGATAAGAATCATAGAAGTTTGTTTCTTGTCAAGAAGCCAATTTCCCACTTCTCTATGACAGGCTGGACAAGTGACCTTTTTCTTGAGGATAGTAGCATCCCCAAATTATGGGAAGTTAGTTTTTCAGAAATTGATTGCACAGGTCTGGCTTTCCACTGACTTTATTCTCTAGGCTTATGTAGAGATTGGCAGGCCAAAAGATGCCAGGTATTATGAAGAAATATGTAGAAATGAGGTAGAAATCCAGAAGAGATTATGATGGAAAGCATAGGGGAAAAAAATCCATGTTTTCTGTAACCTGCACCTTGCAGATGATGGTGAAGGAGAGGTCCCAGGTTTCCTGGCCATGATTTCAAGTGTATTGTTCTAGATAGACTGTGCCTTTGATTTTGGGAATGACTCATACCTCTGCTTAATTGGAGAGTTAGCATGTGATTCTGAATAAGGACTAGGTTGTAACTATCAGCTTTGTCTTCCCTAGTCGTACTCTTGTTTCCTGTCTAATTGGGGCACGGCTATCAGATTTCAGATAACCTGTACCTCAGCGTGTATCTGGCCACATTCAGATGTCTCCCTTCCAGCAGGTCAGATTCTGGGCCCACAAGTGAGGATTCCACCAAGGACCCCTGCGCCCAGTAAAAAAGATCTAACAACCTGAAGGTCAAGAATCATTACATTCCTATTCTGAGTCTTAACTGTGATTTCTGGCCTCGTCAGGGCTCACTCATAATTTAACTCTTACTCCTTCTGGTAGCAGGGGAGGAACAAACAGTCATTTAAGAAAAATCATTTGCTAACAACACTTTTCTGGATGTATTTTCTATTTATTTGACTTACACAATTTAAATATTACTCCATTTCCAATTTAAAAAGTAAATACCGAGGTCAGAAGCTAAACACAATGAAATATCTCCAACCATTAGGAGCACCTTACCTTTGGGGCCAGGACCCCAGACAGGAAGGAAGGAAACAAGCCAAAGAGAAGAAGATGAGCTTAGCAGCTTTTCATGAAACAGAAACAGTATGTAAAAATTCTGAGAATCAGGATTGGCCACAAGAAGCCACCAGTATCAATACTGAATCTGGGTTCTAACCCTTTCCCCCGCCCTACCCCGCAAAGGCAAAACTAGGCAAGAATGGTGGTCTGACCCTAACCAGCTTCTTCAAGGGCTGGTTCCCATCCTGCCTGAAGAAGTCTTGGTATTGTAGCCTGAGGCAGAATTCTTCCAGCCCATTTGCATGGCTAATTTTCCTAGACATTCGAATCTTGATAGGATTTTGTCCCAGACCCAAATGACACGCTGGAGGGTGATGCATGGCTCTTTGTAGTTTGGTGGCAACACGGAACAACACTTCATACCCTAAGAGCAGCTTTTTAAGGCAGAGCTGGGTCCCCGCTTAGTAGGCTGCAGATTGCCTTTGTCACAGTTCAAGGTTGAATACATCCCATCAGTAAATATTTATTGAGTCACTACTATGTGCCCTGTTCTACTGTAGACTTTGGGGGTAGAGGAAGAAGCTATAGGATAAATGCAAACAAAACCACTGGCTTTGAACCCAAACCAAGAGCCCAGAATTCAGAGATAAGAGAGGAGGTGAAGCATCAGCACTGAAGGCAGGATAGTCGGGGCCCTTCCGATGGCAGTGTGCTGTAGGACCAGGCAGTAAATTTATTGAATGTAGGCAGTCTATCATGACACTGCCAGGAAAAGACGCCTTTATTCTTGGAGGCAGGTCACTGTCAGTGTTTCACTTCCCTTGGCCACTGTGAATTGCCTCACTGAGTCACAAGAGTACAAGTAGGTAATGATCCAACCCTCTTTAGGCAACCTACAGAGGCAATTTATTCTGCTGATGTTTAATCAAGTGGAGAGATGAAATTAACCAAATATGTATTCTTGGCTGGTGTGTGGGGGCCCTTCTGCTCCTCCTTCATGAAATTCTACTAACACCCTCTGAGTGGTATACCTTTTTGGATTTATGCACAACCCTCTGGAGCATAAAATGAACACCCCCTCCAAATTCCAGTTTCTCAGATCGGTCAACAAACTTGCTTTCCTGGAAATTATAAGCTGCTGTTGTAAATTAAGAGCTTGTTGAAAGAAGCAGCAAGGTTTTCAATTTTAGAAATGCTTATGATTCAAGGAAAAATAAAGCTGCCAAAGGATCTGATAGGTTGTCATATAATGTCATCTTCATGTAACTGATCCTTTGGAAAGCCAGTTTCTAAGTGTGCTTCTACTCCTCCAAGATGCTGATGTGGAAACTACATAACTTCGATGAGATAACTAGTTTTTCCCTTGTCTTAAAAAAAAAAAAAACAACTTACTAAATGAATCCCTTAAAATTATGTCTTATAAGACAGATGACGAGTGAAATCTGTTGAAAGAAACATAAACAAATGATTGATGGGGGTTCTGAGAAGCTGCTGTGTGAGAAGAGTTCTTTTGCCACCTCAGTTGGTGTGGTGAGAAGCTTGTGGTGAAGCAGCTCTTCCTCTCTGAGAATAGCATGACCTTCTTGTTTTATTTTCACACCTGCTTCGCCAAAACCAGTATCTTCCCTCAGCAGAATAGAGTGAAAGGTGCTCTTTAGGAGTGAACCCACTGAAAATGTGAGCCACCGACCAGTAGCTGAGGTTTTGATAATGGAACTTGCAACAACCAAAAAGGTATATCATATCAGGGAAAGAAAAATCTCAAAATGAACTGGCCTGTTCTAGAGTCTTCTTACTCTTCATAAATGGAATTTATTTGTTTATGATTTCTCTGGAGTATGATACAAATTCTAACAGCCACTGAACATGGTTGATGCCATTTCTGTTTCACCAAAGTTCTTGTAAGCACCATGAGTTTCCTGTTCCCACTCTCGTTCCCAACGTGGGGACAAGTGCCGCGCGGCTCAGATGTGTCATTCTGCACGAGACCCCATAATAAATTTAAGAGGGACCCTGTGACTCAGAGCTCAAGCACCTGAAATTTTGAAGCAAGATCTGAGTATGTAGTTTGTAATCCTGTCATGAAAGACTTGAATAACTTTTTCTTTACAAACCTTTGCACTTGGCACTCAGACACGGGTATTGATTCTGGGAACATCTTGATCTTATACTTGAAAGGTTTGAGTTGCTGGTCTCCTAGAAACACTCAGACCACATGCGGAACTGATGATGGCCCATGCTCTGAGAGAGCCTTGGAACAGAAAAGGAACCTGTAATTGAGAGAAAATGACAGATGACAGAGTAGCTTCTCTTGCTGGGGTTATAGTGAGCCTGCAATTGCTTCCACCTTGATGGGATAAAGTGCAGCACAAACGCAGATCATTACCAAATGTCAGGCATTACCTTCTGAAATCCAGATCATTCTTTTAGTTTCCAAGGGGACTACAGAATAAACTCTGTTCCACAGATTTCATCCTGAGTCATGCCTAAAATTTCATTTAGCAACATCATTCCACAACCATTTATTTAAGATTATCTTTGAAGCTGCACAGTAAATAGAGTAAATCACCATTAATTTAAGCTCCTCTAATTGAGCTCGCTTAGGTAGGGTTTGAGTGAAAATTTACTTCCGTCTCACCAACACTAAAAAAAATGGGTTCTTAAGCAAGTCAGTATATAAAGTTTATAAGAGCTCTGTGCTGGCTTATGTGCATGTATGTTTTACAGGTACTTGGAGATATCTGTTTGCACATAAATGTAATTAAAATGCTAGTCATAAAAAGTTCCCACATATCTGAAAACGGCCCTAGGCCAATTGTTCATTGGCAATACTTTATTTATCTAACTGTGACTCAAACAATTTCTAGATAGTGAGGAGTTCCTATATGTAAATCTTATCCTGATAATATCTTTAATTGAAATTGAAGCTGAAAAAGTGTTTTATAAAACAGAATTTCAGTGACATTTATGATATAAATTTTCAAATATTTTGTTTAAAAAATCTATACATGCTTGTAGTGGGTAAGCTATGTATGCATTGAAAGCAAGAATTTGTCATAATGGAAACAGTTAAGATATTGCTTTGAGGAACCAGAAATTGAGAAGATTTTGAGCTACAAAGTTAGATCTGATTTAATATCTAATACCAACTTTGTCAATTTATCACATTATCATATTGTGTCTTGCCATTCACGTGATTTTCTAATTTAACAGAATTCCCTCAATTGAAGGCTTGAAACATTAACAACTCTGTACTAAAAGAGGTCATCTAGCTTTTGTTTCTGTTTTAAAGTCTTTCCAAAATATTTTTCTCTTTAATAGCTAACATGTTACATATCATGCTTCTTTAAAAGTTTACTTCCCAGGGATGCCTGGGTGGCTCAGTGGGTTGGGCCGCTGCCTTCAGCTCAGGTCATGGTCAGGGGGCCTGGGGTCCTGGGATCGAGTCCCGCATCGGGCTCCTTGCTTGGCAGGGAGCCTGCTTCCTCCTCTCTCTCTCTGCCTGCCTCTCTGCCTGCTTGTGTGTACTCTCTCTCTCTGACAAATAAATAAAATCTTTAAAAAAAAAAAAGTTTACTTCCCAGATGGTGCTTTTGGATCATTTAAAATGTTGCTTGTGTGATAATTCAGTTGAAGGTGATGAAATTTCTTCTTTGAAAATGATAAGGCCCTTTTCAAATTGTACTTGCTCATGTTTTTAAAAGGACAAAATGTAACTTTACCCCCCACCCCCAATTATTTTGACAGCCAAGAATGAGAGTTTGAAAATTTGATGTCTATATTCCTTTTCCTGCAGGGTTGGACTACTCCCATTTGGCAGGCCAAGCAAGTTCCAGCAATGCCCAGCCTCTGAGTGGTACCCCTAAGACTGTGGGGAATAGAATACTCTGTGTGTTTGTATTAAGAAACAGGGAGAGTTAAGAGGGAGGAGAAAGAAATGGAACCCACAGGCAGATTTCTGCTCTTTTAATTTCATTGCCCATTATAGGCTTCACAGGGCCAACGACGAAACACTAATACACATCCTGACCAAAATGAGAAGTTTGCCTTTTAGCACCTCCCATGTGGCTAGTGCCTTACATCCTGCTATTGAATCCCAGCCATCGTGGATTCCTGGGTGTCCAAGGATCCTGAGAAGCACCCCATTCTCTAGTTCTATCCTTTATTTCAGTCATCTTACTTAAACTTCCTTTCCTTAAAGAGCTTTTTTACCTGTACATTTATGCTATAAATTTCTCTATTCTAAAGTATTAATAATAATCACAAGTATAATCATGCCAAGTATGCTCTGGAGTAGAATGGTCCCATTGGACCTTATGTGATGATGGAAATGTTCTCCATCTGTGCTCTCCAAGATGTCAGCCTCTAGCCACATACGGCGATTGAGCAATGGAAATGTGGCTAGTGCAACAGAGGAATTCAGTTTTTCATTATGTTTAATTTTAACAAATTTAAACTTAAAAAGCCACGTGTGATTAGAGGCTACAGTATTGGATAGCACAGCTCTAAACATTTTTATCTTAATGCAAGAAGTGATGGTCAGTGGGCAGGTGGGTCTTTAGCCTACCGTGCAAGGGCCCCACCTCAGAGGGGAGGGGCAAGCCAGGTTCCCTGATCCCCAGTTACCTGACTCTGCTTGATTGTCAGTGGCAGATCAGACTCCATTGAAAACATTTCGGGGAGAATGTAAAATGCCTTACCATGTCTCACATATTTTGACACCATTTCCTTCTTTTCCCCCTGCCTTTTACCCCTCTCAGGTTTCGAAAGAAGAGTTTTTGAACTATTACGCTGGTGTCAGTGCTTCTATTGACACTGATGCCTATTTCGTTTTAATGATGACAAAATCCTGGAGATTATGACTTTCTGTCTGTTAATTCTTTTGGAAATCGGGGACTCTCAGAGAGTGGAATGACTTTGAAAGAAGTCCAATGCTATAGATTCTTGATAAGGTGTAAACTAGTTTCTGAAAGATCTAGGATTTTTAAAAGCAATAGATCTTCAGTCATCTTACTTAATGGCCTGGAACATATGCATTGCTTAAATGCCTGAGGATATATTTTTAAATCAGAAAGAAAGGAAGAACAGAAGGAAGGAAGGAAGCAAGCAAGCAAGCCATGAAGTGAGACTGGCAAGTGGTTCTTCGGTGAAATAATGTACCTCTTGTTATAGTTGTTCCTCTTACAGGGGTAAATGTAGATGTTTCCCCAAATCTCTACTTGTTCCCTCTCTTTCCAGTCTTTAGCAGTGGGTGATGATAAAAAGATTGGAAGAACATCTGACTTTGTAAAATTTCCTGAGCTTACTTATTTTAATGTATCTCTTGGTGAATACAAATAAAATTTATTTTATTCTGAAATTTAATGGTCTTTTTTTTTTTTTCTATCTTCATATTTTAGGCCAGGGATTTAAAGTCAACAAATGCCCACACATGCATGAACAGGGGTCACAAGTGATTCTGGTGACAAAAGAAAGGTGAGCTCAGTTGGCCCTCTTGGTAGAAGGCTAGGATTTTGTGGGATCACGTCCTGGGTCAACCTATCAGGAAAAAAAAGACTTGGAGGCTTTCTGGAACTTTAGGGTACACCAGTGAGGAAGACTTTCAAACTGTTTTGGGAATTCATCTTTGGAACCCACTTTTAGGCTCCTCCATAAGGCAGATGATGCAAGGTTTCCTGACCCATTTGTCTTCCTCTAATATTTGCTTCTCAGGAAACAAAAATGGCTGGAAGTTGACCACACATATAACCACAGACCTTCATCTTGGAGAAATGAGGTGGTAGAGAAAAGCCTGGGCTTTTCACACTTTAATGAGCCCCCAAATCACTGGAAGAACTTGTTGAAATGCTAATTCTGATTCAGAAGGCTGGAGTGGGGTTTGAACTTCAGCCTTTCTAACAAGCTTCCCTGTGATGTTGATGCCTCTGGTCTTCAGATAACACTTCAAGCAGCAAGGGATAGAGATACCAGCTTGTATATTTCCAGTGCTTTTGTTTCACTATTTGTCCATCTGTTGTTGGCCGTTATAATTTGTGATTTTCAATTGCTGGGCCATCCTCTCCTTGCCCTCAGAGTCTTGAAAATATGAAGGAGGTACCAAGAAAATATATGTGCCCCCAGGCATGTGTAGGAGCGAAATAGCACTCCCAAGAGGCCTTGTGTGGAGGCATTTTAATTGGAGCATTTCTCACAGCTGAGGGCTGAGTCCTGGAGACTTCCAGCCTTGAGATTCTGAATGTGTCAGCCCTCCAGGAGTGGGTCCCTCTCTTAAGACAGACCTATGTTGAGCAAGCTCATAGAAACTGATGCTACAACTGGAATGCCAAGCCATTCATCTACTATGGAGAATGCAATTCTCACACTTGCTGAGGCCAGATCAGAGAACCTCCTCTGGGTTTGAGGATGGGAGAGAGTGATGATTCAGCTCTCAGTCTAGTCACTTAGCGGTTTATTCTGCTACTAAGCAGTGCAGAGGGCATACACATGGCATGTTAGGTAACATTTGTGGTAAACAAACCCTAAAGTTTATTATAGCTCACACAATAGATATTTCTTTTTCATTCCTGAAGCAGTATTATGTATCCAGTTTGTGGTCAGTGAATAGCTTTCCTCTAGGTGGTGATTCTGGGTTGCACGATTCCTCCATTTTATGATTCTCCTGTTTTCCCAGGCTTTGTAGTCACTGAGATCCAGATATCTGAAGGGAAAAAGTATGTAGAGAAGGCTGAAGAACTTTCTGAAAAGGTAGGGTCTGGAAGGGACACACATCTCTTCTGCTTGCATTTTGTTTGATGACACTAGTCGCATGATTACATCTAAATGCAAGGGAGGCTGGGAAGTGTAGTCTCAGTCAGGAAATCTTCCTGCCAATGCAAATCTATCTAACAGCGGGAGAGTACAAATTTTAGTGGACCACTAGCTGTCTCTACCACTTAAAATAGCAGTCCCCATTGCCTTCCATTTTCTTTCTTTCTCTTTCTTTCTTTCTTTCTTTCTTTCTTTCTTTCTTTCTTTCTTTCTTTCTTT